>NC_143021.1:163734895-164066978 GCF_055824585.1 Amblyomma mixtum
TTTTTTTTTCCTGTCACATTACGTCCTTACTCGAAAACTTCAATTTGTTGTATTTTCTTTAGTTTCACTTAGTTCTGTTATTGGTGCCCTTTCATATGTATGCATGACTGCTGGACACTTCTGCATCCCCCCCCCCCCCCCCCCCGTTTTCACCCCCCCAATTTAATGTCCCTACAGGACCCTTTAAGGCTTAACAAATGATGATGATGATGACAACATTGAAAATAGTCAGCTGGCCAATCAGCATGCCTCACATGACATGCTCAAACTGAAGCTTCAAGCTATGTTCAAAGAAAAAAAAAACTAAAGCAAAAATGGAATACCTGAGGCAATAAATACATGATGCAGCAGACCTTCAGCCATAAAACTGGAGATTAATAAGCAAGTACAGTCGATTTGTTTTCTCTGAGGTAGACATTCTTTCAATCTAGCTCAATTATACTGAAAACTGCGCAAAAAACGAAGACACAGAACAAGAAGGCACGACACGGGCGCAGACTATCAACTGAATTTTTATTCACATGAAGAAGCCTATATAAGTATCTTCTGCCCACAGTGAGACAAGCACAAAAACACAACAACCGCGAAAATCAACCCAAAACACAATCACCCACTATCCCTTCGCATGCACCGTGATGCGACCGTCAATTACACTTCCAAGAAACTGCGCACCAACAAAACCACAACAACCTTAACGGTCACGCTGATATCACGCCAAAGACCCATATCGCCTGCTCACCTTAAGAAAACTGGCCAAAAAGGTTATCTCCCTATCAAGCAAGGCCACAGATGGTGATGCCACACAGGAATCCGAGTCTTTCTTGATTAGGTAAGCCTCCACCATCTCCCTGCATACCTCATCGCTATGTTTGAACAAGACGCTGGTCCTGTTCAAATGAGGGTAGCACTTTTCGCAACCCTTGCAATGCACAGCGAGATTAGAGGAAGCCGCGCCCTTCAACGACCTACGATGCTCCGCCATCCGCTCGTTTACACAACAACCCGTCTGGCCGATGTACTTTTTTCCGCACGAGAGCGGCACTTCGTAAACAACTGCAGTGTTACACTCTGTGAACCTAGTTTCCTTCCGGTGCGCTACCGAACAACCAGTTCCAGCACGACTGCCCTCAGACTCTAGCTTTTTACGCACAGCACTACAAATCCACGCAAGCTTATTTTTGGCCGTGAAAATCACGTCCACTCCGTACCTCGCCCCCACTTTCTTGAGCCGGTGTGAAATTCCATAGACGTACGGAATTCCCACCACACGTCTCCGTCCCTCGTCCTGCTTGTTACTGGAACCACTACTCCCCTTCTTGGCCAGGATCCTTTCGGAAATCTCAGCCAACAACTGCTCCGGAAACCCAGCTTCCTTCAGCCTCTCCGCCTGTGCCAGGAAGCTAGCCTCAACTTTGTGGTTACAAGATTTCGCAAAGGACGCTTTTAAGCAGGACGTGGCTATACCAGCCTTGACTATTTTGGAATGCCCCGAGCTAAAGTTCAGCAGTGGCTTCTTCGTTCTAGGGTGATATTCCCAACACACACCATTATCCAGGTACTCGATACTGAAGTCTAGAAACTGAAGGGTATCCGAACTGGGCATCTCAAAAGTGAATCTGAGGCTGCCACCAGCATCTTTGAACATTTTTACGACGTCCGGAACCGCCCTGGGAGAGTTTGACTTCAAAATGATCAAAAAATCATCGACATAGCGGAAAAACTCTTAGCGCTTAATTACCAAGATCCTCCGCCAGTTCCTGATCCATCCTGCTCAGATAAATATCGCCCAATACAGGTGCAACCTGGGAGCCGATGCAAACACCCGACTTCTGGACGTACACCTTACCGCTCCACCCAACAAAGGTCGATTCCAAGTAAAAAGAAAGCAGTTCTAGGAAACTCTCTGTTGAAACACCACATTCCGCCATAAACACCAACTCGTCATTGTCTCTGACAATGCAGTCTTTCACTCTCTTCATCAGCTGAGGATGGGGCAGCGAATAAAACAAGTCTTCCACATCGATGCTGAAGGCGCAGTACTTTTTACTGTCCAGCGCTGACAGGAACTCAACCACATTTTCAGAGTTGTTCACCAAGAAGGGGTCCAAAAGATTGAGCGATTTCAAGTGCCTCTGTAAAAACCCCGACACAACATGCTGCCATGTATCCTGCTCAGAAATGATTGCCCTGAGAGGGACGCCCGGCTTGTGAGTCTTTGCCGTAAAGAATAAGTCCACAACTGTACCTTTACCATTCTTGACGGCCGTAGCCAGTCCTTCAAGGTTGCTTCCTTGCAGCAGCGCCACGGCTTGCTTTTTGATGGCAGCGGGCTTTACAGCTACTTCCTTGAAGTTCTTTTCCACCGCCTCACCCGCTTTTTGGGCAAAAATCTTTTCTGGGGCGAGGACAAAGAACCCTTCCTTGTCTGAGAGGAGAGGCCTCAAGCCCTCAGCGACCAAATAGTTCACCAAACCTTCCACTCGCCTTGGCGTCTTTGCCTTTCCACGGTCCATCACAACTGCGGAGCACTCCTCCACGCATCTAGGTTTGTCTGCCTCGGGAACAGCCCTGGGGACAGAACGCGAGAGCGACAACCGCTCTAGTGGCGTCATGGCAGGCTCAAAGCAGAACTTTGGTCCCAGCTCCAGGGTGCGCCGGTGTTGCTCTTCGATTTCTCGTTGGCCTAGGACAGTGACCTTCCTTGTGGTTGCTAAAGTCTTCTTCCTGACAGGCAGCGTGGGGCGAATGGAATTCCATAGGAACTCAGTAAGGCGGTCCGCTGTTCTGTACCAATCCTCACAAACCCGGTGCCGCAGTCGTTCATCCGTCATCACGCCACAGTGAACGCGAAGGCATAGCTTGTAAAACCTTGACTGTCTCCACCACTCCGAACTAAGGATACGGCAGAACCGTTTGGAGTGAGCGGGGGACGGCCGAAGCCATCCGCATAACGCCTGGATGTCAGGAGGACAAACTTGCTGTTTTGCATACCATGACGTCGTTCTTGCTCGGCACACGCACACAGCCATTAAAGCCGTCAACATCGCTGAGTTAAGAAAATTAAATGCTACACATAATAAATAAAATAAATAAAATAAACTGAATAAAAATTCAGTTGATCGTCTGCGCCCGTGTCGTGCCTTCTCGTTCTGTGTCTTCGTTTTTTGCGCAGTTTTCAGTATGAATTCCTACCAACTAGCCCAGTTTACCATTCTTATTAGCTCAATTAGTCTGAGCGTTCAGTTCATTTGAACTGAAGCTTTGGTCCCATGAACATCATGTGTATCAAACACCTCCCTTAGTTTGAATACCACATAAAGCGAACCTATTTCCGGCCCCCTTTTAGTTTTAATGCACACAAGACGTCAGCAGTGCTGGATCTGAATAATATATTCACCGAATCTTATCACTGACTCCCAAGAGCAAAACCTGTACAGTGCAAATGGCACACTGACTGCTCAATACCAGGACCAAAAACAGCCAAAACTGCCACCTGGATTGTGACAGAAGTGCAACCACATTCTAGGCTGCAGCCTGCTTTATACCATACCTTGTTTTGGTGTGCCCAACACGGCCTAACCGCACAGGCATGCTATTTGTTGCTTCAGCAGGGCGTAAAAGTTTGTGCCCCTAACTATCCATGGGCTCTAGTGGCACAGTGAAAGCGCTGCATGTCCTCGTTAAGGCCCCTTCCTTGTGTTTCCTCTGTTTGAAAACCACCAGTGTAGGTTCACTACAGCTTGCGCTGCCTTCTCACATCCCAGTGTTTGCTTATAATGACACCCTGTCGTAGTACCGTTGCTGAACGATTTTTCGGACCCTCAAGGGGCCGAGGTGGCGTCCGGAAAATCAGGCAGTCCGAAAAAAACGAATCCAAGCAAAAAAAAAAAAAGTAGCCTTATTTATCGAGCGGCTTGAAAAATTGGTCAATTTGCCTCTGCGGGGCGCTACGTTGCCGCACAAGTAAGTCGGCTTGCACGTCGGCAAGGGTGATGTTCTCACTGTACACAGCCGAAAGCACCATCAGAGCGCGGGTTAGTTCACTGCTAGTTCGCAACAGTCTCTGGCTCCTCACTGTCGGAGCCCAATTCATCACTTTCCAGCACCTGGCGAACAATTTCGTCGTCGGTAAGCTCAGTGCAGAGCTCGATCTCACTGTCAGCGTTAGCAAACTGCTCCAGCGTCACTTCCATGGGAACAGCTCCTGCAGCGCGCAAGTGCTTAATGAGGTCAGCAGATGAAGACGGCTGATCGGATTCACTGGCGCTATCATGGGATGACGACGGCACTTCATCTCTGATTGCGAAACCGGTGTGGCGGAAGCAATTCCGCAGTGTATCCTCGGTCACCGCCTTCCATGCATCGGAAAGCATGCCGAGTGCAGACAACAAGTCGACACTGTAGGTTTTGCCGCTGTCAATGCATAACACCATGCGACTAAACACGCGTGACCAATAGAGAGGTGCTTGCGTGTCCGGATAACGCCTTGGTCCATGGGCTGCAGTAGGGACGTCGTGTTCGGCGGCAAGAATTCCAGCTGCACAGCTTTCAGGTCCTTGACATGGCCATGTGCAGTGCAGTTGTCCCCCAGCATGAGAACTTTGCGTCCTTGGCGCTCAAACTTTTTGTCCAGCTTCCGGATGTGACCTCCGAAAATCTGCTGCGTTATCCAAGCCTTCTTGTTGGCTTCGTACAGCACTGGAACACGCGCTCCTTTAAAACATCTGGGATTTTTTGATTTTCCAATCACCAGCATCGGGAGCTTTTCGGTGCCGAGCATGTTGCAGCCGACAAGGACTGTTAGCCGTACCTTGCTGTGCTTGCTACCGTAGCAAGGGTCGCCAGCGAAAGCAAGGGTTTTTTCCGGTAACAGCTTGTAAAACAGGCCGGTTTCGCCGCAGTTAAATGTATCTTCAGGCGCGAACTGCTGGAGCAATGACTGCAGCCTGCCACACCGATAGCTTTCAATAGCCACCTCGTCAACCACGGCACTCTCGCCGCGCATTTTTTTGAAGCTGAGGTCGTGTCTCCGCTTAAATTTTGGACCCAACCATCACTAAATTTGCAGCCTTCAATATTCATCTGCAGCGCCAGGGTTTCTGTCTTTTTCTTTAAAACATCACCGGACACAGGCACCTGTTTGGCAATCATGGCTTTCAGCCACAACAGAATGGCTTTTCTCAAGCTTCGTGTAGGCACCTTGGCTGACGTTCTATTGGCGGGATCCAGATGACTTCTCGGTGGCTTCTAGAACTCTCACCTTGTTTTTTAGGTAATCTGAGATTGTCTGCTTTGCGATCGCAAATTGCTTTGCAATGTCCACTTGCGACTGGCCACTTTCCACTTGCCTGATAATGGTGGCCTTCTTTTCTATAGTCAAACAGCTCTAATTTCCTCGCTTTGAAGGTTTTGTCGCAGAGGCGGACAAGGATGCCGGTGTCGGCGCCATCGGCAACTGCCTGTAGTTGACGCGGCGATGTAAACAGCACAACACACCACACGAGAATGGCGACTGCGGCGACTGACGGCTATGCACAGGACGGTAGCACGGCAGAGCTGGCACTGGCGGGACGGTGTAGGGACAAAGGAGGTACGGTGCAGCAAGCGGTGCCTGCTACCAAGGCTATACCGGGTATGCCAGGTTCCGGTTACGATGGCGTGATCAGCGAACGACATGACACGTGGGTTTGAGGTTGCAGAAAACCAAAATGGCAGCAACCAGAAAAGCAAAATGGCACTGGCGTTGTTTGCGTTTTTGGTAGCTCTTGAGTCACTAATAGAAAGAAAGAGACTGGAAAATCGAAAGAGAAGGATTTCAAGCGTCTGAAATTTTGGTCAGTGTTATACATTGGCTCTATGGAGTGCGTGGCGGTGCCATGGCAAGGTCCGGAAAATTGGGCATCCAAAATATTGGTCGGCAACTGTATAACACCCCCAACACCACTACTTCCCTTTGCAAGGAACTCAAATTATCGCACAGCTTTACCACTCGCAGTCTGCCAGTACAAGCTACCACAGGTGCTGCTAATTTATGTTTTTAAACAGAAAGTCCTCTCCTAGCTTTTCCGGGACAGAAAATAACGGGTGTGCCGGGAAGCGATCCAAATGAATTACACTGGAATATCTTGTTAATTCAAACTCATTTAATCTCAACTCCCAGTTTCTTCAAACTGATGCTTGGTCAGCCCGACCAGCCTCACCTCAGTTCATATTTCGTGCGATTCTAAGAAACCTTCGGTGCCCTCTGAGTTCGCATTGTCGAGATTCAACTGTACAGATAAATGAATTCCCCACACTTGAAAGCTATTTCCTTCTGAAAAAATCCAGGGGGCACTTTGGCTCTCTAAAGTGCTGCAAGGCAAAAGCCTTTCTTGGCGCACTGTTTGGCATTGACTGCGAGACTGTTTGTGCTATACTGGTGCTTTATTTGACTCACACTTCGACTACACATTACAACTACACACTTTGACTGCCGACTTTGACTGCTTCTTTAGCACAACTGTCTCTCTGCTTCGATGAGTTTGGTTGTATCCATGGCTCTGTTCGCAGTAATGAGGTATGTAATGTGGTCATCCACAGACGCCTTATGCACCCTGTCAGAGCGGACGACAACTATTTTATTAGCTGTCGTCTGCTCCAAAAGGGGGCGTCAGGCATCCGTGGGTGACCTCATTACTTCAAATCCGCGCACTCGGACGTCATAACCATTTTGACCAACTGAAAAGCGTGACAGCTCCGCTAACAACCTTCTATCGACAACGATGAGGCATTAAAGGCTTTCGCTTTAATAAAGAGCTCCACTGGCAGCTCCTGCAGACAGCAGCACCCCCACTCCAAACCACTTCCTGCAGACAGCAGCGCCCCCACTCCCAACCACTTCCTGCAGACAGCAGCGCCCCCACTCCTAACCACTTCCTGCAGACAGCAGCGCCCCCACTCCCAACCACTTCCTGCAGACAGCAGCGCCCCCACTCCCAACCACTTCCTGCAGACAGCAGCGCCCCCACTCCTAACCACTTCCTGGAGGCAGCAGCGCCCCCACTCCCAACCACTTTCTGCAGACAGCAGCACCCCCACTCCTAACCACTTCCTGCAGACAGCAGTGCCCCCACTCCCAACCACTTCCTGCAGACAGCAGCGCCCCCACTCCTAACCACTTCCTGGAGGCAGCAGCGCCCCCACTCCTAACCACTTCCTGGAGGCAGCAGCGCCCCCACTCCTAACCACTTCCTGCAGACAGCAGTGCCCCCACTCCTAACCACTTCCTGCAGACAGCAGTGCCCCCACTCCCAACCACTTCCTGCAGACAGCAGCGCCCCCACTCCCAACCACTTCCTGCAGACAGCAGAGCCCCCACTCCTAACCACTTCCTGCAGACAGCAGTGCCCCCCCTCCCAACCACTTCCTGAAGACAGCAGCGCCCCCACTCCACACCACTTCCTGCAGACAGCAGCACCCCCACTCCTAACCACTTCCTGCAGACAGCAGTGCCCCCCCTCCTAACCACTTCCTGCAGACAGCAGTGCCCCCACTCCCAACCACTTCCTGCAGACAGCAGTGCCCCCACTCCTAACCACTTCCTGGAGGCAGCAGCGCCCCACTCCCAACCACTTTCTGCAGACAGCAGCACCCCCACTCCTAACCACTTCCTGCAGACAGCAGTGCCCCCACTCCTAACCACTTCCTGCAGACAGCAGTGCCCCCACTCCTAACCACTTCCTGCAGACAGCAGCACCCCCACTCCTAACCACTTCCTGCAGACAGCAGCGCCCCCACTCCCAACCACTTCCTGCAGACAGCAGCGCCCCCACTCCTAACCACTTCCTGCAGACAGTAGTGCCCCCACTCCTAACCACTTCCTGCAGACAGCAGTGCCCCCACTCCTAACCACTTCCTGCAGACAGCAGTGCCCCCACTCCCAACCACTTCCTGCAGAGAGCAGTGCCCCCACTCCCAACCACTTCCTGCAGACAGCAGCGCCCCCACTCCTAACCACTTCCTGGAGGCAGCAGCGCCCCCACTCCCAACCACTTTCTGCAGACAGCAGCACCCCCACTCCTAACCACATCCTGCAGACAGCAGTGCCCCCACTCCTAACCACTTCCTGCAGACAGCAGTGCCCCCACTCCCAACCACTTCCTGCAGACAGCAGTGCCCCCACTCCCAACCACTGGATGGATGGATGGATAGGAGCACCCCCTTTGAAACGGGGTGGTGGCAATTGCCACCATGCTCAGCTTTTCTTTATTTATTATTTTTTTTGTTTACTGTGTTGGCAATTCTCATTAAGATTCTCCATCAACTTTGCCTACGGTTTCCTACTATTCTAACCTTATGCCACATCTCTGCTTTTCAGCCACCAATCCTCCAATCGCTTTTTGCTGACTTCCACTGCAGATTTATTTACATGACCATTGTTATCTTTAAACCCTAGGGCCTCAGAAAGAGTGACTGTGCCTGCATCGACATCCGGATGGATACCATCACATTTGATTATGAGGTGTTCAATTGTTTCCACAGATCTACCACACACTGCACATGTGTCATCTTCTTCGTTAAATTTCTTTTTGTAGCTGCGCGTTCTAAGACACCCTGATCTAGCTTCAAAAAGTAGGGCACTGCCTCTTGAGTTATCATAGAAAAATTCTTTCCTGATCTGCCTTTTCCAGAATCGATATAGTTCTACACTATGTTTCTTTTCCATTGAATTCATCCAATTTTTAACTTCCGCGTTTTTAACCTGTCGTTTAATGCTCTTTCTTTCTCCGTCCTCATGACCGGCATACTTACTGGTTAGTTTTCTAGTTCTTTTCCGCCACTGTGAGTCAACGTTCTTTCTGTATAAATATTTAAATACCTTAGCTGCCCATCTGTTATCGTCCAATTTCCTCAGGCGTTCTTCATATAGTATTTTACTCTTAGCTTCCCGTGCCTCGAACGATGCCCAGCCCATATCCCCTTGTACTGCCTCGTTTGTGGTTTTGCCGTGGGCACCTAGTGCTAATCTTCCAACAGCTCTCTGATTTACGTCTAATCTCGACTGAACTTCTGCCCTTAAGCACAGAACCGCATTGCCGAAAGTAAGTCCCGGCACCATTATTCCTTTCCAAATACCTCTTAGTACTTCATATTTGTTGTACCCCCATAATGCCCTATGTTTCATTATCCCGGCGTCTCTTCGTCCTTTTGCCCTAAGAGCCTGTTCATGCTTTTCCGTGTATATCTGCCCTTCGTTTAGCCATATCCCGAGGTATTTGTATTCGGCCACTTTGGGTATTTCGTGGCCTTGTATTGTAAACACCTGATCAGTTGTATCGTTAAAAATCATCACACCTGATTTAGTTGCGCTAAAACTGAATCCTAGAGCGTCTCCTTCGTCTCCACAGCAATTAACCAAAGTTTGTAAATCTTCCTGGCTATCTGCTAACAGTACAATATCGTCCGCATACATTAAACCCGGGAGTCGCTGCTCAACTACATTTCCGCCTAATCTGTACGATAGATTATAACCCAGATTACTTTCTTCTAGCCTTCTTTCCATATTTATCACGTAAAGCATGAACAGCAGCGGTGATAGAGGGCAACCTTGCCTTAATCCTTTGTGCACCCCTACAGTTGTGGTACTTTTTTTCCCTTCCCATGTAATTTCAACTTCATTATCTCGGTAGATTTCCTGTAGAAAATCAATTACCTCATCACCAATACCTAAATCTTTCAATATGCTCCACAGGAGTTCACTGTTCACGTTATCGTATGCACCGCTTATGTCTAGAAAGGCTATAAACAGAGGTCTATTTTCCGCCTTAGCTATTTCTATGCATTGGGTAAGCACGAATAGGCTATCATCTAACCGCCTACCCCTTCTGAACCCATTCTGAAGTTCTCCGAGTATCCTATTCCCTTCTACCCATGACTGCATTTTTAATTTCACCGCCTGCATTGCCAGCCTGTACATAACAGATGTTATCGTAATCGGACGGAAGGATTTTATGTTCATCTTATCTCCTTTCCCTTTATAAATCAAATTCATTTTACTCTGTCTCCAGCTGTGCGGAATTTGCTGATTTGTTATGACTGCCTCCAATGCTTTTATCAGCGCGTCCTTGCTTCTTGGGCCAAGTTCATTAATCAGCTTAATTGGAATTTCGTCTATCCCTGCGGATGTGGTTTTAGGAATATTCGCTTCCTGCAGACAGCAGCGCCCCCACTCCCAACCACTTCCTGCAGACAGCAGCGCCCTGTTGAGACTGGGGCATCCCACCGCTGCCACCACTGTTGGGACTGGGGCATCCCACCGCTGCCACCACTGTTGGGACTTTGGCATCCCACCGTTGACGCCACTGTTGGGACTGGGGCATCCCACTGTTGTCACCACTGTTGGGACTGGGAGTCCGAGCCAGGAAACGATCGAGGCGACGGCGAGTAAAGGACGTTTATGTACAGTATGTACAAGGGCTTTTACATGATACAAGAGTCAAGAGCACCATGGGCAGGCACACAGAAGAAGGGCGGCCCCGGCGGCGAGCGTAGCTCCGGCGTGATGGCTCTTCTGCTGCCCGTCTGCTGCTCGGGTTCAGCGCGGGTCCGTTTTTGTAGCCGCTGGTAACGGTTACGGCAGCCAGCCGTTCAAATCCTCCAATCACTGGCCACCGTTCAAATTAGACCAATGGTCGAGAGCCGGCGAGCGGCGGAGGAGTTCGCACCGACGGAGAGGAGGAGAGGAGGAAGGGTCCGTGTCGGCGCCGCGGTGGCTGGATGAGTCACGCTGCATGTCGCGACTTGTCCGAGAGAGTCTGGGCCTGCTTTGAGCGACGGCGGGCGCGCAGCGCTTGTTTCCAGAGAGGCCAGCCAACGAAATGTGTGCTCTGGCACTACAGCACCACCGCCGCCAGACAATGCGCCGCGAAGACGAGCTACTTCCGCGTGGCTCGGATGCGGGGCGCGCTCGTACGCCAGGCTCCTCCAAGTTCTCGTCCGGTGTTCAGCCGCAGGTAGCTCCAGGCTCCTTTCCGAGAACGGGTCCCGTTCGTCAGGACAGGATCACTGCTCCGCAGCTTTGTCGCCCAGGTGACTGGATCAGCTACGCTCGGTCCTTCAGAAGAGCTTGCTTCTCAGCATCGGTCGTTGATCGTTCTGCAGGTTGCAAAGAACCGACCGACAACAGGCAACACCCAACACGAGCAAGTGCCTTCTGTCACCCGTCAATACACCAGACTTAAAGTCTCAAATCGCTGTTGGCTACATTTCTGTCCCCTTTTTGTTCCCTCTCCAACAAGAGACGCATGTGGGATACGAGAACTCGAAAGTAATTAACTCAAACAAAGTTTCAAACACAGGAAACACTCGGAATGAAATGAATGCAAAATAAATTCGCTCTCTTGAGATTACTCGGCCAGGAAAACAGTCAGCTGAGGCCACAAATGAGGACATTAATTTTTCCCGGATCTACGAGCGAACTTAACAGCGGTTCGCGAAGAGACAAAATGTAGGTCACGAGGAGGCGAAGCCAGCCTTGCTTAGAACACACGGCTTAGTGCGTCTACGTTCGCGTTTTCCTCGCTTCTAACGGACAGTAAACGACACCCGCTACAGCGGAAACTAGTGACTCTGCCTCTTGCGCTGTGCTGCGCTTTTCTCTCTCTCTCTCTCTACTACCGTGGTAGCTAACGTCTCTGCCTCTTTCGCGGTAGACGCGCTTTTCTTTCTCTCTCTACTACCGCGGTAGCTAATGTCTCTGCCTCTTTCGCGGTATACGCGCTTTTCTTTCTCTCTGTACTTGTCTTTCCAGTTTCTACGGGAGCTACAGTACGAGAGCGATTCGCTTTCATAGACTGGCAACTTGTCCCTTTCTTTGCGCTTCGCGTGCCAGTCGCGACGTCCCATAGCGAGTGCGCAACGCTTCCGATGGGACCGTTCTTTCTTTCTCTCTGTTCGTGGGGGCAAGTCAGACCTTGCACGAGTCTTGACTTTCTCGCGCATCCGTTTGCCTTTCCGCTCGGTGTGTAGTTCGCCTCTACACGGCCTTTTGATTTTACGCCTAAGTGGCGTCATTTCGAATCGCGGCTTTCTCTCGCGATAACTGTGCTTGGCTGAGCGCTTAGACGGTTTCTTCTTGGCCATTTTCTTGCCCCTGTCACTGCGGCCTCGTACAATCTTTCGCTCTTTGAGCCGTACTCGCGTTTTCCTTGCGCGCGCGTGCCGCTTTCTGTGGGAGCGCGGTCTCTCCCGTGAATGCAGCGGAAAGCGAGAGCCCGCATGAGAGCACGTGCCTTTGCGCGTCTCGCTCTCTCCGTGCTGGCGGCAAGATTCACACTTGTCCCGCTCCTTAATTTTTCGCCTCCCGGGCAGCGCTCTCTTGAATCTCGGTTTGGTGCCTTGGTGCACTTTTCCGCGCGAATGTTTGCACGATTTCTTTTTGCAGTTTATTCTACTGCCCAGACCTATGTGCCCCGACACACTTATGCGCTTCGATTTGCGCGATAGTAATGCCTCGCACATTTCTTTAGCTCTGGTTCTGACGCTTGTTTCAGGGCTGACAACGTGACTGACTTTACTGAAGTCATTTTGCCGGCGACGCTGGCGCTTCCGATGGTGGAAACCCGTTTTCGCGCGTTTGCCCTTTCCCTCTTTTCGGCGGCGCCTGTCTTTCTTATGCCTTCCTTTCATCTTTCGGCGGCACCACTCTTTCTTTTGCCTGCCTTTCATCGTCTTTCGGTGACAGCTCTCTCTTTCGAGCTTGCCTTTACTGTCCTTTTGGCGGCAGCACTCTTTGTCGGTCACCTTGTGGTGATAGCTCACTTTTCGGAACTGGCTGTTACTTTCCTTCCGGTTGCAGCTTTCTTTCTTTTGCTTGCCTTTCATTTTCTCCTGAGGAAGCACATGCTGCTTTCGTCGCCTAGGTTCCTGTTCTCTGACAATGTCACTGTGATACTCAGCCGATTCACGTGCGCTACCTAGATCAGACCTGTCTTTGGCGCCTTTACTAGCCTCCTCCAAACTGCGTTCTTCCTTGTCAGCGTCACTGAGTGCGCATTCGTCCTCATCTTTCTCGGACGGGCTGACGTCTACCGCCCCTATGTCGTCTGGAACGTTCTGTTCTCCACTGTCGTCCAGCACCTTAGTTTCTTCAGGCGCAGACGAACCAGTGTTTTCTGTCGACATTACTGCTGATACGCAGCTCTCGTCATGCTCCTGACGCGTTTCAGCCAATTTCGGTTGAGGGTCGGCTGTGCACTCAGTCGCGGTGTTCCCGCTACTGCAGCTGATTTCTGGAATGTCGCAAAGCTCAGAGCAGTGCGAAAGCACGGGACTCGTTTTGCATTCCTCGCCAGAGACACTAACGCACAACTCAGCGTCCGCAAACTCTATATGCGTCCGCATCCGTTGATCGGAAGTCTCAGGTTTCTGCATTTCTGCCGAACGCGCTGCACAACACGGTGTGCCGACCTCATCTACTTCGCTTGCGTCGGCGCAGGCGTTTTCATTCATGTCCAGACGGACGTCCTCTCTGCCCTGTTCGGCAACTTCTCCTGCTTTCGACACGCTAGGAGATTCGCTTTCCGGTAACTCCGCCACAATCTCAATGGGCGAGACCTCTGTTTGTGCATCGTCCGATGCTGTGACTACCTTATCCGATGGGGTAGAGGTTTTCTCAGTTGGCGAATGCGGGGCAATTCCCAATGTTACCGCAGCAGTTACATCTGCCATGTACGGACTACCTTCCTCTGTGCCGCACTGGCAGCTCTGCTCTACAGCTACGCACTCTACCTCTGCGTCACGATCTTCCGACCCTTCAGCATTTTCGAGCCACTCTAAAATGTCGGCTTTAAACTGGTACGGAAAATCGTTAAACGATGGGGTGCTATTCTCTCGCAGGTACCTTTGGCGAAGGACCAGCGGTGACACGTTATATCTCGCCAGTAAGAAGCTTTTCAGCTCATCGTAGTCCGCCAAGCCGTCGTCCAACAGGCGCTTGACAACGTCATACGGTTCGCTGGAAAGCAGGGCTACCAACTTCTGTGCCCAACCATTCCGCTCAACGCGCTTTCTCTCGCAGACGCGCTCGAACTCCGCAAGATATTTCGCCATATCTTCGGCGATCACGAAGGGCTGCGGCCTGTCTCTCAGCTGCTGACCGTTGGTCTCATGCAGAGCGAACAATGTTCTATTTCTCTCATAAAAGATCTCGTGTGCTTCAAGCTCCAGGTCCATCTGTTTCTTAGCGCGGGCATGCCGTTTTATCTCAAGCTGCCTCCGTTTTTCTGCCTCCTCGCGCTCACGTTCTGCCTGTTCGCGCTCAAGCTGCTTCTGTTTTTCAGCCTCTTCGTGCTCACGGCGTCTTTCGGCCTCCTCGCGCTCACGGCGTCTTTCGGCCTCCTCGCGCTCACGGCGTTCTGTGATCTCTTCCCAGGCCTCATTGGCTTCCTCAGCCGTTACATTCTCCTTTCGCATGAGCTCAAGAATCGCATGCTTTCGTTTTGCGGGGCCCAAATCAATGCCCAACTCTTCACAAATTTCGATGAGTTCCTTCACATTGAAGTTCTCCATCACTCACAATAGCCTCTTGTAGTTTGCCCTTTTCTTAGAATTCCCTTGCCGTTCACTACTATAGCGCTACTAGTATGATACGCGCAAGAAATTCTTTCCAAAACGCCTCGTTTACTCCCTCTGCACCAGCTTTCGTTTCAAAGCGCTCCGACTTGGCTCGAAACAGCAAAGCTCTCTCCAGTGCAACACACAGCCCTACTCTAAACTACAATCACCTGTGCTAGAGCAGTCTGGCGAATTGAGGGGAAAACATCAGGCACTCACCGCGCCGAGGTAGCTGACGCCGGTCGATCCCACCGCTGCCACCACTGTTGAGACTGGGGCATCCCACCGCTGCCACCACTGTTGGGACTGGGGCATCCCACCGCTGCCACCACTGTTGGGACTTTGGCATCCCACCGTTGACGCCACTGTTGGGACTGGGGCATCCCACTGTTGTCACCACTGTTGGGACTGGGAGTCCGAGCCAGGAAACGATCGAGGCGACGGCGAGTAAAGGACGTTTATGTACAGTATGTACAAGGGCTTTTACATGATACAAGAGTCAAGAGCACCATGGGCAGGCACACAGAAGAAGGGCGGCCCCGGCGGCGAGCGTAGCTCCGGCGTGATGGCTCTTCTGCTGCCCGTCTGCTGCTCGGGTTCAGCGCGGGTCCGTTTTTGTAGCCGCTGGTAACGGTTACGGCAGCCAGCCGTTCAAATCCTCCAATCACTGGCCACCGTTCAAATTAGACCAATGGTCGAGAGCCGGCGAGCGGCGGAGGAGTTCGCACCGACGGAGAGGAGGAGAGGAGGAAGGGTCCGTGTCGGCGCCGCGGTGGCTGGATGAGTCACGCTGCATGTCGCGACTTGTCCGAGAGAGTCAGCCCCCACTCCTAACCACTTCCTGGAGGCAGCAGCGCCCCCACTCCCAACCACTTTCTGCAGACAGCAGCACCCCCACTCCTAACCACTTCCTGCAGACAGCAGTGCCCCCACTCCTAACCACTTCCGCACTTGTGGAAGCTCACCCGTCAGTGTGCAGGTGGCGGCCACGGCCCCCTCGAGGGTGGCGGCCAGCCACAGCCAGTCGGGGACGCTCCGCAGCAGCTCCTGGGCCTCGGTGTAGAGGGCGTGTGCTTCCCGCCCCAGGCCCAGCTGCAGGCTCAGGTCGCCCAGCTGCTTGCGCTGGCGGCCCTGGCACCGGCGGCGGAACTGCCTGCGCAGAAGAAGAAACGGGCATTCGTGTGCCACATCGCTATGCAGAAACGAGGTTACCCGGAATAACCCTTCCATCACAAAGGCAGAAGGAAACTGCGCATTCCCCTTTCCACCTGGCAGTGCGTATAACACCCTGCTTCGGTGCACAAAGGGTTTTTACAAAGGTCATCATCATCAGCCTGACTGCGCCCACTGCAGGGCAAAGGCCCCTCCAATTAGTAGCCCTGTCTTGCAGTGGTAATCAGCAAGGTATTTGCCTGGGCTAGTCGGTACATGGTTCAAACTGGAGGCACAGCGCATGAAGGATCAGACTAAGACAGAGACAAACACAGTGCTGGCTTGGACAAGCTGGCGACCAGTGTAAACAAAAGCACTGGCTTGAGCTTGCAATGCTTCTTCTCGGCCAAAACGCACACGACGGAATGCCCTTTTCGCGTCATTGTAACCGAAAAGGGTACTTGGAAACTTGCCCTCAGGTGCTACCTTCAAAACTGTTTTTCGGAACTAACCATCAATAACCCTTTCCTTGTGCACCGCCCAGCAGCTGTGTCTGGATTTTTTCAGGAGAAACCTTTGTCTGTTGACATCAAGGCCATGTTCTATTCCCTCCCTCAAGAAGCCGTGCACACCGCGGCGGGGCGAGCAATTCACTTGTACAGTGCCACCAAATTCCAAAACCACTGCGGAATCAACGTTGTCAGCCTCCTTGATCTACTAGATCTATATCTGTGCTCGACAGTCATGTCTGTCAACGGCAGCTACTTTATCCAGAAGGAGGGAGCCTGTATAGGCTCGAGCCTCGCTCCGTTCCTCAGTGACTGTCTCTTAGCTTCCTTGGACCAAAATGTACACAAAGCCTTACTTGGACCTTCAGTGGTACGTGTGTTCCGATACATTGATGACTTTCTGGTGATTTTCAGATTAAGAAGTGGCCACAGTGTTGCAAAACAAGCCAGTGATATCCAAAAAAAAAAAAACAGCGCTGTGTTTGTCTCTGTCTTAGTCCCGTCCTTCGTGCGCTGTGCCTTCAGGTGGTAATCAACTTATTGATTACTGCCATGATTGACACAATGCAGCAATGGTCACCCTGGCTGCTCACTGCATGGAATCCGACTGCAATTATGGTTCAAAAATATACCATCATCTCCAGGGAATGCAAGCACTGAAACACATCTGGGAGTGGCAGCCCTGCATACCAATGGCAGCAGCAACACCTGTCTATGCCGGCCTTCGAAATCGCAACACCTCAATACGACGCTCTTGTTTCTGATGCGTAACAGGTTCATGAGTCCAGACCACTGTGCCTCTCAACGCTGCATTATGTTATTTATTTTTTACGCCCTACATTAGATGCAACAAAACTTGACTTTAAGGAATGCAGTGTCTACAGCGTCCTTGTGACATTGCTTGGTTTCCAACCTCCCTTTACAGCAAGGGGACAATAATGATGAATGCTGCACTGAAAGCAAATTTCCCAACAAAGGTAGTCGCAACCATCAGAGGAAAACAATGCATGCACCCACATCTATCAAAAAGCAGAATAAAAATAAGGAGGTCCATGGTGAAGACCTGCTACAAGTGTTGCTAGGTAGATGGCTCTACAGTAGAAGGTGACACATAAGTGTGAAGATCATGTTCTAAGTAGCATGAGTTCACATTTTCTTGTGTGAGAAGCAATAACAGATGAAAAGTTGAGAGACTGATCACTGTGTTCGCTCCCCTTGAGAACACACAGCATCCTAGCTATTCTAGCCAATGCCCGTTGTTTGCATTTGTTGGAAGGCAGGCAACACTGATTCTCCCTCTCACAATGATCCTCAGTGCACATGCATCTCAAAAAGAAAACAGAAGGCATGTTATGGCCATACAAAATGCTCCCACAGCAGGGGGGGGGGGGGGGGGGGGGGGGGGGCAGTGGCAAGGAGGGCAGTCACCACCCCAACATTTCTTCACAGGAAAAAAGGCCCCCCCCCCCCCCCCCCCTTATTATCTGACTACCTGCACTCAGATAATATTTCTCACAGATGCTCAATTCCAGGACATAATTAGTGTAAAGAAGAGTAGGGTTACACTGGTTAACTTCATAGCCAGTTGTAAAGCCTTCCGTTTTGCTAACCTACACCAATCATGTCCCAACAGAAGTAATCGATTAACTGACTTCAATCCATGAGCATTATTACCACAACTGAAACAGTCTGTAAGCAATTTTCTTTAATGCAGTCTGTCACTCCTTTTGTGTGCATCATTACGGAGCTGCCCATTTCAATTCAGGTTTTGCATACCCTCACAAATACCCCTCCGAAAATTTTAAAATAACAACGAATACTAACCAAAAAAAAAAATATAAAGTTTAACATTAAAGCAATAATAGCAAACAAAACAATAATGAAACAAACCCGAAGTCTTGCACCCCACCCCCTCCCTGCCACTCAGAAAAATGTTCCAGATTTGCTGCAGAGCAGTCACATTCTGAATAGCCAAGACAAGCAGGCCCATGGGCCAACAGGAAAAGTACAAACATATAGATTTCATAACCTCAAAGGCACTGAAAAAGTTAGGATACCTCCGTCGCACAATAAAAGCTGCTCCTAGAGATACGAAGCTACTAATGTTTAAATCGCTAATCCGTCCACTACTTGAATACGCCTCCCCTGTATAGAACCTGCATAAACAACGCGAAATTAACCAAATCGAGGCAGTGCAGAAGAAAGCCGTTCGCTTCATATGCCACAGGTTTGGTAGAGATTTTTCGCCTTCCACAGCACTTTCATCACTGGGCCTGCAACCACTCTCATCTCGACGAAGGACTGAGTCTTTAAAATTTCTGTATTGCATTATTAACTAGGGGTGTGCGAATATTCGATAATTTCGAATATTCGATCGAATAGCACGGTATTCGATATTCGCTTCGCACCGAATTCTCGGTATTCGAAATTTCGAAGTATTCGCCTCGCGCGAATAGTGTTTCTGGGGCGCTTGCCCGCTTGCTTTATGTGGTTTCAGTTCCGAGTATTGCCGCATAGATGGCTTTTTTTTATCGCGCTTTCAACGCTCGGGGGTCAGTGAATACACGAATCACAACCAGGTCGGGGTGCGAACCCAGCTACAAACGAAATAAAGGTGAGGGCGACGCGCTCTTGCAGAAGATCCTGCGTTCTGGCCGTCTCCGAGCCTCCGCACTAAGGCTGCCATAAGCCGCGTCGCTGCCACCGTGTCGAGGCAGACGCAAAGAAGGAAGAGCACAGCCATCAGTCGTCTAAGCTTCAAAACAAGAAACCTCAGTTTACTGTTGTTGTTGTTGCGACTGAGCGAAGGATGAAAAGGAAAGTGCACGGGCCTGCCGACTGGCTCGAGCCGAGCCACCACCGCTGCCACGTGCAGATAGAGGAGAGTTCAAAGATAAGAGGAAAGAAAGAAAAACGAAAAAAGACGCGCGTCACACACCGCAACAACCGCGTCCTCCGCGGCGTCCGCGGACGCTGGCTGGAAGATCAGATAAGCACCGAAGCCGCGCCCGCTCCACCGCCTCTCGATTTTTTTTCCCGTTAGAGTTGCGGAAAAGATTACCAGATAGGACAGATGCGAAGATACACATGCAGCCCTACCGCGCTATCGCTTCACCCAGTCAGGTGACGAATCATGCGTACGGAACATGAGCGACCGTTCTCGGCAGCTTTCAAGCAAGCCATCATATTACCGGCGGAGGCGTGAAAAATTCAGCAGCAGCGCGGGGACTCGATGTCGCCCAAGTGTATACTTACGTCAATGGGAAGGGCGCCTTTAGCGTGTGATAACGCTAAGCTTATTGTGCACCCGTGGAGGATTACTGCCGTTAACGCTCGGCATCTACCACTGGCGTCTTTTCTTGCTATTCTGACTGCTTGCGCGTTGATGGGAACGGAGCGCCGCCGTAATCAGGGCATTGAGCCATCTTCGGTGGTGTGCCGAACTCCATCGCCGCAACTCGGGCACTCCCATATGTTGGAGGCTGAGAGCATTCTTGATGGAAGCACGATGCTGAGTGCTGCTCGGAAGTACTACCGGGGACAATTTTGCCAGGACGCGCGAGCGGTGCGAATGACGTTTCGCTTGCGGCGCGAGTTTTGTACAGCCGTTTCCATTCTTGCTCGAGGGAATGCAAGTCTGGGAATGTAAAAGTTGTTCTTCCAGTATAAATTTCCAGTAAAAATTGTTCTTCACTCTAGGTGTTAAAATTTTGAAGTGTGGTTTTAAATAAAGCCTCAGTGCAGTGTGTAATGGCATCGTGTGTTGGGAAAATAAATGGTTTTGGAAATGCCTACTGTCACTCAGCCTCTTTTTAGTGCCAGAAGTACTATTCGAACTATTCGCTTCGAAATTATTCGAAGAAAATTGCTATTCGCTTCGAATTCGCTTCGAATCAAAAAACCACTATTCGCACACCCCTATTATTAACTCTTTCTGCCTGACCTCTGCAAATGATTACCTAACCCCTGCTATACCATCTAAAACTAGGAAGTCATCACAGCCTAAACATCACGCCTTATTTTGCCCGCACGGACACTTTTAAATACAGTTTTTTTCCACGTGCAATCGAATATTGGAATTGTTTACCCGGTTCTACTCGCCTCTTCCTTTAGAGCTGTTTTTAGCGGCCATTGAATAGTTTTTCCGTTTTTCTTGTTTTCACTCGTACTGTTTCGGATGTTTGCCATTTTTGTGCTCCATGTTTTCCTACATTGTTGTTCACACCCACCCCTGCAATAGCCCAATAGGGCTGCACTATGTATAAATAAATAATAAATAAATAAATAAACAAGAAAACATAGCACATGGTTTAGCATGGCTAAGCATAAAATATTGTGTCGTAGCTCTAGCTATGGCGGGTATTTAAGGATATTATGTGCTAGAGGCATTTCACCTAAGAGTCGGGCTCAAGGCCTTTTTACCTAGAAGGCATTTACCATGAAGGCCTTTGAGTAAAGACCCGGGTAAAGGCTTGTCAGGTGAACATACCTGGCAGGTTGCCCACAACCCGGTGGGCAGGTAGGTTGCCTGCCACAAAGCCCGTGCATGCACATACGTACAAGTACATGTACATACATGTGCTCAAAAGCTACTGCAACAAAAGTGAGAAGGTGCCTCAGAGACAGCAGCCCCACCTGGATTCGGTGTCGAGGCCGACAAAGTCCTCAAAGGGCGCCTTGAGCAGGGGCAGCGCAGAGGCGGACGGGCCGTGCCTGTCGAAGCAGCGCTCCAGCCGGCGTGACTCCAGCACCCAGGCCAGGGAGGCCGCAAAGTCTGCCACGTCCCGCTCCAGCTTCTCCCCGTCCAGCTCCGGGTACAGCTGCAGTGGCGGAAAGTCCATTACTCTACCCCCCAACAGCCACACAATTTTTTCCATCGTGTGCCCAAGATGTTCTGAGCCACACAGCAGCGACAGTCGCCGCACGACTGCCTTGAAGTGTGCCAACTGTCGTGGCCCTCACGACTCTTCCTCGAAGGACTGCCCTCGCCTTAAGACTGAGAGGGCGGTATTGAAGCAAATGGTGCGTGACCATTCAACCCACAGAGAAGCCGCTTCACAGGTGCGACGACGTCGTTTGCGCCACCGCCGAAGGTCGTTGAAGGGAACAAATACCTTCGAAGAGAAGACCCCAAGCGGCACTGCAGTTTGTCCGCCTCCACCGACAACAAATCAGGAAAGCCCGGCAACTGGTGACACACGCCCTGCTGCCTCTGATACCGCGTGGCCACCACTACCAAAGCCTAGAGTGCGTACTGCGTCAGGTACGTTGCCACGCCCCATGTCTGCGACACCTACGACTGATCCGGGCAAAAAGCATGATTCCGACCATGGCGAAGATATGCAAGTGATTGCAATGCTCACGTCACTGATGAACGTCATGCATGCTCTGCTGTCCAGCTTGTGCACGCCAGTAGCACACAATGCATTGCAAGTACTATACGCGCTACAGCCATTTCTTGCAGCTCTGCATTATAAGACACTATGGCTCCCCTGGAACTATCTTTTCCGAAGAAAGTCAAGCAAGCTTTTATTTTTCATTGGAATGCCCGCGGGCTCCAGTCCCGGATTTCAGATATCAGACACCATGTTTATGACAACCGCTTCCCCATTCTGGTTATCTGTGAACCGAATCTGCCCAACATTTTACGATCATCTGGCTATGAAGCATTTACTTCTACTACGCACAAAAGAACCAGCAAAGTCTACATTCAACGTGAACTTACATATGTGCTCCATTCGGTTCCTCCACACAATGACAACCAGTATCATCTCTTGTATGAGTGCCCTGTCTTCGTTAACGAAAGACGTAAGCTGCGTTGTGCTCTGGACCGCCTTGATCCTCGCCCTTTCGCAGAGGCCAAGATCCTCGGTTCGTGGCCACAATAGTCGACTGCCATCAAGGCTTACAAGGCATTGTTTTGTGTTTTGAGAGAGACTGCCTTGATTGACAGATTGTGACTGTTTCCCGTTCCTTCTCTCTCCCATTCCCCTCATTCCCTTCCCCTGTGCAGGGTAGCCAACCGGAAACCTTTCTGGTTAACATCCCTGCCTTTCCCCCCTCTCTATATCTCTCTCAAAAAGTATCATGTGAACATCGAACAAACTGTTTTACAGAGCCCCATGATGAAGCGAAGACAGATGAAAATATGTGCCTGTGCACAAAATGCATGCCATTTGTAACCTGCTTTGCCAGTCCACTTTGCCTGTTCAATACTTGCATGGCATTGTCATAAAACTGGACAGCTGTAGATGCAATGCAGTAGAGTGGCTTACACTGCCAATTACAACTCTTGCAGCTGCGCCTGAAAGAGCAGCTAGGCAATGATCACAAAAGAGAATGAACTCTCACAGTTTCGTATCAAGCACAATGTGTACACAGGGGCCCCACAGTCCAGTAGTTGCTGCTTGCCCAACACAGCAATGAACACTCAATTACTAATGTGCCATGTCAGAAGTGGTTTCTACTGCACACTATCATCTTCAAAACAACGCACGACAGGACTTAGTAAACTACTAGACATTCAGTGTGACAGAACTGCTTAAAAAACATACAAGTGTGTACGAGGTTACAGGCTCCATTAGCAAACCAGGAGAACAATGAACACAAATCAGAAGAGACACAGAAGACATAAACAAGATGTGCAAGTACGCTACATTAAGAAATATCACACTTCACTGCACACACACGACACTGGCTAGAGTAGATAACAGAAAAAGAAACAAAAACAAGAGGACAGGTGGAAGCACAAACATTATCATCATCATCAGCCTGACTATACCCACTGCAGGGCAAAAGCCTCTCCCATGTCTCTCCAATTAACCGTGTCCTTCGCCAGTTGCGGCCACAGTATCCCCGCATACTTCTTAATCCCATCCGCCCACCTAACTTTCTGCCGCCTCCTGCTACACTTGCTTTCTCTTGGAATCCCCTCCGTTACCCTTGAGGACCAGCGCTTATCTGGACTTCGCATTAGATGCCCTGCCCAAGCCCACTTCTTCCTCTTGATTTAGACTAGGATGTCATTAATGCGCGTTTGTTCTCTCACCCACTCCACCCGCATCCGATCTCTTCACTTCACACCTATCATTTTTCCTTCCATAGCTCGCTGTGTTGTCCTTCACTTAAGCTGGACCCTCTTTGTCAGCCTCCACGTATCTGCCCCATAGGTGAGTACCGGTAAGATACAGCTGTTGTATACTTTTCTCTTGATGGATACTGGCAAACTGCCATCGAAGCACAAACAAGGCACTGATTTACTAACCATTATGGTTAAAACCCACCAACACTCGAAGCTTCCATACTGGTACACCACTCTTGATCCCAGCCATGCAACAATGTTTTTCCATCGTCAGGGACCCTGTTTCACCGTCTTGTTGCAGTGGCAGCAAAGCACCACTCAACCCACACCAGTGCCCAGCTGGAACAGGCCACGCATTTCCAGCATTTCAGGGCCACCTCTTCATTTGCCAGCAGCGAGACCAAACACAGAGTGGTGCTCACCAGGCACTGGGTGCTGCGAAGCTTGCTGACTGGAGGGACCGCCTCTTCACCCCGGTCAGCTTCTTCCTCCCTGCACAGAGCACCACAAGAGACAGGATGCCTCCAGCAGACTGGCATTTATCTAGCACCCTCTCATCTGAGGACACCTACAGAACAAACATAAAAGCAAGGTTCTGGGCTAGTTGGTAACGCATTTAAAGGGAAGAAACAACACAAAGAAGCACGGACACACGAAGAAACGACAGCGCTCGTGTGTGTGTCGTTTCTTTGTGTGTCCGTGCTTCTTCGCGCTGTTTCTTCCCTTTTAAGAACAAACGTGCTCCTTGCAAACAATGACACTGCTGAATAGTGCACTGCATTACTTGAAAAATTGGGCCTAGATCAACAGAAGTACACTGAGCTCTTACTGCTTATCAACTGTACAGCATACATTTATAGTGCAAATTAAAAGCCAATTACTGTCTAAAAGTAGGTTAGCTTTTTTTTTTTCAGTTAGCCTAAATAACGCATGCTCTAAGGTACATCCGCAGAATGAACTCTGCTGCTTTTTCACCCACAGGTCAATTTCCTGGAAGTCCTCTAAGCTTTGGGCACAAAACCAGTTAAAACCAGTTAGGAATTTTCACCTAACTGGTTCTAACTGGTCGACAAAAGAATTCATGCACCCTGTCTCCCTTGTCCTAACCTTCAGATCCTACACAACCTCACCCTGATGCGGAGGCAGGCTGCGGAGGAGGCTGTGGAGCAGTGCCCCCAAAGAGGAGGCAGCGTGAGTCGATGGCCGTCGGGTGCTGCTGCAGCAGCTGCTCGTGCAGGTGGCAGAGCGCCTCTACGCCGCCAACGCCACTCTCATCTTTGCTCCCACACTCACCTGTGCCAATGAGGAGAATTGTCACACCCACCCGAGTCAACAACGAATGCAGCAGATTTTCCACATTCTGGTAAAGGTCCGACGACAGCAAGCAAAACTTTGCACAGAACATCATCGCACATTTTTGTCTCGATGTAGGTGATGTAAAAATTGCTCACCACGTCATGCACAGTGCAGCATAAAGAAGTAGAGGCACCCCGTACGCATCCAAGACATTCCACTGAAACAGACACTGAGGACTAACTGAAGTTGGATTGCATCGATAGATTACTGTCTCCTGATGACAAAGAGGCCCCTCTCATTTAAAATAAACCTTCCATGAACTGAATATCCCTCAAGCGAAAAGTAGAGAACAGCTCTATCTTACCGGTACTCACCTATGGGGCAGAAATGTGGAGGCTAACAAAGAGGGTTCAGCTTAAGTTAAGGACAACGCAGCGAGCCATGGAGAGAAAAATGATGGGTGTAACGTTAAGAGATCGGAAGCAGGCTGAGCGGGTGAGAGAACAAACGCGGGTTAATGACTTCCTAGTTGAAATCAAGAGGAAGAAGTGCGCTTGGGCAGGGCATGCAATGTGAAGGCAAGATAACCGCTGGTCCTTAAGAGTAACGGAGTGGATTTCAAGAGAAGGCAAGCGTAGCAGGGGGAGGCAGAAAGTTAGGTGGACGGATGAGGTTGAGAAGTGTGCGGGGATACAGTGGCTGCAACTGGCAAAGGACAGGGTTAATTGGAGAAACATGGGAGAGGTCTTTTCCCTGCAGTGGGCATAGTCAGGCTGATGATGTTGATGATGTTGATGAACAATGAAGCACAGGTGTAACCATCACCGAGCGTTTTCACAAGGAAACTGCAATGGTGTTGTGGATCTCTGAGAGTAGCCTACACTGCCATTCACTTTGAAACAGCAGTCACCGAGTCCTTGTTGTTTGTGATATCATGAGTTTGAATTCATTGGCAGGAAAAAAAAAGACAGCAATAACCTCATACCTTGCCACTGAACAGCAACATCACTGTCACTAAGAAATAAAACAAAAATTGTATGGAAATGCCCTCAGAGTCCCTTTATTATTGGTTGCGTAAGATGGCCTTTGTTCTGCATCACTGTGAAAAAAACTGGTGAAGGAGAGCCTGCAGCTTCATCAAGCTCTCCATGACAGCTTTCGCTACGGGACTGCAGCCTACTGTATTTTTTACTTGATGCAAATAAATAAACAAATGAAATAAATAAATAACAATATGGAGACAAAAGATGCTGCTCTAAGTGCTACTATAATTCAGCTGCCATGTATCAAAGTTTATCTGTTTGATTACACGCAACAAAAATTCCAGGGCACTGTACAGGGGGACCTTGTAGGGAAAGACAATGGTAAGCAATCACAATGGTTTGTCCCACTGGTTCATTCATTTGCGTCTTCTTAAACCGCCAACATACCGTGGAAGTTATATGGTTCACGCAAACCAGCCGAGCACTGGTGATGAGCTCTATGTACAGTTTGGCAAGGGAAGGTAGTAACATAAATGTGCTGAACAAGGAACCTGCTGAAATGCCTGCAACAGTGCACAAACATCGAAAGGGCATGACGTGTTTTCGCTGCACAACGTGCGGCCACATGAGTGGAAAGGCAGGTCGCTGTTCTGTGCTGTGACAGAACTCAGCACTGAGCCCTCGCCAAGAGAGAGTGAACAAACCACATCCTGCGTTCAGATCCTAATAGTAATAAAGAAATGAGCTCCCACTAATACTGCCTGCTCTTTTCAGTCCTCTAAACTTTGGGTACAAACATGCAATATTCGTTCTCTTTTCTTTATTTTTGTGACTAAACAAAGACCCCATAACTCACTTAAAACCAAAGCAGTCATGCAGGCATTAAGAAATCAGGATGTAGCTCATCCTTACATGAAAATATTGGAACACATCTATGACTACACAGCTAGCATAGTCCTTATAAAGTCAGCAATAAAATTTCAATAAGGAAGGGTATCAGGCAGGGAGACACGATCTCGACAATGCTCTTCACTGCCTGTTTACAGCAGTTATTCAGAGGCCTGGCATGGGAACAGTTGGGAATAAGAGTTAATGAAGAATAACTAAGTAATCTGCAATTCGCTGACGACATTGCCTTGCTAAGTCACTCAGTACATGAACTGCAGAGCATGATCAATGAGTTAGGCAGGCAGAGCAGAACGGTGGGTCTAAAAATTAACATGCAGAAAACTAAAGTAATGTTCAACAGTCTCAAATGGGAACAGCAGTTCTAAGTTGGTAGCGAGTTGCTGGAAGTGGTACGGGAATAAGTCTATTTAGGGCAGGTAGTGAGGTGGCCAAGGTTAATTATTAGCGGCTCTTTATCAATAAAATAACGAAGGAAGGAAAAGATGTTGCAATCCGCGACATCTGCCATCAAAACCTGAAGCATCTGAGTTACAGCTAGCATGAGAAAAAGGAAAGGGGGAGGGAAAAAAAAGGGAGGAGCGATAGAAAGACAGGATAGGGGCAGCCAAGGTTAGATCATCCTTTAAGTATGTAGTGCATCATCACCATCATCAGCCTGACTTCGCCCACTGCAGGGCAAAGCCCTCTCCCATGTCCCTCCAATTAACCCTGTCCTTCGCCAGCTGCGGCCACCGTATCCCCGCAAACTTCTTAATCTCGTTCACCCACCTAACTTTCTGCCGTCCCCTAGCTATGCTTGCCTTCCCTTGGAATCCACTCCGTTACCCTTTAAGGATTAGTGGTTATCTTGCCTTCGCATTACATATGCCTTGCCCGAGCCCACTTCTTCCTCCTGATTTCAACTACGATATCATTCCATTTTTCCTAGCATTAGTGGTTCATAGCATTCACAGTGCTCCAAGCCTCTACAGAGTGAGCAGGAATTTTCTCCTCGCCCCTTCAGACTTTTAAAGAGTGACGAAACTGCTACCGCACGGATCTGCAGCAAACCCACTGGCCTGAAAGCTTTAGAAATAGTCGCTACTTTGGCCTGATTCAGCTGCCCAGCCCAGAATCATGGAGGATAGTGACTGGTTGCGACTCTGGATGACCTGCTGGGATGATAATGATGTCATGGTGCAGTAGTGCGCTCGATAAAGCCACATGCCAAGCCAAATCATAGCTGCTTTGATTTCTGGCACAATAAAAGCAAGCAAAATAAAATGAAAGGATTTAAAGTGCTGTTTTCTTCTGAGCATTCTTGCCCTTCCAACATGGTTATTTGGCACTATGTTCACTACATTTTTCATGGCTATATTTTGCACAACACCAAGTAGCCTTGATTCATTTAGATGTCAGTAGAAAATGATGAGCAGAACAGAGATGGTCTCGGCACACTACAGCGTTGCACTTTGTTTACCTCTAATGAGCTTTATGGTCAAGCAAAACTCTAGTTTGGGCGAGTGGGTTCGTGTTGAAAGAAAAAACTGGTAATGGCACAAGAAGCGAGGACACGGAAGGCACACAGTCTTGTCTTTTGTGTGCCTTCTGTGTCCTCGTTTCTTGAGCCATTACCAGTTTTTTCTTTCTAATGACCTTGTCTTTTTGTCCTGCTGGAACCTCAACAAAAAAACCAGCATGAAAGAAGAACAGGACAGAAGGAAGGGAACACGGATAAGCACTTCTTTACTGTTCTTCTTTCGCACTGGTTCTTTCCAAACATGCATGCTCTCCAACTTGCCCAGTTCGGAATCTGAACATGACATGCTCCAACAATCCGAGATTGAAGCTGTACCGCAAAAGCAGCTATTCAGTGGTCAGAGTTGCTGTTTTGATCCCTTTTCGTCCATTCCGCTGGTATTATGATATATAATAAATTCATAATAAGGCAGTAATTACTCATTGACATCCACCCGAGCGCAGCCATACATCTACAGAGAATAGGTATACAGCTTTCTCATAAACTTGGGGGATTCCCCTTATACATCTGACCAACACGGTTCCCACTTCGAGTTATTGATCAATTCGCTCTCGCCCTACCATGAGCTTGCCATCCCGGTTAGCTCAATTGGTAGAGCAACTGCTCCGGTGAAGCGGTGGTCCCGGGTTCGAATCCCGGACCAGGACGAAGTTTTCTTTAACTACGAAGTTTATGAGAAAGCTGTATAGCTTTTCTTTGTATGCCAATGAGTAATTACTCCTTTATTACAAATCTACTCCACCTTGGGGGATTCCCCTAAATATTTGACCAACATAATAAATCCAATACCAAAACCATAGTAAACAGGAAAAGCAAAAATAACACAACACTGAACGAACGCAGCTGACTGTCAGAATGCAGCACACTACAATACAAGAGCAAAAATATGAATCAAATGCATAGAGTTGGGACACCTTCTTAAGAGTAACTCTGCCCGCTCCTGCCCTAGATAAGGGGTGGAGGTGAACGGGAGGGAAATTTTACTAGGCGGCAACAGAAATCAGCTGAGTGTTTCGGACAAGCAACGTTAGAAAATAATTAATTGCCAGCTGAGATTCCTTCAGAGGAACCAGCGCAAAAAAAGACAATGAACAAGGAAGAAGGACGACACAGACAGAGACGCTGAACTTTCAACTTCATTTCGGAAAAACTATTGCAACGTATTTATACAGATCTTCAGCCATTGTCCTTTAAAAAAATTGGTCTTGCTCTCCTTGTCTGTCATTGTCGCTTAAAAAAATTCTGTATAAATACGTTGAAATAGTTTTTCCCATACAAAGTTGAAAGTTCAGCACCTCTGTTCGTACGTCCTTCTTCTTCCTTGTCCGTTGTCCTTATTTGCGCTGTTGTCTCTGAAAGCATGGCTTACCAACTAGCCTAACAACAAGTTTTGCTGAATTGCCAGCTGACAACCGTTCCTACTCGTCCTGATATCAAGGGGATGCTTTAATTACGTGTCTATCCAGGGCCAGGACATTATGGAATGTGACAAGAGCGATGCCCAGCTAATTATTCCAGCTCCCTCAATTTAGCCCCGCCTTTAAAACTAGATGCAGCATCACTATTCCCTCTGTACACTTTTTTGAGAGCTGGATGCATTCCTTCGAGTAGGACTGTGGCAAGATGTAGGTCAACTGCACACAAATTCATTTCCCTCTGGTGCAAAGGAAGGAGTGCAAACATTATAACAAAACCCATTGCGCCGCTACGAATAACTCAAACAACAGATCAGTGCAATAGAAACGTCCAGTAAACAAACGAAAACGGGAAAATACGACGAACGCACTCTCAGAGCGGAGGAGGAGGGGCGGCACTGCGAGGAGGGTTATGCAACGCCAACGCGGAAGGCGCCTAGCCCTCAGACTTATAGGAACAACAAAAGAGCCCAGCTTTGCAAGGCACGCCCCCTGCGGCCGGACGCATTGCGAGAAGAGGTCGTCCATGCAGGCCTCCGACCCACCGACGGTGAGGAGTCCGAGGACCCGGCGGTGGGCCTGGAAGTCGCCCCAGTGGCTACCGTCGGCCGCGTAGTTGGTCAGGTAGCGAAGCCACACGCCGCGGCTCCCGTCGGGCTGCTGCTGGTCGTTGAGCCGCGTACAGCGCACCCGGCATATGTGCTCCAGGGCGCGATCCCATAGCGGACCCGCCGGCCCCAGCGGCTGAACCAGCACCAGCAGGCAGTGGTGGTCCTCCAGCCGCGCCTCGAAGTCCACCGCGGCAGAGCCCATGGCCGAGCCGCGATCAGTAGCTCGTCATCGCGTCGCGCACAGATACGCTGCACCAACGCATTCTGCTTGCGACCAGCTTCTACCAACTAAGCGCGAACGTGGAAGCGTTCGTTCCGATACATGAAACTAAAGCACATGGAGTTACGCTACACACAAACCACGCCGACAAATGTCAAAATAACAAAACCAACTGCTCAGCTGGTTTTCATTGTTGCCAGAGAACATTGCGGCTCAGTGTTATTTGACGCCAAACTTCAATATTAAAAGTATGAACACTAAATGGCGATTAAACAAAACTATACGCGAGAACAGAACAAACGAAATACAATGCAGCGCTTGTGCTGTCGCTAGTGCTGTCACCGTCTTTACCTACGTCAAACCAATTTGACCTGTTGATATTGTCAACAGTTTTGTTTTTTGTCTCTTTTTTTTCTACAACGAACCGTAAGACAATAAAAAAATATGAATTTCGAAAGGAAACTTGGTTGCGCCTAGTAAACGGTATTTACAACGTAGTTTCGGTTTTGGTTTTCACATGTAAGGAAGGGGTATGAAATACTAAAGATTTGAGCGGAGCCATGTGACGCATATACACCTCTGAATATACAGGAATAAAAAAACTCTCTCCCTGCGATGCAATGTCACAGATGTCACTAGAGTCAGAGACAGGCTGGTGTAAAAGTTGGAGTGAATAACTACGACGCAGGAGCTGCTGTATCGCAGTTTTTGCTTTTCTCAGATCTAACGTACGTTGCCTTTAGGCATGGAGGTCTGCGGTCACTTCAGCCCCAGACGGGCGTCATCAGAACCCGTAAACCCCTTCAATTTGGCCCAGAATTCAGCTCTTGGAAAGCTTCATACATGGCAAAATCAAAGAGCTCACTTCAGTTCAGTTCAGTTCAGTTTATTTCCTTAAAGATCCCTATTCAGGGGTATTACTTCCATACCCAATTGTAGCATATCATCTTACGCAGAGCTCAAGGCGCCACTCAGGGTAAGCGATCGAGAAAAATCCAACCTGTAGCTCGGTTCGTTTAACACACTTACCTCTAATGTGCTCGTAACGGCAGGCGTGTCGACGATAGGAGGACCCCTGTCGTTAGGCCAAACAATAGCCTCGCCGCGTAGTTTCGGTTTCTGAGCTTTGTCGCCACTCGCCAGCCCGCGGCGATGGCGACTTTGGTCACGCTACACACCTCTTTAGGACGCCAAATGACTGGTGCGTCGCTGGTAGCTCGTTGTTCTCTTTAAAAGCAGCCTTGCCGTTCCGAAACCACTTTGCGCGTTTCCGCCGCTTTCATTGGTGTTATTCTTCGAGACCACCGAAAGTGCACGCTCGTCACGAGCTTTCTTCTGTTTGTGCGATAGAGTCTCGTTACATGGTTTCACAGTATTTCGAACGCTTTCTGTTTCCTTCGGGTTCGGTAGGCAGGGCAATATGGTCGTGTCTGTGCAAAATTATTATAAAACTATCCCGGCCTGCGGCCAGTGTGGGGCCGTCGGGCATCGCGGGGATGCATGTCCGAACCTGCAGCCGAATACGTGCGGACTATGCGGACTCCAAGCTCCGCTAGTGGAGGGGGTGCAGGCCCCTCACAACTCTGTACCCCGGTGTTCTGTGGGTGGTGCCGCCCATGCCACCAACTCATGCGACTATGTGGCAAAATTTCGCACACTCAAAATGGCCGCCCAAATGGGCAAGACAAGAAATCGGCGCCCATGAAAAAAAGCCGCCATATTCGGCCTCCCGGGCGATAAGTCTCACCGGGAAACCTCCATTATGCTTCTAGTCACCATACCTCCATGTATGTATGTATGTATGTATGTATGTATGTATGTATGTATGGATGGATGGATGGATGGATGGATGGATGGATGTATGTATGTATGTATGTATGTATGTATGTATGTATGTATGTATGTATGTATGTATGTATGTATGTATGGATGGATGGATGGATGGATGGATGGATGGATGGATGGATGGATGGATGGATGGATGGATGGATGGATGTATGTATGTATGTATGTATGTATGTATGTATGTATGTATGTATGTATGTATGTATGTATGTATGTATGTATGTATGTATGGATGGATGGATGGATGGATGGATGGATGGATGGATGGATGGATGGATGGATGGATGGATGGATGGATGGATGGATGGATGGATGGATGGATGGATTGATGGATGGATGGATGGATGGATGGATGGATGGATGGATGGATGGATGGATGGATGGATGGATGGATGGATGGATGGATGGATGGATGGATGGATGGATGGATGGATGGATGGATGGATGGATGGATGGATGGATGGATGGATGGATGGATGGATGGATGGATGGATGGATGGATGGATGGATGGATGGATGGATGGATGGATGGATGGATGGATGGATGGATGGATGGATGGATGGATGGATGGATGGATGGATGGATGGATGGATATGGATGGATATGGATGGATATGAATGGATGGATGGATGGATGGATGGATGGATATGGATATGGATGGATGGATGGATGGATGGATGGATGGATGGATATGGATGGATGGATGGATGGATGGATGGATGGATGGATGGATGGATATGGATGGATGGATGGATGGATGGATGGATGGATGGATGGATGGATGGATGGATGGATGGGTGGGTGGGTGGGTGGATGGATGGATCGGTGGATGGATGGACGGATGGATGGATGGATGGATGGATAGGAGTGCCCCCTTTGAAACGGGGTGGTGGTAATTGCCACCATGCTCAGCTTTTCTTTCTTTATTTTTGCTCAACTGTGTTGTCAATTCTCATTAAGATTCGCCATCTTCTTTAGCTACGGTTTCCTACACTTGTAACCTCTGCTTTTCAGCCACCAATCCTCCAATCGCTTTTTGCTAACTTTCACTGCAGATTTATTTACATGATCATTATTATCTTTAAACCCAAGGGCCTCCGGAAGAGTGACTGAGTCGGCATCGACATCTAGATGGTTTGGTTTGGTTTATGGGGTTTAACGTCCCAAAGCGACTAAGGCCATGAGAGACGCCGTATAGTGGAGGGCTCCGGAAATTTCGACCACCTGGGGTTCTTTAACGTGCACTGACATCGCACAATACACGGGCCTCTAGAATTTCTCCTCCAAAGAAATTCCAGCCGCCGCGGCCGGGATCGAACCCGCGTCCTTTGGGTCAACAGCCGAGCACCATAGCCACTGAGCCACCGCGGCGGCCACATCTAGATGGATACTATCACATTTGAGTATGAGGCGCTCAATTGTTTCCCCAGATCTACTACACACAACACATGTGTCATCATCTTCGTTACATTTCTTTTTGTAGCTGTGCGTTCTAAGACACCCTGACCTAGCTTAAAAAAAGTAGGGCACTGCTTCTTGAGTTATCATACAAGAATTCTTTCCTGATCTGTCCTTTTCCAGTATCGATATAGTTCTACACTATGTTTCTTTTCCGTTGAATTAATCCAATTTTTAACTTCCGCGTTTTTAACCTGTCGTTTAATTTCCCCGCCCTCAAGACCGACATACTTACTGGTTAGTTTTCTAGTTCTTTTCCGCCACTGTGAGTCAACGCTCTTTCTTTATAAGTATTTAAATACCTTAACTGCCTACCTGTTATCGTCCAATTTCCTCAGGCGTTCTTCATATAGTATTTTACTCTTAGCTTCCCGTGCTTCGAACGATGCCCAGCCCATATCCCCTTGCACTGCCTCGTTTGTGGTTTTGCCGTGGGCACCTATTGCTAATCTTCCAACAGCTCTCTGATTTACGTCTAATCTCTACTGAACTTCTGCCCTTAAGCGCAGAACCGCATTGCCGAAAGTAAGTCCCGGCACCATTATTCCTTTCCAAATACCTCTTAGTACTTCATATTTGTTGTACCCCCATAATGCCCTATGTTTCATTATCCCGGCGTCTCTTCGTCCTTTTGCCCTAAGAGCCTGTTCGTGCTTTTCCGTGTATATCTGCCCTTCGTTTAGCCATATCCCGAGGTATTTGTATTCGGCCACTTCGGGTATTTCGTGGCCTTGTATTGTAAGCTGATGATGATGATGATGATGATGATGATGATGATGATGATGTAGCCTTCCCTTTGTAACGGGCGGGCGCCTACCAAAGGTGCCCTGGCTGGCACACCAGGAAGCTGGCGCCACCTCCCGGAGGTGCTGGAAAGTGACCGTCGACCTGGGCAGACATCATCAAAACCGGACACCTGGTGAGTGGTTCGGGTGGGGCTGCTGCTTCCTCCCCCCTTCTCACTCTCCTCCCAGGGGCGCACAGCGCCGAGCAAAATCAAATAACAGCACTCAGTGCCCAAAACGAGATACTGCTAAAAAAATTAACGAATTGGAATCTAAAATGCACCAGCCACCTGCTCCCCCCTCTCCTCCCGCGGCTGAGGTAATGGAGAGTGAACTCGTGACGCCGAAGGCAGCAACAAGCGTGGAGACCGCATTGGAGGCCCATTTCGAGGCCCGTTTCGGGGCAACAGACGACCGATTCGCCACCATAGAAAACCAAACCTCAATGGTGGTCAACGGCGCCTCCAAATTGTAAGAGACAATCCCCGCAATGATTGCCCAACAAATTGCGCATTCCTCGCGCTCCTCGCGCAGACGTATCCGGACGCCCTCTCAAACCTCCTAGACGCCCCCCTGGTGTAGACGACGACGACAGCTGCTCGCTCTCCGCTATGGAGGACGCCTCCCTCCCCGCGAGTGCTGGTTTCGGAGCAGCGTCACTGCAACCCGTCCTTAACCTAAATGACTATGGCGAGCAGCCCTAATATCAGGCGCTCCCCAAGAACCAATTCGTCCACCCCCGTCCAAATTGTCCAGTGGAACTGTCGGGGCTTCCGCTCCCGCGCAAAGCGGGCGGATCTACGACTTTTTATTTCAACCCTCGACTCGCTTCCGGCGGTGGTTGCCCTCCAGGAGCCAGGGAGCGGCGCGACTCTTACAAATTACATCACCTTCCAGCAGGACCCCTCTTCTTGCGTCTTTGTGCATAAAAATTATACGGCTAATCTAGTCGATCCGCCGCGGTGGCTCAGTGATAAGGCGCTCGTCTTCCGAGCCGGAGTACCCGGGGTCGAACCCGACCGCGGCGGCCGCGTTTCGGTGGAGGCGAAACGCAAGAGGCGCCCGTGTGTTGTGCGATGTCAGTGCACGTTAAAGATCCCCAGGTGGTCGAAATTATTCCGGAGACCTCCACTACGGCACCTCTATCTCTCTTTCTTCTTTCACTCTCACCTACCTCCCTTCCCTTACAGCGTGGTTCAGGTGTCCGCCGATATATGTGCGACAGATACTGCGCCATTTCCTTCCCTCAAAAAAAAAAACAATCTAGTCGACTTGGAACTTCAAAATGAATACTCGTACGTGATGGTGACACTCCTTCCGCTTAAGAAACGCGATGCACCGCTCCACATACTCAACACCTACTGTTCACCCAGACTCAAAAATGTAACGTTCGCAGCACTCTAGCCGCGCTCTAAAGGCTGCGGGCAGGAACCCCCTTGTAAATGTAGGCGGTTTCAACGACCACAGTACGCTTTGGGGTTACGTGCGTGAGGAGAAGCGCGGATGCAAGCTAGCGGAACTTGCGTCCACGCTGGGCCTGACTCGCCACACCGACCCTGCGTACCCAAGGCGGGTGGGTAACTCGGTGACCCGGGATACGCGTCCAGACCTTACCTTTACCAAAAACATGACACATGCAGATTGGGCTAACACGTAGGAAACCCTCGGTAGTGACCACTGCCTTATCAATACCACCATAAGGATTAAACCACTGGCAAGACCGCATGCACAAGCTCGGCTGCCTGACTGGAATAAATTCCGGCAAAGCTACATCAATTCGGCCTCTATCCACGAGCAAGGATACCACACGTGGACACAACGATTGGTTACACACCTTCATTCGACCGAAACTCAAATTCAACTCTCGGAGGCAGTGCCGGAGGTGGACAACCACCTTCTGCACCTCTGGGAGGCGCGGCACAGGCTCATCCGCAGATGGCGCCGCCAAAAACATAATAGAAGTTTAAAATTCATATCGCCGAGCTCACCCAGCGAGCAGCAGAGTGCGCGGCCCAACTCGCCGACTCGAAATGGGAGAACCGCTGTAAAACGGCAGCCAGACAAATGTCTAGCCGGGGCCCGTGGCGCCTCTTCCGCGCCCCAATTTACCCGACTCAAACTAGTGCCGAGACACCAAAACATCTCCAACGAGCTACTCATAGCTTCGATGAAAATATTTCAAAATTAGCGTGCAAACTTCGCGACCAGTATCTTTGCACTCAACAGGACTCCCGAGGGCCCGCGTACTCGTATGCAGGTTCAGAGAACGCGGAGCTGGATCAGCCGTTCCAGCGGCACGACCTGAAGGCGGCCCTGGCTAAAATGAAACGAGGAACGGCACCAGGCCGGGACAATATAACTGTGAAACTCCTTGCCAATCTTCCCGACCCCGCCTACGAAAGCCTCCTCGCTTTCATCAACTCAATGGCTTCGTGAGGCACCCCTCCCAATAGCATGGAAGACCGCCCTGGTACCTTTCATTCCGAAAGCCGGCAAAGCCATAAACACAGACAACCACCGTCCCATCTCCCTCACGTCTTGTGCGGGAAAGCTGATGGAGACCATGGTGCAGGACAGGCTGTCTGGGCTTTTGGAAAACCAAAATGCATTCGCAGACACCATGTTCCGTTTCCGCCCTCACCGGTCTGGGCAGGACGTTCTGCTTCAACTCGACCGAGAAATACTGAACCCTGTCGGATACCCCTTCAACGATAAGGCAGTACTCGACCCAGACTTCAAGGGGGCTTTCAACAACGTCACACACGAAATTATCTTGCAACATCTCTCCCAGACCAACAGTGCACATAACACCTTTTTGTATATCAAGCATTTTCTCTACGATCGACAATCTGTCATCCGAATTCAAGACAAAGAACACGGCCCCTATCAACTGGGAACGAGAAGAACCCCACAAGGCGCGGTCCTCTCACCGTTACTTTTCAATCTGGCCATGATTGAAACTCCCGGTTCAGCTGGCGCAGGCCGAAGGCATCCAGCATGCGCTATATGCTGACGACATAACCATTTGGGCCAAACATGGATCGGTTGGAGACATTGAAGCCAACCTGCAAAAAGCGGTGGAGATCGTGGACTCCTACGCCCGCCGCTCTAGCCTGGAATGGTCCCCGTCCAAATCCGAATTTTGCACATTCGTGCGTCGCCTAAGTGCACCACCAAAATTGAACTATCTGTGGCCAGTGGCCAGATACCCGAACACGATGAGATTAGAGTACTTGGCCTCTTTATCCACAAACATCGACTGGTTGATACAACACAAGCCAAAGTGCGCAAGGCGGGGCACCAGGTTGGCCGATGGTCCGCCGGGTTTCCAACAAACTCGGGGGGTAACGGTGCAAAGACGCCTTGCGGCTGGCGCATGCTTTCGTGACCAGCCCAGTACTCTACTCGACTCCTTACCTTCACTTGCGGAAGTTTGACGAGAACGCGAGGTGATTTTCAGAAAGATGTACAAGCATGCCCTCGATCTCCCGGTGAGCACGTCCAACCAGCGCCTCATGGGCCTGGTGATTGTAAGCACTTTCGCGGAGCTCCGGGAGGCACACTAGACCACCAATACAAAACACTTTCAAAGACCCCGTCGGGACGCCACCTATTAGCCTGACTACACATCCACCACCCAAAACTGATGGAAGAGCGCGTACGCATCCCCGAAGTCTGGAGATATACGCCCTGCACCTGCGTCCTCTTCGGGCCAACATGACACGTGACGACCACAGCGGCAAGCACCTTGCGTGGACGGAGGCACTGACCCGCCACTATGGAAACAAAGCCGGAATCTTCTACGCGGACGCCTCCGGACCTCGCCATGAGGGTGGTTGGTACACGGCCGCAGTCGTCCACCAAAACGTCGTGGTGAACGGCCTAACGTTCCGAGCTCAAGACATAACACATGCGGAGGAGGTCGCCATTGCACTAGCCGCCGCAGACCAGGACTCGCGAGTCATCATTACCGACTCGAGAGGGGCCCGCAGAAATATTCAACAGGGATACATTCCTTTCTTTGCGTATCGCATCCTTCAAAACAGCGACTACCTCGGGGTCCCTGCGTTTCGAACGATCGTATGGGCTCCTGCTCACACGGGCCTCAAAGTCAATGAAACAGCAGATGCCGCCGCCCGCGCAATCACTCTCCGGACAACGTCTTCAGACACTTGAGAAACGAATCCTGAACCCAATCCTGCCCTCACGTTTCGACAAATTACTGAATTATACCAATCCGGCCACGCAAGCTATCCTACGCCCTGTAAGGGTCTTACAAACACACAGGAACGCACCCTCCTCCGTCTTTACACGAAGACACTGCTGTGCCAGGCAGTTTTAAAGCACTTTGATCCTGCATGTACTGGAAAGTATCTGTACTGTGCGGAGAAGTCTTCGGACATCTTCCACATGGTATGGGCATGTCAGTCAACCCCGAACCTCGCCCCAAAACCCAACCGCACCAGGGAGGGCTGGGAGGCAGCCCTGCTCGGCTGCTCTGACTTGGTGAGCCAGAAGGCCCTGGTCGAGTGCGCCCGAGCCGCAGCGGTCGCCAATGCGCTCTTGTACTGAGGAGCGCACCTAGTGGTTGTGAGAGGTGGTCCTTTCCGGGATACCTCAAACTTCCTCCCTATTATGTAGGCATAATAAAGTTTTTCAGAAAGACAGAGAACAACGTTGTCAATGCCTGCAGCCCACGCTCTCTCTTACCCTACGTACCTATAAGCGTAATTCAGGCGTCCACTGACCTAGGGAGCCCGCTATGCGCACTTAAAATGGCACAACGTTGTCAATGCCAACGCATGCAGCGCAGATCGGTCACTACCGCCACGTGGCCCAGCACCGTCGCACCGGTCGCCGCCTGCCGCACTCCTCGGCGGCGGCCGAGATGGAGGCGTCCGTTACGACGAGGGAGGCGTCCGCTACGTCTACAATGATCGTGGACAACCAAATGTGCGTTCAAGTTCAACCGTACTCCTCGGCGGCGGCCGAGATAGAGGCGTCCGTTACGACGAGGGAGGCGTCCGCTACGTCTACAATGATCGTGGACAACCAAATGTGCGTTCAAGTTCAAGGCAAAGAGATATCACCAGAGGAATACCACAACGACGCCGGATAGACGCTCGCGGGGGAACGCATGTCGAGGCTCCGCCAGCGGACCCCCGACGGCGGCAAGCCTGACGGACCCGGCGGGAGTCAAACAAGCCCGAAATCGAAATTCCACAAGAACGTCAGAGCCTCGGCCATCAAGGCAGCACGCATGCCAGCCATGCCACTGGAAGAGAGCAAGATAGTCGTCAGACCCAGAGGGGGACTGGACATCGTCAAGACCGGCACCACCACCGTCGCTGCGGCCATACTCGCCGCGGCCAAGATCACGAGCGAGGAAAGCGCCGCGGACACCATCTGCCCCAACACGCAACAGAACATCATGGTCGTCAGTACACCGAACGAAGACAACGCGGCTAGGTACGCTAAAATCCAGGAAATCTATATTCAAGACAACTCCTACGAAGTCAGCGCATATCGCACGGCTCCTCACGACACCGTAAAGGGCGTCATCAGAGGCATCCCCATCGATGCGAGCACCTACGAGATAGATAGGAACATCGTCAACGAGAGAAACCCGCTAGCAGTGGGCGCAAAGAGGATCGGCAGCACGACCACCGCGATCGTGGTGTTCCAGGGACCCAAGGTACCGAACTTCGTCCGATACGGAGTCACCCTGATACCGTGCCGCCTCTACAGGAAACAGATCGACGTTTGCAACCAGTGCGGCCGAGTGGGACACCGAAAGGACGTGTGCCCGACCCCCAATATCAAAACGTGCCTGGCCTGCGGACTCGCCAACCCCAAAGAAGACCATGGCTGTACCCCTAAATGTAAGCTGTGCGCGGACGAACACCCTACCGGAGACCGAACGTGCAAGGCGAAATACAAGATCCCCTAAGTAGTGCGCAAACGACAATGGGAGCGCCGACAGGCCGAACGCCAGCTGCTGTCGGAGAGCGATTTCCCGCCACTCGACAAGCCGCCAGCTGCGGGAAAGTCAAGGACTCCATCTGAGAACCGCGCGCCAAATTCCAGAGACAGCAGCTGCAAGAGAAGCCTCAGTAGGAAAAGGTCACCATCACGTGAGCGAGTCAGCTGGGCTGACGCAGCTAAAGGGAACAATATAAGGAACGCGCATGAAATCACCGAAGCCACGAAGAAAGACGATATAAACAAGATGCGAGAAGCCAACGAGACATTAAGACAAGAGAACGCGGCGCTGCGCACGACCATCAACAGCCTCACGAGAGAGATCGCCGAGATCCGTAAGTTGCTGCAATGCAACAACGAGCCTCCACAGAGACTCACGCCAAGCACAAGCACTACCGACGAAACAACCATGAACACCCAGGAGACAGCCGTAGAGGAACCGGCACCTAAGAAGCGAGCCGTCGAGGCCACGCGCAAGCAAACAGAGAAAATCGAATCGACAACCCCGAGGCCAAATTCGAAGCGAAGTTCACCAAACTCGAACAATTAATCACGGCGAATGTAGAGGGCTAGCATGCGCCATGTGTGTTTATTCCCCCCTCCCCCCTCCTTTCTTCGCGGCTAAGGAAGGGGGGCTTCGTCGTTGAGCGGGCCCCAGGGAGATATGGGGATGCGCGCGGTCTCATTAGGAGCGCCCATCTTTCTGTCGCCTTTGGTGTCGCCGCTGCAGAACCCGGAGAGCCCCCGGCGGGGGGGGGGGGGGGGGGGGGGGGCTGCGAGGAGAGCGCAAAGTGGGCAGCAGCCAGCAGCGAAGCGGGCTCACCCAAGCCTCCCATTGTCCCCTTTTTGGGGAAGGACGCGTGTTCCTCGCCGGGACCACTTTGTGCCAGTGCACAAAGAACCAAGAGCATAAAAAGGTCAAGCTGCCGTTTCATCTTACGCCGACAGCTCAACGCGGCTTCACAAACACCACTTGCGGCCCAATTAAGTTTCGGACGCTTCGTTCGGAGGTTCGACCGCTTTTCTTTTGAGAAGAGAACACTGCCGAACGAAGCGGGGTCCGGTGCGTCCGGATGAATGGGAGCTGTGGGCGGCGGTGCAGCTGGCTGGCGTCCGGGATAGCCCCGAGGCTCGACGACAACGCGGGCTCAAGAAACGGGCCGCGCGCAGAAGACGCCGCCGCACAGGACGAGCACTGCCACCTGCTTAATTGGGGACAGTGGCGGCCGCTTGACTTATGTCGCCGCCCCGACCCCGGAGGACAACTGGTGGCTTCGGCAGTCCATTGTGATCCGACTCTTATCGGAAAGTGGATCTGCGCTCCCGGGCGATGTTTGCGACAGTCGCAGCTGGGTTGGGGCCGACAATTGCCCTAGTGCCGGGAAGCGTCAAGGTCACGGGGACTGGGGAGACAAACGTACCCGTGGCAGTGTTTTGACATGTCGTTCTTATGTGTTTTGCTTTTTCTTTCCATAGGGGAGAGAGTTTGTTTACTACGGTGGAAGTGTGGGGCGGGGCACGTAACCCGGGGGGCCAATCCGTATGTGTGTGAATTCTCGGAATGTACGGTGTTTTAAGGGAAAATGATGCCCTTTTTACAATATGTACATTTGAGAGAGAGTTATGTGCCTTAAGGAAGTTGGAGGGCGGACCACGCGGCTAAAAACCAATCGTGTTAAGGGTTTGACACGATTGGATGCTGATGAATGTGGGCCGGGCCCATGTGTCTTTAAAACTGGGTCCCGGAGCCCGGAAGAGGGGTTCTGGGCTACGGAGATAGATGTAACGCATCTTCGGCTATGCCGAGTAGGGGCCTCCCCTAAATGTTAGCCAGTTCCATGTTGTTGTGGTGCGCACTGCTCAACTTGTATATATATGTAAACTATTGTATATAAAGATTCAAGTTATATCCCCTGCAAGTTCTCTGTTGTTTGCAAGTATCATCTCCTATAGACCTTCAGCCTTCAAGTAATAACAAGCCGTCTCCGACGGGGCACCCCTGGTGCAGAAGAAAGAAGAGAAAAAGAACCTATTCGCTTTTTGGTAGAAGAAAGAGCGAAACTTTACTGCGAACATCGCAGCAGTGACAGCAATGAAACAAACAATGGAGATCTACCAAGCCGAGAACACGAACAGATTCGCCTACATCGAAAGGACCCTACAGCCGATAGTGCGCCACCAGTCGTTTGCGCTCCTCTTCGCGCAACACCCACCCAACCAGGGAACCGCGTACACACCAACGCAACCATGGCTGCCAACGCAACAACAGCAGCAGCCGTAACAGCGTGGCAGTGGAACTGTCGCGGCGGCCTCGGAAGGAAGAAGGCAGTCATCCAACAGCACATCGCACATGCCGCGCGCAAACCAGACGTGATCCTATTACAAGAAACGCTCACCGACGCACCGTCCCTGCCCGGCTACAGAGTGCACAAGGGCCAGCCCGACGGGAGAGGCCTGTGCACCCTGGTCAGGAAAGGAATCACGTTCGTTGAGTACGAGCTGCAAAGCAATATCAAGATCGAGCACACACTCACCGAAATCATCCCGGGCAAGAAGAGAAAAGGAAGCATTTTTCTGCTCAACATATACAGCAACCCATCGCAGAGAAAACAGAGATTCAAAACAATACTACACAGAGCCAGCACCGCGGCAGGCCGCAACACGCTAATCGTCTACGGCGACTTCAACGCGATGAACCCGGCCTGCGGCTACAACAAGTACACAGCAAAGCGCCGCGACCTGTACCAAGACGCCATGGAACTCGACTTCACCCTCATCATGGACCAGGCGCACCCGACGAGAATCGGTAACTCTGTGTCCCGGGACACCACTCCGGACCTCACGTTCGTCAAGAACGACGTCCGGGGCGCGATCACCTGGCGAAACACGGGAACCGACCTCGGCAGCGACCACACCATCGTGGAAATCAGCATACCGGAACACAACGACACCAGCATCAAAACACACAGATGGGTAGACTGGGATGCCTTCCGAGACGCCAGAAGCCAGAAGACAGACGCTGACGGCGAGATCGAAGACATAGAGACGTGGACGGCCGAAATCACCAAGAGCGTACGCGACGCGACCAAAGAAATTGAAACGGACGCTGCGATTGATAAAGTTGACAGCCGGCTGGCGCATCTCATCGAAGCCAAGCAGTCAATACTCAGTCGCTGGAAGAACCAACGGCTCAACCGCAGACTCAGAAAGAAGGTGGCGGAGGTCAACCGAGCGATCGAGGAGCACTGCCGCGCTCTATGCACGCAACAGTGGATCGAGATCTGCAACGCGGCAGGCGGGCAGATGCATAGCGGGAAGACGTGGAACCTGCTGCGGCACCTGCTCGACGAAACCAAGACCAAGTCGCACCAAAGGGACAGACTCGCCAAGCTCATACATCGGGCTGTCTCGGTACAGGGCGCTGATGCAGTCACCAGGCGCATCAATGACAAATACCTGCCCACTACGCCCACCGAACAACACGCGCCGTACGGCGGCCTACCCAACGCGAAGCTCGATCGTGACATCGACGTCGAGGAGGTCCGCGCGGCCCTGCACGCCCTCAACAGCCGGTCGGCAGCTGGCCCGGACCTCGTCACGAACAAGGCGCTCAAGAACCTCGACGACGGCTCGATTGAGAACCTCGCAAAATACTTCAACAAGTGCTGGAGAGCGGGCGCGCTACCAAAGCAGTGGAAGACAGCCAAGACTATCCTGATGATACCCAAGCCGGGGAAGCCACCGGACACGGACAAAATTCGGCCCATCTCGCTCACGTCCTGCGTGGGCAAGGTGCTGGAGCACGTCCTGCTCAACAGGGGGCAAGACTACCTGGGACGAGAGGGGCTGTATCCGGCCACGGTGATCGGCTTTAGACAGCACCTCAGCACGCAGGACGCGATGCTGCAGCTCAAATACCAAATCATAGACAATGGCGGCAGCGCCCGCGACAACAAGGCAATCCTGGGTCTCGACCTAAAGAGCGCCTTTGATAATGTGAAACACTCGGCGATTCTGTCCCAAGTCTCTAAGCTCAACATGGGCGAAAGATCCTACAACTACATCAAGGACTTCCTCACGGACAGGACCGCCCAGCTACGAGCAGGCGACCTACAAACGCAAGAGAAGAAGCTCGGGAGCACCGGCACACCGCAGGGATCGGTCATTTCGCCGATGCTGTTCAACCTGGTAATGATCGGAGTGGCCGAGAAGCTCGCGGACATCGAAGACGTCAGGCACACCATCTACGCGGACGATATCACACTGTGGGTGACCGGCGGCAGCGACGCCCACATCGAGGGCGCTCTGCAAGCCGCCGTCGACGCGATAGAAGACCACCTGGAAGGCACCGGCTTGAGATGTTTGCCGAGCAAATCGGAGCTCCTCATACTCCCACCTACCAACAATGGCAGATGCAAGACCAGACAACGCGAATGCGAAAAAATCAGAATCGTAACCAAATCCGGCAACGTGATCCCCGAGGTCAGCAAAATCAGGATCCTAGACATGGTCATCGAAAAGCATGGAAGAAACGGCGAAACCATCGCCCGTCTCACGGCAAAAGCGGCCAACGCTATGCGACTCCTCAAAAGAGTCACTTCCCGGAAGGCTGGCATGAGAGAGGAGAGCCTAATCAGGCTCGTCCAATCCTTCATCATCAGCCACGTCGCGTACGTTGCAGCCTACCATAGATGGCTGCAACACGAACGCAACAAAATTAATGTAATCATCAGGAGAGCGTACAAGGCGGCGCTGGGCCTGTTCGAGTCCACGAGCACGACCCGCCTCTTACAACTCGGGATCCACAACACGCTCGAAGAAATAGCCGAAGCGCAACGGACCTCTCAACTGGAGCGGCTGTCCACGACCAAAACCGGGAGGAAGATACTGGACGACCTGGGAATAGGACACTCGAACGACGCGGAGACGAAGCTCCCCGTCCCCGAAGAGGTCCGACGCCAGACCAGAATCGACCCCATACCCAAGAGCATGAACCCCGAGTATAACAAGGAAAGAAGAGCGGCGAGGGCCAAGGCTCTCATCGACCTGCACGCCAACGACGAGCACGCGCGGTACGTGCACGCGGCCGAATACCAACGGAACGCCTTCGCAGCGGTCGTCATAGAGGCGTCGACCGGCGCCACGAGGACGGCAGCGAGCGTGAGAGGCGCCGGAGCGGAACAAGCGGAGGAGGTGGCCATCGCCCTGGCAATCGCCGACGTAGACTGCTACACGGTGCTGAGTGACTCGAGACAGGCGGTGGGAAACTTCGCCAAAGGCCAAGTCTGCAGGGAGGCCGAGCGCTTACTACGAGCGACTAAACTGCAAGACAGAAGAGTAAGAATCAAGTGGTTTCCGGCGCACGCGGGCGACGCGTCGGAACGCAGTGCGAACCACAATGAGACGGCACATGCAGCGGCGCGAGCGCTAACCAACCGCGCCCCGGCAACACACTGTCCGACGTGGTTCGGAGCCAAGGACCGCATGACCGACTACAGCGAAATCACGAAGGCCTACCGCCTGGCTCGCAGGACTCTCCCACCCCCGCACCCGAGGCTGAGTCGAGCGGAGGCGGTACTACTGAGACAGCTCCAGACCGGATCGCTACCGAGCCCGGGACTGATGCATCGCATGTACCCCGAGACCTACCCGACCGATACGTGTAGAGTCTGCCGGAGGGAGCCGGCAGATCACACGCACATCTTGTGGGACTGCATCAGAAATCCAAAGGAAGCAAGATCAGAAACAATCCCGTCGCGGCTGGAGGCAGCCGCGAAGAGCAACGACCATGACCAACAGCTATGGGCCGTCCAGCAGGTCCTCGGGGCGCTCGAAAGGCAGGGACCCAGCGAGCCGGCAACGGCGAGCGGAGACCCGCGCCGAGTAACGGCAGCCTCGTAGACGATGCAGGCCCTCGTCGGGGCGCGCGAGCGCCCAACTGCAGGCACAAATAAAGTTTACTCCAATCCAATCCAATAACGTAAAGCACGATTTAGGTGTCCACTGTTCCAAGAAGGCAGTTATGCGCCTTTGCTTTGCTTTCCAAGCTCGCTCCATTGGTTTCGCCGCTTAAAGCGCGACTAAGGTGCCCACTGCTAGTTACAACGGACAACGGCGACGGCGACGCCGCGAGACGGGCGCCAAAGAGACTGCGCTCTAAAAAAATTCGTTGAGCTTACTGTCAGCATCCCATCTGTTATGCAGTCATTAGTTCGTAGGGTGTGAGCCAATCCTCAACTTCATGATCATCGGTTCCGCTGAAGATGGCGGGGTCCCGCTGGGAAGGAAGCCGGCAAAGATGGCGGCTGGTCCCACTTGAAGAGATTGGACGTTGACGCCCTCGGCCATCGCGGGAGGAGCTGACAGCATGCGGCTGCGGAGCATGAGGGCGAAATGATGGCACCCGGTGCATACACGAAATGTGAGGCAGGGATTTGATATTATTCCGGAGTCATCCACTACGGCACTTGTTGCTGTTGTTAGCCTATGAAAAGATGGCACATACCTACACTGCGGGATCGGCCAAGAATGGGGAGGCGGAGGTTGCTATTCACCTGTACAAATTAAAGGAAAAGGAAACAACATGGAAGAGCAACACCGGTAGATTGTACCACTATCAGGGCAGGGACTGAAAAGAGGTAAGGTTTTGGACGGAAAACAGAGAGAGAGAGAAAAAAGAAGGAAGCGATTAATTTAAAATGTAATCAAACATACAGAAGAAAATATTGTAACTTCTAGCAAAATGTGAGGCAGACGCAGCCTCTTTCCCCGAAAAAAATTTTAGACCAGTTTCAATTTATTCAGAGAAGCTTGGTAAATGCGAGCTTCGTTGAAAGAAGCCTGAGGTCAGCGAATTCAAACAGGCTGTAGCGCTGAGCGATGAAAACGCGGCTGACGCGTTTGCCCGTATTCTACAAGAAGGAAGTGAACGGCAATGGCGATTTCTTATTACCCGCCGCACCTGCTCAGTGGTTAAGGCGCTCTACTGAGGTTCGAACTTGAACGCGGCGGCCGCGTTTCGATGGAGGTGCAACGCAAAAGGCGTCCGTATGCTGTGCGATGTCAGCGCATGTTGAAAGATCCCCAGGTGTTCGAAATTGTTCCCGAGACCTCCACTACGGCAGCTCTTCTCTCTTTCTTCTTTCACTCCCACCTTCCTCCCTTCCCTCACGGTGCGGTTCGGGTGTTCACCGAGACAAGGAAGCCACATGCTCGTCATTTCCTTTCCTCAAAAACCAAAAATGATGCGTGCGATATGCGCGAGCCACGATAAGAGAGCGAGTGTCTTGGCCACTCCCCCGTAGTGGGTATATGCCATTTTATTTGAGGACAACCAGCCAACGAGCGCACAGGCACAGCTGCCTTGGAAATACGACTGCTGACCACTAGCTGCAGACACGTCAACGCAGATGTCATCGCCTACGTTCAATGGCTACAGTCGTCGTTCGGTGGAAGAAGGCCACCCCCACGCTGGGGGCGCCACCGGGATGCAGGCGACCGTGTATGAAAGGGAGCTTCAACGAGAGCCGCCTTTCAGTGGAGACGAGTCGAGCAGACCGCAGCCTTCCGCGTCTGACGACGTCCCTCCAACCGTGAAGCGGGACGCGGTGAGCACCTGGTGTGCCTGCCTTGCTTCCGCCGTCCTGGTGGTGATCGTCGGCACGCGGTTGATGTTCATCGCCCGGCGACTCTCCGCGGACGGCCTCGCCTCATTGGAGACCGCGCGAAGTCCGGCCGCCCACGGAAACAACCGCAGATGTCGTCGGCAACGTGGAACGGCTGCAGTCGTCGTTCGGTGGAAGATGGCCACCCTGACGCTGCGATCGCTACAGGAACGCAGGCGGCTGCGGCTGAAACGGCGCTTCAACGACACCCGCCTGGCGTGGAGACGAGCCCGGCAGGCCGCAGCCTTCCGCGCCTGACGGTGTCCTTCCAAGGGTCAACTCGGACGCGGTGCGCATCTAGAGGGCCTGCGTTGCTTACGCCGTCCTGGTGATGATCGTGGCTACGTCATGCGTCGTCGGCACGCGGATGGTGTTCATCGCCCGGCGACTCTCCGCGGACGGCCTCGCCTCATTGGAGACCGCGCGAAGTCCGGCCGCCCACGGTAACAACCGCAGATGTCGTCGCCAACGTGGAACGGCTGCAGTCGTCGTTCGGTGGAAGATGGCCACCCTGACGCTGCGATCGCTACAGGAACGCAGGCGGCTGCGGCTGAAACGGCGCTTCAACGACACCGGCCTGGCAGTGGAGACGAGCCCGGCAGGCCGCAGCCTTCCGCGCCTGACGGTGTCCTTCCAAGGGTCAACTCGGACGCGGTGCGCATCTAGAGGGCCTGCGTTGCTTACGCCGTCCTGGGGATGATCGTGGCTACGTCATGCGTCGTCAGCACGCGGATGGTGTTCATCAACCGGCGACTCTCCGAGGACGGCCTCGCCTCATTGGAGACCGCGCGAAGTCCGGCCGCCCACGGTAACAACCGCAGATGTCGTCGCCAACGTGGAACGGCTGCAGTCGTCGTTCGGTGGAAGATGGCCACCCTGACGCTGCGATCGCTACAGGAACGCAGGCGGCTGCGGCTGAAACGGCGCTTCAACGACACCCGCCTGGCAGTGGAGACGAGCCCGGCAGGCCGCAGCCTTCCGCGCCTGACGGTGTCCTTCCAAGGGTCGACTCGGACGCGGTGCGCATCTAGAGGGCCTGCGTTGCTTACGCCGTCCTGGGGATGATCGTGGCTACGTCATGCGTCGTCGGCACGCGGATGGTGTTCATCAACCGGCGACTCTCCGAGGACGGCCTCGCCTCATTGGAGACCGCGCGAAGTCCGGCCGCCCACGGTAACAACCGCAGATGTCGTCGCCAACGTGGAACGGCTGCAGTCGTCGTTCGGTGGAAGATGGCCACCCTGACGCTGCGATCGCTACAGGAACGCAGGCGGCTGCGGCTGAAACGGCGCTTCAACGACACCCGCCTGGCAGTGGAGACGAGCCCGGCAGGCCCCAGCCTTCCGCGCCTGACGGTGTCCTTCCAAGGGTCAACTCGGACGCGGTGCGCATCTAGAGGGCCTGCGTTGCTTACGCCGTTCTGGTGATGATCGTGGCTACGTCATGCGTCGTCGGCACGCGGCTGATGTTCATCGCCTGGCGACTGTCCGCGGCAGGCCTCGCCCACGGGACCAAGTGGGGAGCTCCGTTGACGTAACTGCCGGGCTGCCTCTGCGGTGTCGTGACAGGTGCAATGCTCTGGAGCCTCGGGAACGTAGTCGCTGTCAGTGCTAACGCTACGTCCGTTTTGTCCGCCGTGGCTTGTGCCAAGGATAAACTGCTACTCTAAATGTACGTTAGTGAAATTATGTAGTAAAATATGTTTCTGAATAAACGAATGATTACAAGGCACGAACTTCAAGCTATGTCTGATAGCAACGCCTGGAAAAAGGCGTGCGTTAGTCAGACGAGTTTTCTGCAGACTTCAGCCATGTTCTCCGCAATGTTTTGCATATTCCGTGGTGGGATGTGAAGAATTCTGCTTCTCCAGGTGCTCAGAAAAGCATAAACAAAGCATCTTCTGCTTTGAAGATGAGAGAGCAAAGTTTATTATTAGAAATTGGTGGCACGCCCCTGGGTCCCCGCACGACAGCCTGTGCTTTCGAGTGTTTATGTTCCTGAGGTCCATGACGTGTTTCATATTGTTTTGGTCTGAAATTATGGTTGAATTTCGATGGAGGCGAAATTCTAGAGGCCCGTGTACTGGGCGATGTCAGTGCACGTTAAAGAACCACAGGGGGTCGAAATTTCCGGAGCCCTTCACTACGGCGTCTCTCATAGCCTGAGTCGCTTTGGGACGTTAAACCCCGTAAACCAAACCAAACCAATTAAAGTAGAATGAGGATTGTTATGATATACCGACCTGAAAATTGGCAGTGCACTTCAGAAAAATTCTGGCCAATTATGCAACTGCGTAAGAACGCAGAAATATCCGGAGGCGCCAGAGTGCATTTGAAGTGTTTTCGTAGATTTCAGCCCCAGTTTTGGCACCCCGTCATAGAAATTGACGAGGAGTCGCTTTAATTAGCAGTCATTCGCTGTAACCATTGGCTGGGATCCCTTTTCGCCCGTGTGCTGTGCGATGTCAGCACATGTCAAAAGAGCCCCAGGTGATTGAAATTTCCTAATAGCAGTCGACTACGGTTTCCCTCATAACCTGAGTCGCTACAGACTACAAATTTTTGTGGATCGCGGCGGCAGCCATGGCCGGACTGATGACGATGCTGGTCTTGTTCTTCCCGGTTGAGCAGCAGTGCCTCCCAGGAATCTGTACTTTTGTTCGGCTTTCCAAAGCTAAGACAAGTCCACAACGTGTGGACCAAGTTCGCGATTCCATCGCTTTTCTTGCACAGAGGGCTAAACAACTCGGAACGCCATTTGCTTGACAGCAGCGGATTCGGAAAGATTCCTGTTTGCAGTTTCCTACACGCTACCTCTTCTCTCAGAAAGTTTCTTGTGTGCACTTGTGGACGAGTGAGGTTCCAGCCTGAAATCATTAAGAATTTCCTCGTACGATTAAATTCTTCAGGAAATGTAGGTGCTCCTGTCCCGACTGGGATCCCGGACCTCTTGCCAGCGTGTGCGCGTTCTCGTTGCCTCGTAACCCTTGATGCGCCGGCGTCCAAGCCAACGCGACCTGCTCTGCCGAAGCTTGGCCGACTGCGAGAGTTTTAAGGCGGAAGTCCTCAATGCCTAAGCAGTTGTGTTGGCAGATATGTCAGCGTTTTCACGGGTGTACACCGAGATATGTGGGGCAGTTACTTCTTAACTTCTTTTCCTCTAATACAGTTTTCAGTTTCTTACGGCCCCCCTTTCTGTTTCTTCTTCACTCCTACTGCCTCCCTTCCTGTACGTTGCGGTTCAGGTGTCCACCAAGATGACAGAAAATTACTGCGCCATTTCCTTTCTTCAAAAAAAATCTTTGCCTCTCCCGTAACCAAGAGTAGAGTAAGCATGAAATGCTTGCGGGCAGCAGAGGCGAGCAGTCTTCAGCTATGGCGTATCACTCGCGAAGCGATCGCTTTCCGCAAGACGCTTCCTACCTCTCCTTTCATCGGGCTCCATTGCTCGGCTTCAGCAGCTATGACGGTGGCGGCATTGAAATGCAAGACGATGCAGAAGCGTACGCGGACACGACGAGACGCAGGTCTGACTAGAATGTGTATGCAGCGCGTTCGAAACTGTGTAGCCGGGGGGGGGGGGGGGGGGGGGGGGCTGCTGGTCCCACGAAGGGCCCCCCCCGCCCCGCTGTACAGCCCGTCAGCAGCAGCCACCAGCTGGGCGGCGAGCGGTACCACGAGGCTCACAGTTCAACAGCCAGGTAAAGTGCGTAGAGGCGGAAGCGTTTTCCGCACCACTTTGCCTATGTGACACTGGTGACGTCACCACTAGATTACGGCACACATAACTGATGACGAAGTAATGACGAATGACTAATTAGTGACTGATTACTGATTAATGACTAAAAAAATTTAGGGGGGCGCTTTGTTGGCCTAAAGTGCGGTGAGTCGGAAGCCTTAAGCACGGTGGTGCTGCTTGTGTCACTGATGTGTGGTTAAGATGTTAAACTTCGCTGCTAAGAGTGGAACGCGACAGCGTCTTTCAACGCTGCCAGGGAATCCACAGAACGCCATCGCCCATTCGGCTCTATGCCTTGCTCGTCCGTAAATTGGTTTTTGAGGAAAGGAAATGTATGTCCCGCATATCTCGGTGGACACCTGAACCTCGCCGTAATGGGAAGGGAGGAAGATGGGAGTGAACGCAGACACCGTATTTACTAGACGCGCCTTTGTTCATGCCAAACCATCGAGCTGGCGTGGCGGAGTGGTAGCGTTCTCGTCTCGCACTCCGGAGGCCCTGGTTCGATTCCCCAACTCGACCAATTATATACTCGGTTTTTATTTATCAGGTCTGACTAGAAAGGTTAATTAGGCTACTTGGTCAATTAAGCAATTAACTAACCTCAGTCCCACTAACTTGGAGCACCACTCTACCATCCCTTTAATTGGTTGCATGGCATCTTGCCAAAGTACAGTTGGCTCGTTTGAAATTCGCGCACTGTGACGTCATGACCATTTCGAGCAATTGAAAAGCGTGACATTTCTGTCGACAACTCCTGCTTACAACGATGAGGCATTAAAGGCTTCCGCCTTAAAATACTGATTAACTGCTAATTACTGACGCTTAAGCTTCGCCTTTAGGAGTGGAACGCAACAGTGTTGTGGCGCTGCCAGGCAGTCCACGGAACGCCACCATCCGTTCGGCGCGATGCCTTGCCCTTTGAACGCGACGCTTTTTGAGGAAACGAAATTAGGCAGTAATTCTCTGTCATCTCGGTGGACACCCGAACCGCACCGTAAAGGAAGGGAGGAACGCCACCACCCGTTCGGCGCGACGACTTGCCCTTTGAACGCAACGCTTTTTGAGGAAATGAAATGGCGCAGTAATTCTCTGTCATCTCGGTGGACACCCGAACCGCACCGTACAGGAAGGGAGGAACGCCACCACCCGTTCGGCGCGACGACTTGCCCTTTGAACGCAACGCTTTTTGAGGAAATGAAATGGCGCAGTAATTCTCTGTCATCTCGGTGGACACCCGAACCGCACCGTACAGGAAGGGAGGAACGCCACCACCCGTTCGGCGCGACGACTTGCCCTTTGAACGCAACGCTTTTTGAGGAAATGAAATGGCGCAGTAATTCTCTGTCATCTCGGTGGACACCCGAACCGCACCGTACAGGAAGGGAGGAACGCCACCACCCGTTCGGCGCGACGACTTGCCCTTTGAACGCAACGCTTTTTGAGGAAAGGAAATGGAGCAGTAATTCTCTGTCATCTCGGTGGACACCCGAACCGCACCGTACAGGAAGGGAGGAACGCCACCACCCGTTCGGCGCGAAGCAACCGGCGCTTGTATGCCGGTCCTGTAGGAGGGCTTAGATTGTCTCGTTAAGTCTCGTACAGTGCCCGGATGCTCTCGTTTCAGCTCCGGGATGTGTGGAATTCAGTGCACGGATGTTGGCTGTCGGTCTCGGCAAGACGTCACCACACTGCCGACAACGGGAGCTAGAAGCATTTCGTGCTTAATACCGAAGACACTGGAAACTCTGTGTGCTTCGCGAAAGCCTTGTCAACCCACTGCCGCTTCCCCAAACCGCTTGGCGCGGAATCACTCACTCGAATCTCACTCACTCAACTGCAACGAGACGTCTGGCAAAGGGGCGGCGGTGCCACCGCCGACGCGCGCGCGCTCGTTCTACCGCACTGTGTGGCGTCACGGTTGCTATGCACAGCTACCCACCGGCGCGGTTTTGCTGCTTGTGTCACTAATGTGTGGTTAAGGTCTTAAGCTTCGCCTCTAAGAGTGGAACGCGACAGCGTCTTGCAACGCTTCCAGGGAGCCCACAGAACGTCGTCGCCCGTGCGGCTCTACGCCTTGTTCGCCGGTAAATTGGTTTTTGAGGAAAGGAAATGTATCTGTCTCGCATATCTCGGTGGACGCCTGAATCTTGCCGTAAAGGGGAGGGAGGAAGATGGGAGTGAACGGTTGGTTCGGTTTATGGGGTTTAACGTCCCAAAGCGACAAAGGCCATGAGAGACGCCGTAGTGGAGGACTCCGGAAATTTCGACCACCTGGGGTTCTTTAACGTGCACTGACATCGCACAGTACATGGGCCTCTAGAATATCTCCTCCAAATTAATTCAACCGCCGTGGCCGGGATCGAACCAGCGTCTTTCGGGTCAGCAGCCGAGCACCATAACCACTGAGCCACCGCGGCGGGGAGGGAACGAATACACTGTATTCACTAGACGCGCCTTTGTTCATTCCAAACCATCGAGCTGGCATCGGAGTGGTTAGCGTGCTCTTCTCGCACTCCGGAGACCCTGGTTCGATTCCCGAACTCGACCAATTTCCTACACGGTTTTAAGGCGAAAGCCTTTAATGGCTCATACTGTCGTGACCAGGACGCGTTAGCAAATTTTTCCGCGTTTCAGATTGTTAGAAATGGTCGTGACGTCACGGCGCGAGAATTCTGACGGGTGTCCACCGAAATATGTGAGACAGTTACAGCGCAATTTCCTTTCCTCAAATACAATTTTCGAGTGGGGTCCACCTAGATATGTGAGACAGTTACTGCGTAATGTCCTTTTCTGAAATACAATTTCCATTATCGTCGTTACGGCCCCTCTTTCTCTTTCTTTTTTTACTCCACTTCCTCCCTTCCTGTGCGGTGCGGTTCAGCTGGCCACCGAGATGACAGAGAATTACAGTGCCATTTCCTTTCCTCAAAAAGCGTTGCGTTCAAAGGGCAACGCATCGCGCCGAACGGGTGGTGGCGTTCCGTGGACACCCTGGCAGCGCTACAACACGCTGTCGCGTTCCACTCCTAAAGGCAAAGATTAAGCGTCATTGGCAGTTAATTAATGCACCAACAGAATGTGACGTGAACAATCGCGTAGCAGAATGCAGCACTCAGGCTTTCGCCTTTCACCACTTTAGCCGCTAAAGTTCTTTGTATTTTTTTTATGTGCTCTGACTAGAAAGGTTAATTAGGCTAATTGGTTAATTAACTAAACTCAGTTCCACTTACTTGGAGCATCCCTATACCATCTCTTTAATTGGTTGCACGAGGCCAAAGTACAATTGGCCCCGTTTGAAATTCGCGCACTCTGACATCACGACCATTTCGACCAATTGAAAAGTGGGACATTTCTTCGACAACTGCTTACAACGATGAGGCATTAAAGGCTTTCGAATTAAAATGTAATAAAACATACAGAAAAAAATGTTGTAACCTCTAGCAAGATGTCAGACAGACGCAGCGTCTTTCCCCAAAAAACAATTTTCCACCAGTTTTCAATTTATTCAGAGAAGATTGGTAAATGCGAGCATTGTTGAAAGCAGCCTGATGTCAGCGCATTCAAACGGGCTCTAGCGCTGGGCGATGAAAACGCGGCTCACGCGTTTGCCCGTATTAAAGCGAAAGCCTTTAATGCCTCATACTGTCCTTAGTAGCCGTGTCCGTGTCCGTTAGCCGTGTCCGCAAATGTGTCCGCGTTTCGGCGATACTACTTAAAAAAAAATTTGTGTCGAGGCTGAGAATCGAACCAGGACCTTTGGCACGTGATGTCAGTAACTACTCATTTGATAATTGAACTAGTCATTAACCACTCTTGACTAGATAGTCATGATTGGTTAATGACTAACTAGTGATGCCTAACCAGTCATGACTGGTTAGTCATTAGCTAGTCATTAACTAATCATGATTAGCTAGCCATGATCAGTTAGTCATGACTAGTTAGTCATTAACCATTCATGACAAGTCATGACCGGTTAGCCATTAGTCATGGTTAGTCATGACTGGTTAATCATGACTAGTCATGACTGGTTTGTCGTGGCTGGTTAGTCATGACTAGGTAGTCATTAACCAGACATGACTAGTTCGTGATTAACTAATCATGACTAATTAGTCATCAACTAATTAGTCATGACTAGCTAGTAATAAACCACTAATCAATTAATTACTCATGACTAATTAGTCATTAACCAATCATGACTATTCAATAACTCATCATCATCATGATTCAATAACCAACTATGACTAGTAAGTCATGTGTCATGATTAGTCATGACCCAATTAGTCATGAATGGTTGGTCATGATTAGTAATTAACCAGTCATGACTAGAAATTAGCCAGTAATGACTAGTCATGACTGGTTAGCCGTTAGTCATTGTTAGTCATGACTTAGGACTGGTTAGTCATAGATCAGTCATGACTAGTTAGTCATTAACCAGCCATGAGTAGTTATGACTGGTTAGTCATGACTAGTCATGACTGGTTAGTGATGATTAGCCAGTCATTAACCAGACATGACTAGTTCGTCACTAACTAATCATGACTAGGTAGTCATTAACCAGTCATCAATTAACTAGTCATGACTAGTTAGTCATTAACCAATCATGACCAGTAAGTCATGAGTCATTACTAATTAGTTATGACCCGACTAGCCATGGCTAGCCAAACCAAGTCGCCACATAGCCGCCTCGTGTATGCCAACGGCCGTGCGGCCGAAGTTGCGTGGAAGTTGCCTTTCGCACTTAGATCGGCAAAGTGGCCCCTGAATTTTTTTAGGCGAGATCCTTTAATGCCTCATACTGTCGTTAGCAGACGCGTCGGCAACCGTGTCAACAGACGAGTCGGCAGACGCGTCGGCAGATTTGTCTGCCTTGCGGCGTCACTACTTAAAAAGAAACTGCGCCGAGGGTGGGAATCGAACCAGGGCCTTCGCACTTGAAGCGGAGACGCTACCACTCCGCCACGAAGGCTCAAGGTTCGAGCATGAATAAAGGCGTATCTAGCGAATGCATGGGTTTCATAAATAAAATAAAAAGAATAAAGTGAAGAGAAAAGAAAATAAAAAATAAAAATACAAAATAAACAAATAAAAACCAAATACAAATAAGGTATGAAAATAAAATAAAAACAATAAGAATCGAAAAGAAGCAAAAAAAAACAGAACAAAAAAGCTAATTATGAAAAATAAATAAGTAAATAAAAACAAAGAGTGCGCCAGGAAACGCTTTCGCCTTGCAGCACTTTAGAGAGCCAAAGTGCCCCCTGAATTTTTTCTTCTTTACAAGAAGAAAGTGATCGGTAATGGTGATGGCGATTTCTAATGACCCGCCGCATCTGCTCAGTGGTTAAGGCGCTCTACTGAGGTTCGAACCAGAACGCGGCGGCCGCGTTTGGATAGAGCTGCAACGCAAAAGGCGTCCGTATCCTGCGCGATGTCAGTGCCGTTAAAGACCCCCAGGTGTTCGAAATACAGGGTGTTTCACCTAAGACTTTCTGCAATTTTCAAAAATAAGCTATTTGAATCAGATGCGCGCTTTTTCTGGCATAGCATTGTCAGTGGTGTAGTACATCATAATGTACCTAAGACGTGCTAACTAGCAGGCTTGTTAACCAATATTTAATAGTTAACTTTTAAACTATTGCCATTGGGCTCCTTAATTATTTAGAGGCATGCAGCTCACCGTAAGTGATGTCCATATCCGTTTTTAGAATTTCGAGAACGCGATTATCCTCGACGCTGTGGCCCAACAAATTTGCGCCTACATCGCGCCAAAATACATGCGGTTTGAGAAGCTTGCAGGCAAAGCAACCTCTCCAGTGCACGTAACTCGTCGAAATAGTCAAAATTTGTTGGGCCACAGCGCCGAGGATAATCGAGTTCTCGAAATTCTAAAAACGGATATGGACGTCACTTACGGTGGGCTACATGCCTCTCAATAATTAAGGAGCCCAACGGTAATAGTTTAAAAGTTAACTATTAAATATTGGTTAACAAGCCTGCTAGTTAGCACGTCTTAGATGCATTATGATGTACTACACCACTGACAATGATATGCCAGAAAAAGCGCGCATCTAATTCAAATAGCTTATTTTTAAAAATTGCAGAAAGGTTAGGTGAAACACCCTGTATTTCCCGAGACCTCCACTACGGCACATCTTTCTCTCTACCCTACTGCGCTCCGAGGACCCGGCCAAGCAAACCATCGCCACATGCTGGGCTGCCAGCGTCATGAGCCTCCGGGACATGAACATTTGAGTGCAGTGAGGCCGTGCGGGGGCCCACGGACCGACGTGTCCAAAACTCCCTTGTTACAAATAAAGTTTTCATCATCTTTCACTCCGACCCTAAGTAAAGGAAGTAAATCGCCCTGATCGCCGTTGCATCGCCTCCTCCCTCACCCCAGGTAAATCTGCAATTTATATTCACAGCTCCATTCCCCATACTCCGCTAGACCTTTCACGGTGGTGCAACACACGTCAAGAGGTCGTCGCCCTTCTTGTTAAACCAGCACGCACCCCTCTTATTCTAGTTTCTTTTTAAGGCCGTCCTAGCTCCGCATCTCCCAATCTTGGATGGGTACGTTTCCTTCGTTGTACCAACCCGGGTATCCCTATTCTAGTTGGTGGAGACTTCAACGGCGCACACACTTCGTGGGGTTACCCAGCAGATTCCTCAAGGGGTGCGCACATCCAAGGCAGCTTTTCAGATAATTCCTTTCAACTTTTAAACCACCCGAATACTTCTACCCGCCCAAGAGGTGGCCCGTATTCACCTGACTTGACTTGGTGGTTAGGGCCCGGTAACCCTCGTTGGGATGTTGAATCAGATTCTTGGGGTAGTGATCACTGCCCTATTTTTATCTCCCTCACTCCTTCGCGTCTACGGAAAGTACGCCGCAGCGTACGCATAACATCATGGGACTCTGTACGCGCAGACAATCGTTTATCAACATTCAACCCGTCTTCAGCAGTGTCTACCCTCTCTGATGTTCTTGCAACTCATACTATTACCAGTACTGTAAATGAAGGCGACCCAAACCCGGACATACACCTCCTGAATCTGTGGGCTCTTCGTCGCCAGGCCGATCATTACGCTTCTCGCAACCCTGAAGACCCCTTGGCTCTTCCCTCTCTTCACCGAGCTACCGCCCGAGCGCGGCGTTATGCAAAGCAACTAGGCAGGAAACGCTGGGCTGCATGGTGTGCCCGCCTGTCCTCTACGCAGGGCAATCGACATCTTTGGAGAGTGTTTCACGCCATGGAGCGCCCTTCTCAGGTTGCAGATTACACTGAAAGCATTCGCCTCGCGCTGAATGTGGACGAAGATTCATTTGCACAACAAGCGGCCCGTCAGTTTTTTCCACACCATGACTGCACCCCTACATCTCCTCCAGTCTTATCGGTTACAGAGTCTTCCGATGAGGTTACTTCTGATCTAACTATGGCAGAATTGCTAGCCTCCATTGAACGCCTCAAGACTACCACTTCTCCCGGGCACGACGGCATACCAAACTCTTTATTCCGTAACTTGGATGGGTCTGCTTTGCAAACCCTACTGGATACTTTCAACCAAGTGTGGCGTTCTGGTGTCATCCCTGGAGAGTGGAAGCATTCTATTGTGGTCCCAATACCCAAGTCAGGTCAGCCTCCAGTATCTCTTTCGGCCCTTCGTCCAATTTCTCTCACGCCTACCATCTGCAAGCTTTACGAAAGCATTCTCGCCGCACGCTTGTCGTGGTGGCTAGAATCACACGATTGTTACCCAGATTCCCAAATAGGTTTCCGTCCCCAAATTGGAACAGAGGATGGTCTTGCTACTTTGGCTACTGACGTGCTTCACCACTCTCCGCAGAGTCACCTCGTTCGAACGGTGATCGCGACAGACATAACAAAGGCATATGATAACATCCTTCACTCTGCCATTCTTGCCTCCCTTCAAACTCTTGGTCTCCCTCACCGGTTTCTCCTATCCATTCACGCCTTTTTAACAAATCGAACCTTCAGTGTACGGGTCCATGGAAAGCCCTTTGGTAACTTCACTTCCAATAGAGGAGTGCCCCAGGGCTCCGTTCTCGCCCCCACATTATTCAATGTGGCTTTTATTCCTCTTGTTAGAGCTCTAGAAACCATCCCTTCTATCCGTGTGCTTGTGTACGCCGATGACATAACCTTGTGGTGCTGTCACCCAGATGCGTCTATCCATCAGTCGGCCCTCCAACATGCGCTAGATGTCTTGACATCTCGCCTCCCACCTCTGGGTCTAACCCTCTCGCCTACTAAGTCATGTTTCATTCGCATTGGAAACAAAGCCGGCTTACGGAAAGCAGTCCCTTTAAACTTTACAGTAGATAGTTCTCCGATTCCTCAGGTAGAAACTGTTCGTATTCTTGGCCTCCTCCTTCATACCTCTGGGACTGGCACCCCTTGGCTGACAGCCACACGTAAATCAGCTCACGCTACTATAGGTCTGATTCGTCGCATAGCTATGCGATCTGGTGGCGCACGTGCTCATACGGCCCGCCAGCTTGTGCGCTCTATCCTTCAGCCACGGATAATATATCAGGCACAATTTCAACGTCTCACCCGCAGACAGTGGGACTCCCTTGAAGCTATCAATCGTGAGGCTATGCGCGCAATAACATTTTTGCCTCGTTTGACACCCATACCCGTGCTTCAGGAGTTCGCCCAAATTAATACTCTCAGTGAACTCATCGACCAGCGGGTGGCAAACAGAGCTCGCAAACAGTCTCTACAACTTCATCGTATAAAGACACTCACTCCGTGGTCGTATTGTCAGCTCACAGACAATCGCCCCACTGTTTCCCCGTCGGTATCAGCCGCGCATTTGCCTGAAGGGTGCATATTGTACACCGATGCATTACATACTGCAGAGCGGGGAGTTACTGCTGTATATAGTCCCTCCCATCCGCATCTCAACTCTTGTACGACGTACACCGCAGATACATGTACCCCCCTGGCATTGGAACTTCAAGCCATTTACAATGCCATTGCTTCCCTTCCGCTCGTTCCCACATTCAATGCAGTTCATATTTATACAGACTCCCTCGCCGCCCTTAAACAGCTTAAGGCTGTTCGACGCACATTCCAGATTACACAATCAATTCACCTACTCTGCGCGAAATACCCATGTCCTGTACGCATACACTGGATGTGGTGGAAAACATTTATTTACACATGCACTACTGGAGGTATTGCCTGAGCTGACCCAGAGGGGGCCAGCCCTTACAAGTACTAGGTGGAGGTCCCTAGTTCGGGACCCCAGTGGCGTCGGCCGCCGCCCGGGCTCGCGCGACCAAGGCCCGTTGGGCCTGCAGGTCAGAGCAGCCGAGCAGGGTCGCCTCCCAGTCCTCCCGGGTTGGGTTGGGGTGAGTGGGGATAGCAGGGTTGGAGGGGCAGGCCCACACCATGTGGTAAATGTCCGAAGACTTCTCCGCACAGTGCGGACAGCTGCCCGAGAAAGAAGGGTCGAAGTGTTTGAGAGCTGCCGGGCACAGCAAAGTATTGGTATATACAGGCGAAGCAGAAGCCGCTCCTCCGCCTTTGAGAGACCTTTACACGGGCGGGGATAAAGACCGTGGCCAGATTGATATAGTAAAACAATGTCTTTAAAGGAGTAAGCGGGAGTGAATTCGAGGTCCTGATCGTCGGGGTCCGAGGGGAATGTCCGGTGAGAGAGCGCGCGGGCGGCGGCGTCAGCTGCCTCATTTCCCTCAAGGCCCATGTGAGCAGGAGCCCAAACGATACGCCGGTGCGCGGGGTCCCCGGTGTAGACGCTGTTTTGGAGAATGCGGTAGGCTAGGTATGGTACCCAGCCCTGCTTGACGTTCCGACATGCCCCTTGCTAGTCGGAAATAATTGTTTTTGAATTAGAATCAGATGCAGCCAACGCAATGGCGACCTCCTCCGCGTGTGTTATGTCACGGGCTCGGAAAGTAAGGCCGTTCACTGTTTTGGATTGGTGGACGACTGCGGCCGTGTACCATCCCCCATGTTGGGGGCCGGAGGCATCCACGTAGAATACGCCGGGTTTCGATCCATAGTGGCGGGCCAGGGCTTCCGCCCGCGCCAGGCGCCGGCCATTATGGTCTTCACAGTTCATGTTCGCAGGAAGAGGGCGCACGTGGAGGGCGCATCTCCACTGGGATGGAATACGTACGCGCTCTTCCATAAGAGTGGTGTGTTGGATGTGCAGTCGGGCAAGGAGGCGGCGACCCGACGATGTCTTTGAGAGACGTGTGTATTGGTTGGTCAAGTGGGCTTCCCGAAGCTCCCGAAATGTGTTCACCATGCCCAGCCCCAAGAGGGGCTTGTTGGAGGTGTTCACGGGGAGGCCCAGAGCCCGCTTAATAATTTTGCGGAGGATGACTTCGAGTGAATCCTCGTCTTGCTTCCGCAGGTGGAGGTATGGAGTCGAATATGGAATTCGACTGGTTACAAATGCATGCGCCAGCCGCAAGGCGTCCTTAAATCGTAACCCCCCGCGCTTGTTAGAAACCCTGCGGACCAAGCGGCCTACCTGGTACCCCACCTGACGAAGTTTGGCCAATGTTGTTTCTGACCGTCTGTTTTGATGTATGAAGAGCCCCATTCGCGGTCATGCTCACGATCCACATAACATTCAAGCAGATGCTATGACTTACATTGACACATCAGACGACCCGCCAGCTTCCCCTCTTCCCCCAGATCCGTTCCTGTCCCATGTCTCCGATTCACAAGCTCTGCGCCAGCGAACACGCGCTCTAATTCCTCCGTGTTCGCACCCTCTCCCCCGTAGTCTAACTCGGCAGGAGGAGGTATCAGTGCGCCGGATTCGGGCAGGGGCGGCCCTGACCCCATCTGTCCGTTATCGGTGGGGTGATAAATATCTGCCAGCAACTGACAGGTGCCCTCACTGCGGCGCTGCACCGGACATTTGTGATGTGCGGCACCTGTTGTGGACTTGCCCAGCGACGGCCCCTATTAGAAAACGGCTCCTCAGGGAGGTCGGCCTGTGGTGGAACCGCGACGGGGACTATGTGAAGTGGACTATGGACAATCACTTCACCAGCAGCCTATGCGAGTACCTCGCCGAAACTGGTCTACACTCCTTCTTTTAACTTTCTGTAACCTACATTCCACTCCCCTTTTCTCTACTTATGCCTCAAGGCAGACTTCACGAATAAAAAAAAAGTAAATTGGTTTTTGAGGAAAGGAAATGGCGCAGTGTCTGTCTCACCTATCTCGGCGGACACGTGAACCGCGCTGTAAGGAAAGGGAGGAAGGTGGGAGTGAAAGAGAGAAAGAGGTGCCGTTGGGTGGTGGTGGTGGAAACGAACTGGTCAGAAGAGACTCCAAGTAAGGCTCAGCCGCGGTTAGTGATGGGGGATGAGGGAAGGTGGGGCATGTGAGGAGGGTGTGTAAGAAGTCGCCTGGTTTGAAGTCGCCTGATGACGGGCGACTTCAAGTTTGCATGATGACGGGAATTGGTCTGGGTATCGGGCATGCAGCAGTATTGGGTATGGAGCAGTCCGGGTTTGTAGTTGCCGCCAATGAGCAGCCTGCGGTATGGTGACGAACGGAGCTGGGGGTGCGTATTCTCTTCGTTCGTCTCGGTACTACGAGAGAATATCACGGAGGAGAGCAGGCGCTCCGAGGCTTGTAGAGGGGGCTCGACTCCTGCCCGGAATGTGAGACCTCGGGCTAGGGAATGAGCCTCCTCGTTGCCAGGGAGGCCAGCAGGTGCTGGCGTCCAGATGAGGGTGATGAGGCGCCGGGGCTGCCAGAAACGTAGTAAACGAGCAGCGGGGCTGGATATATAGCCTTTGGCATAATTTAAAATTGCAGATTTGGTTGGTTGGTTTATGGGGTTTAACGTCCCAAAGCGACTAAGGCTATGAGAGACGCCGTAGTGGAGGGCTGCAGATTTGGAATCGAAGATAATTATTGTGGCAGATGTAGAAATGAGAGCAAGCGCAATGGGTGCCTCTGCCTGTGTGGTCGAGTTTGTAATGATTGAGCTGGAGGTTAGAAGTTTTGCGCTATTGTCGGCTACCGCCACGGCAATACGGGAGCCTGTCGTATATTCCGCTGCGTCCACGTAGACCACCTCATGGTCCTCGCTATACTATTTGTGGAGGGCCCGAGCCCTTGCTAATCTGCATTCCCTGTCTTGCTCAGGGTGCATGTTCTTAGGGATGGGGGTTACGTTGAGGTTAGAGCGGAGGGTAGCAGAAAGGGGGACCCCCTCGGTAGGCTCTGTAATTGCGGTCAGGCTCAACTGGGACAATAAAGTACGACCAGCCTCTGAGCTGGATAGACGGGATAGTTGTGCCATAAAGGTAGCTTCTTTGAGCTCCTCAAAGGTGTTGTGTACACCGAGTTTGAGGAGCCGGTCGTTGGATGTGCTGGGGGGAAGACGTAGAGCAGTTCTCGTGCAACTATGTAGGAACGCCTTAACCAGGTCTCTCTCCTTCTGTTTGAGGGGTAGGTATGGAATGGCCTATGTTGTGCGGCTAATAATGTAAGCCTGGGTCAGGCGAGTCGTGTTTCGCTCGCGTAGGCGGTGGTGGTGGTGGTGAAAACTTTTAAATGATGAAATAGAGTTTGGGAGCCACAGAGTGGCCCCGCTACATGGTCGGCGTCCCTAGTCTGGGACACCGCATGACGAGGCCCCGTCTCTCGCCCGTTTCACCAGAGCCCTTTGTGACTCAGGCGAAGAGCAGTTGACGAGGGCAGTCTGCCATGCCTCTCTGGAAGGGGTAGGGGAAGGGGGGAGGTGGGGATATTGAGTACATGCCCACACCAAGTGGAAGATATCACAGGTCTGCCCACAGTGCGGGAATCGCCCATCCGTGTTAAGATCGTAATGTTTTATGATTGCAGGACAGAGTAGAGTACCTGTCTGCAGGCGCCTTAAAGTTCGCTCCTCCGTCTTACTCAGCCCCTTTGCAGGGGCCGGGAAAAGGCGGTGGTTGTCGCTATAATGCGTTATTATATCTTTGAATCGCAGCAGCGGCTGGTTTGTCTCCGAGACAGAAGAGCTGGGATAAGGAGCCCGGTGAATAAACGCTAGGGCAGCCACGTCAGCGGCCTCATTAACTCGTAAGGTCTGGTGGCCAGGAGCTCAAATGATTCTCTTCGGTGTTGGATCAGTGGCAGTCTATCTCAGAATGCAAGCAGCTAAGGGGGAGATCTCCCCTGCCAAGTAATGGTCACATGCTTTTCGGGAGTCCGTAATGAGGATTCTCGAATTGGCGTGGGAGGCAGCAAGCGCTATCGCTACTTCCTCGGCTCGCATTGAATTCGGGGCTCGAAAGGAGAGTCCATCAGCGTCCATTTCCTGGTGAACGACAGCGGCCGTGTAAAATTCTGTGGGCGATGGCCCTGGGGTGGTGGTACGTAATATACACCGGGTCGGGAGCCGTGTTGTCTCTCAAGAGCCCGAGCCCGCGCTTGTCGTCTGTTTTCGTGCATGTCGGTGTCCATGATACGGGGGAGCGGGGAGACCCTGAGCATATGGCGCCACAGTACTGGGATACGCTCCGCCTCCTCTGGAGTGCAGTCGTGTTGGATGTGTAAGCGGTTTAGCAGGCGGCGCCCAGGGGCCGTCTGCATGAGCCGCGTGTATTGGTTCGCGGAGGCCAGCCCTGCGGTTCGCTATGCGGCGAATCAGTCGATTGGTGTGTTGAGCGTGTGTTTCAAGTGTCTTTATGACTTCTCCGTGCGCACCGTGGGAGTGGAGAACCAGTCCGAGCACGCGGATTTTGTGTACTAGTGGGATGGGATGGGTACCTAGGGTGAGGGAGATGGGTGCATTGACTGAATCGTGTTGCTTGGGCCGGTAGAGGAAAAGCTCCGATTTTGAAGGGGAGTAGGCCTTTTAGCCCGAGGTTCTTTAAACCGGGCTCAGGTGGCCTGGTGGTGGTGGTGAAAACATTTATTAAGAAAGGACAGGAGGTATGCTTGGATCAGCCCGTAAGGGACCGATCCTTACAAACACTAGGTGGAGGTCCCTAGTATGGGACCCCAGTGGCGGTGGCCGCCGCCCGGGCGCGCCCGACTAAGGCTTGTTGGGCCTGTAAGTCGTGGCAGCCGAGCAGGGTCGCCTCCCAGTCCTCCCGGGTTGGGTTGGGGATGGGGGGAATAGCCGGGTTGGAGGGGCAGGCCCACACCATGTGATAGGTGTCAGAAGACACCGCACTACAGTGCGGGCAGCTGCCGTTACAGGAGGGGTCAAAATGCTTTAGTGCTGCCGGGCACAGTAATGTATTGGTGAGAAGGCGGAGAAGGAGCCGCTCATCCGCCTTCTTGAGGCCTTTACATGGGCTTGGGTAAAGGCGATGACTGTTTTGATAGTAGGCTGTAATTTCTTTGAATGTATACACCGGATTAAAATCGGGTTCCTGATCGGGTGGGGAGGAGAAAACAGCCCGGTGAGAGAGCGCGCGGGCGGCTGCGTCTGCTGCCTCGTTTCCTGCCAACCCCTGATGAGCAGGGGCCCATATAATGTAACGGTGTGCGGGGTCCGTATCCCGTATGCAATTTTGGTATATTCGATAGGCTAGGAAGGGAGTGCAGCCTTGTTCGACGTTCCGACAGGCCCCTCGCGAGTCGGTGATTATGTATTTTGAATCGGAATGTGAGGCCGCGAGAGCAATCGCGACCTCTTCTGCTTGTGTTGCACTTCTGGCTCTGAAGGTGAGGCCGTTAACTGTGTTGCTGTTGTGAACTACCGCGGCCGTGTACCATCCCCCGTGGTGAGGACCGGAGGCGTCCACGTAGTATACACCTGTTTTGTTGCCATAATGTCGGGCTAGCGCTTCCGCTCGTGCCAGGCGCCGACCATTATGGTCTTCGTGTGACATGTTTGCTGGAAGAGGCCGCCCGTGGAGGGCACGTCTCCACAGTTCTGGGATGCGAAACCTGTCTTCCATTGGAGGGGTGTGTTGGATATGGAGTCGAGCAAGAAGGCGGCGACCCGACTCCGTTAGCGACAAGCGCGTGTACTGGTTTGTAAGGTGCGCCTCCCGGAAAGTATTCACCACCCCAAGAGCCATAAGCCGGCTGTTTGAAGTAGTGATGGGGAGGTCAAGGGCACGCTTAATAATTTTGCGAAGGATGACCTCAAGCGCATCCTCCTCTTGTTTCCGTAGGTGGAGATAAGGAGTCGAATAGAGAATTCGACTGGTTACAAAGGCGTTTGCCAGCCGCAAGGCATCCTTACTTCGTAACCCCTCGCGTTTGTTGGAAACCCGGCGGACCATACGGCCCACCTGGTCCCCCACCTTTCGGAGTTTGGCCAATGTAGTGTCTGGCCGTCTGTGTTACATATGCCAATTTTTAATGGATCGTCAATCCTACATCCGCATTCAAGATAGAGAGCATGGTCCTTACCTACTCGGCACGCGGGGAACCCCCCAAGGGGCGGTACTTTCCCCGCTGCTCTTCAATCTGGCTATGATGCACCTGCCGGCACAACTGGATGGTGTCGCCGGCGTGCAGCACGCCCTGTACGCCGATGACATAACCATATGGGCCACGCAGGGCAGCACAGGAGACATTGAAACCAGCCTGCAAACAGCGGCGACGATAGTAGACCGCTACGCCCGCCGCTGCGGTCTTCAATGTTCCCCTCAAAAATCGGAATTTGTGCACCTCCGCCCCTCACAGAAGTGCGCAACTAAAATCTCTCTTTCTCTTGAGAGTGGTCCCATACGCGAAAGTGACGAGATACGGGTACTAGGTGGCCTCGGATGCGGGATTCACGAAGGAGCGCATGCACTCATTCAGTGAGCTGACCCAGGTATACAGAGCCTCACGCCAGCTCTACCGTCCGCCCCACCCCTCCCTAGATAACAGACACGCAACACTCTGGCGCAGATTACAGACACACACTCGCCCCTTACCCTAGCCCACTATCATCCCTCCTTCCCTACTCCGGTATGCGCCCTATGCCCGGAACCCTTCGCTTCTTCCCTCCACATCCTTTCCCTCTGCCCGGCGGACCCTCCCCCGCGGGACCTAGAGAACCTCAAGACCTGCAGGAGGACTGGGAGACCCAGCTGCGCTCGGAGGACCCGGCCGTGCAGACCATCGCCACCGGCCGGGCTGCCAGTGTTATGGACCTCAGGAACATAAACACTTGAGTGGAGTGGGGTCGTGCGGGGACCCTGGGGCGTGCCCCGAATTCCTGTTGTAATAAAGTTTTCACTCTCTCTGGCCACGCTCCCGTACATATGCGTCGGTTAGGGCCAATTATAGGCGTTCTTCCATTTCGGCATCGCTGCCATGGATTGCCCAGACAGTGATATCGTCGGCGTAGAGGCTGAAATGGATGTCGGGAATTTGAGCTAGCTGTTGTGGTAGGTGAAGAAGGTCTATGTTGAAAAAAATAGGGGAGAGGACGGTTCCCTGGGGCGTACCTCGTGCTCCCAGCGTGATCTCTGGTAGGCTGTGGTCGCCGAAGGTAAGCGTGGCTGTGCGGTGGCTGAGGAAGTCTCGGATGTAGTTGTACAACCTGGTGCCGACTCCCAGGGTCGTAAGGTTTTCTAGGATAGCTGAGTGTGTAACGCTATCAAATGCCTTAGTGAGATCCACCCCGAGGATAGCTTTAGTGTCTGAGGTCTGTGAGTCGAGAATGTGATGTTTTAGCTGCAAGAAGACGTCCTGTGTGGAAAGCTCTGGTCAAAATCCAAACATGCTAGTGGGCATGAGATTGTTGCTTTCTAGGTATTGGCAAAGCCTGCGCTGGAGTACATGCTCCATGAGTTTGCCAACAGAAGATGTGAGGGAGGTGGGTCTGAGGTTAGAAGTGAGCAGAGGTTTGCCAGGTTTGGGTATGAAGATGACTCTCGACTCTTTCCATTGTGGTGGGAGGGTGCCCAGTCGCCAGCACTCATTAAACTATTCTGTAAGTGCAGCAATGGATTGTGCGTCGAGATTCCTAGAGCCTTGTTATGTACCCCGTCTGGGCCGGGGGCTGAGGACGTGTTAAATGTCTGGAGTTCAGCCTGGACCTTTGCTTCTGTAATGGGTTGGTCAACCTGGTCGTTAGGGGGCCTGCATAATCAGGGTGGTGTGCAGGACGGTATGTGGGGAAGTATTGATTCCGAAGTTCTTGGAGGAGGTCTGGTGGAGGTATATCGGAAGTATGTATGAGATTGGTGAGGGCGTGTCTGTAGGTAGTCTTAGAGTGAGTGGCGTCTATGAAGTGCCTAAAGAGGTTCCAGGTCTGAGGCAGACTCATACAGCCATCAAGCTTGTTGCAGACAGATTCCCAGTTCTGACGTGAAAGATTCGCTGCGTGTGTTTCTATCTCTTAATTAAGGCGGGCGAGGCGACGCCTAAGTGTCCGCTTCCATCGCTGCCTTTGCCAGCGGTGCTGTAGGCCTGTTTTAGCCTCCTATAAATGTTGGAGGCGGGAGTAAATTGTGTCGCTCGGGCAGTCTTCGGGTAGAGTACAAGTTACGGATCGGACATCGCTTTTTAGCTGCTCGGTCCATTCGGTGATGTCCGTGATGGGGACGAAAGTGCGTGCCGTTCTACATGAGCGGAAAGAGCCTCTGGGACTTTGTAAGTGTGGAGCCTCTGGGAGGCCTGTGGTGTAGTTGAATGAGTAAGAGAATCTCGATGATGAAATGGTCGCTACCTAGATTCTTTTGTGTGTTGCAAAAGGTGGCGTGAGGGAGTCGATGTGCGAACGTGTGGTCTGGCGTAGTGCCTTTACAGACACTGTTTCCCGTGCGTGTAGGAAAGGTGGGGTCAGTGAGCAGGGAGAGACCACCTTGTTGCGCGGCTAACCATACCCGACGGCCTTTCGGTGTGTCTTGTGGGTAATCCCAGGCTGTATGTGGGGCGATAAAGTCTCCCACGACGAGTAAGGTGCACTTGTTGGCTATGCGCTTCGCGAGGGTAAAGAGGCGTTCGAAGTTACCTTGAAGACACTTAGAGTGGCTATATACATTTAGGTGCCGTAGTGGAGGCCTCCGGAATAATTTCGACCACCTGGGGGTCTTTAACGAGCACTGGCATCGCACAGCACCGGGGCGCCTCTTGCGTTTCGCCTCCATCGAAACGCGGCCGCCGCGGTCGGGTTCGAACCCGTGTACTCACTCCCTCCTTCCTTCCCTTACGCTGCGGTTCGGGTGTCCATCGAGACAAGCGAGCCATTGTTGTGTCGTTTCCTTTCCTCAAAAACAAAAACGAAGCGCGCGATCGCGAGAGCCACGATCAGAGATCGTGTCTTGGCCACACCCCCGTAGTGGGTATGAGCCATTTCATTTGAGGACAACCAACCAATGAGCGCACAGTCACAGCTGCCCTAGAAATACGACTGCTGACCACTGCCTACAGACACACCAACGCAGATGTCGCCTACGTTAAATGGCTGCAGTCGTCCGGTGGAAAATGCCCACCCCGATGGTGGGGACGCCACGGAGATGCAGGCGACCACGGATGAAACGGAGCTTCAACGACACCCGCCTGGCAGTGGAGACGAGTCGGGCAGTCCGCAGCCTTCCGCGCCTGACGGTGTCTTTCCAACCGTGAAGCTGGACATGATGAGCATCTGGTGGGGCCTGCCTTGCTTCCGCCGTCCTGGTGGTGATCGTCGGCACGCGGCTGATGTTCATCGCCCGGCGACTCTCCGCGGATGGCCCGCCTCATTGGAGACCGCGCGAAGTCCAGCCGCCCACGGGACCATCCGCAGATGTCGTCGCGTACGTGGAACGGCTGCAGTCATCCTGCTGCATGGCGCCTGCGGATGAAACGGCGCTTCGACGACACCCTCCTGGCAGTGGAGACGAGCCCGGTACGCCGCAGCCTTCCGCGCCTGAAGATGTCCTTCCAAGGGTCAACTCGGACCCGGTGCGCATCTAGCGGGCCTGCGTTGCTTACGACGTCCTGGTGATGATCGTGGCTACGTCATGCGTCGTCGGCACGCGGCTGATGTTCATCGCCCGGCGACTCTCCGCGGATGGCCTCGCCTCATTGGAGACCGTGCGAAGTCCGGCAGCCCACGGGACCATCCGCAGATGTCGTCGCATACGTGGAACGGCTGCAGTCGTCGTTCGGTGGAAGATGGCCATCCCGACGCTGCGAACGCTACAGGAACGCAGGCGCCTGCGGATGAAACGGCGCTTCGACGACACCCCCCTGGCAGTGGAGACGAGCCCGGTACGCCGCAGCCTTCCGCGCCTGAAGATGTCCTTCCAAGGGTCAACTCGGACCCGGTGCGCATCTAGCGGGCCTACGTTGCTTACGCCGTCCTGGTGATGATCGTGGCTACGTCATACGTCGTCTGCACGCAGCTGATGTTGATCGCCCGGCGACTGTCCGCGGCAGGCCTCGCCTCACTGGAGACCGAGTGAAATCCGGCCGCCCACGGGACCAACTGGGGAGCTCCGTTTATGTAACTGCCGGGCTGGCTCAGCGGTGCTGTGACAGGTGCAATGATCTGGAGCCTCGGGAACGTAGTCGCTGTCAGTGCTAACGCTGCGTCCGTTTTGTTCCGCCGTGGCTTGTGCCAAGGACGAACTGCTACTCTAATTGTATATAAGTTAGTGAAATTATGTACAAAAATATGTTTCTGAATAAACGAATGATTAAAGGCATGAACTTCAAGCTATGTGTGATAGCATCGCCTGTAAAAAGGCGTGCGTTAATGAGATGAGTGTTCTGCAGAGTCCAGCCATGTTCTCCGCAATGTTTTGCATATTCTGTGGTAGGATGTGAAGAATTCTGCTTTTCCAGGGGCTCAGAAAAGCATAAACAAAGCATCTTCTGCTTTTAAGATGAGAGAGAGAGAGAAAACTTTATTATTAGAAAGGAAATCGGGGCCTGCCGCTGGGTCCCCGCATGACCGCTTGTGCATTCTAGGGTTTATGTTCCTAATGTCCATGACGTGTTCCATATTGTTTCGGTCTGAAATTATAAATTAAAGCAGAATGAGGATTCTTATGATATACCCACCTGAAAATTAGCTGTGCACTTCAGAAAAAATTCAGGGGGCACTTTGACTGTATAAAGTGCGTAGAGGCGAAAGCGTTTTCCGAACCACTTTCGCTGCTTCTGTGGCACTGGTGGCGTCACATATAATTGAGTACAAATTACTAAGTGATTAAAAATCACTAATTAATGGTTAATTAATGCCTGAATACTAATTAACTGCTAATTGATGACGCTTAAGCTTAGCCTTTAGGAGTGGAACGCGACAGCGAGTTATAGCGCTGCCAGGGAGTCCATGGAACGCTACCACCCGTTCGGCGCGATGCCTTGCCCTTTGAACGCAACGCTTTTTGAGGAAAGGAAATGGCGCAGTAATTCTCTGTCACCTCGGTGTACACCTGAACCGCACTGTATTACAAGTTATGATCGAGACGACAATCAAAAGCATGCTCGAATCAGTTATTAAACCCATGATGGAAAACCTCGAACCAGTTCTAATAAGGATGCAAGCGCAAGAGATCAGAATTGACCGCAAACTTCAGGAATTATCAGATGTTTCTCACAACAAGGGCACAAACCTGCAGGGTAAAATGGGAACTCGTCGCCTGCTGAGCACTGAGATAGATCTACAACCTGAGTGCGCACCACATGATGAGACCCACGATTCTAGTGTTCAGCATGGCTCCACAACGCAGACATAAACTTACCATCCTACAGTGGAGCTGCAGGGGACTAAAACGGAAGAGGGAAACATTACAAAAATACATAGACTCTCATCCCGATACGCAGCAAATAATGGCCCTGCAAGAAGTGAATATGGAGGCTAAGATCAGAGGATACTCAACACATCAAACAAATCCCTCGACATGCATCTTGGTCCACAAATCATGCACGGCAATCACTGTAGACCTTAATCTAGACAGTGACATTGAATATACCTTCATAAAAATACTGCCACAGCACAGAAACAGCAAGGGCACCTATATACTCAATATATATAGTCGCCCCAAACAGCACCGCGTAGCCTTCGACGTGATCTTTCTTAAAGCCCTAAGAGAAGCCCAAAAAGCTCCCCTAGCTATAGTTGGCGACTTTAATGCTTCTAGCCCCCTATGGGGATACCCCAGGGAAGACACGAAAGGCAGAAAACTAGCATCCGCCATCGGTGACATGGCCCTGACCCTACTCACGGACCCGCAGCACCCGACGCGAGTCGGCACCAGCGTAACGCGGGATACTTCCCCCGACCTCACGCTCGTCCGCAACGCCCGCAACTATGAGTGGCTCAATACAGGAGAGACCCTAGGCAGCGATCACTACGTGCTGCAGACCATCTTCGAAAACAACAAGCACAGCAAACCACGAGGGCTAGCCAGAATTACAGACTGGGAGACATTCAGGAAGGACACCAAACTAACCACACCCGAACAAATAACCAGCTACGAAGATTGGACGGCTTCCATTTTCGACCTTAAAGAAAAGCTCACAAAGTCTATCGCCACCACGGAGGACCACCCAGCTGTTGACAACCACCTCCTGCACCTTTGGGAAGCAAGACGTAGTCTTTTAAAACGGTGGAAAAAACAAAGACACAATCGGAAACTAAGACTTCGAATAGCCAAGCTTACTATTCAAGCAGACCAATACGCATGGGACCTCGCTCGCACCAATTGACTAACGAAGTGCGAATCCCTCAAAGGCCGCCTAGACACCAAGGCTACATGGAACCTTCTGCGATGCCTAATTGACCCTCCGAAAGCGAAGAGTGAACAACACAGAAATTTGCATCGGGCCCTACACAGCTTTCAAGGCACGGATCATGAACTCGTGGATGCACTCACGCGTCGCTATATCTGCACCGCGCGAGACCCACAACCCTACAATAAGGAGTACCGTGGGGAACCGAACGAAGACCTAGACAGAGATTTCACTTCAGAGGAAATCATTGCAGCACTAGCAGATATGCGCCGAGGCACAGCCCTGGGACAAGACAAAATTACTGTCGGACTTCTGGCCAACCTCGGCACGGAGGCTCTGCAGCAACTCACGGATTACATAAACGATTGTTGGCGTACCGGCACCATTCCACAAGCATGAAAAACAACCAATGTACACTTTATTCCCAAACCCGGCAAATCAGCATCGAAAACCTGCGCCCCATATCCCTCACGTCGTGCGCAGGCAAACTCATGGAAAAGGCAGTCCACACGCGTCTCTCTAATTATCTTGAGGACAATGAGCTACTCCCACACACGATGTTTGGATTCCGGGCACACATGTCCACCCACGATGTGCTTCTGCAAATCAAACGCGAAGTCATTGATCCCGCACGCACAAACAGTAACCGAGCGCTTCTAGCACTTGACCTCAAGGGAGCGTTTGACAATGTCAAACACTCCACAATCCTCAACAATCTCCACAGCATGAACTGTGGACAGCGAGTCTACTCGTACATCTGCGATTTCCTTACGGATAGAACCGTCAACATCAGCACCGGCACAAAACACACAACGCAAGTGAAGATGGGCACGAGAGGCACTCCGCAAGGGGCAGTACTATCACCACTTCTCTTCAACATCGCACTCCTAAATCTCCCACCTCTTCTCAATCAGGTACAGGGCATACGCCCCGCCCTGTACGCTGATGATGTAACCATCTGGACAACCACGGGAAGTATGGGAATGATTGAAGAACAACTACAAACCGCGGCGACAACAGTTCGAAATTATGCCCGGGCGTGTGGGCTAACGTGCTCACCCGAAAAATCCAAACTCATAGTCTTCCGTCAACGTAAGAATCAAGACACCATCAATATCCGCGTAGACAACTCACCCATCAAGGAAGTTCAGACCCTGAAGATACTGGATCTGTACATAAATAACATCGGCAACAACCTTCTTGCCCTCCAGAAACTACGGCTCGTGAGCGAGCAAGTCGCCAGGATGATCGCCAGGATAACGACGCGCAAATCAGGGATGCGAGAAGACGATACTCTGCGACTGGTGCAGGCTTTCGTTGCAAGCCGCGTCGTCTACGTGGCGCCCTACCTCCGCCTTAAGAAGCGTGACATCAAAAACCTCGACATCATAATCAGAACTGCCTACAAGAGGGCCCTGGGACTCCCTCTTGCAACATCGACGGACCGGCTCTTACGACTGGGTGTGCACAACACGATCGATGAGCTGATAGAGGCACACCTTACGGCGCAGGTGGTATGGCTCTCCCCAACTCGAACTGGCCGACAAGTCCTGAGTGATTTAAACATCAATTGCCCCCGACAGCTAGACACCAAGACCGACATCCCAGCCTCATGGAGAGGACAACTCAAGGCAGCTCCACTACCCAGGAATATGCACCCTTATTTTCACCAGCCAAGACGACAAGCACGAGCCGAAGCCATGAAAAGACACTACGGCGGGCGCGAGGGCGTGTTCTATGTCGATGCTGCGGGTCCCGAGCAGGGAATGACGGCCGTCGCGCTAGTGCACCAAAATACAACAGTCGACGGATTAGTACTGGCTAGCCAGGACATACTGGTTGCGGAAGAAGTCGCGATTGCTGTAGCTGCAACACACACTAGCTCAATATACATTCTCACAGATTCACAGACAGCGTATCGCAATTACCTCAGGGGTAGGGTCGCACCGCTAGCAGCTAAAATCCTGCAAGATAGCTACATCCGTGGCTACCAACCCACAGACAAACACTTAATATGGGTACCAGGTCACCAGGGCATCCCAGTGAATGAGAGCGCACATGCCTCAGCCCGAGCATTTCTCCCCCGGGCACCCAGTGCGGATGCCGTGGAACCTCCTTCCCCACTACTAACTTACAATGACATACTTCAGCACTTAAGATCATCCCGTCGGGTCTACCCTCCGCCGGCTAAGACACTAGATAAAGGGGAGGAACAACACCTCCAAAAGCTACAGACCAACACTTACAACAACCCACGAAGACTACATGCCATAAACCCGGAGTCATTTGACTCACAATGCACATTCTGCGGGGTGAAGGGGGACCTGTACCATATGGTATGGGCCTGCCAACGAAACCAGGCGATCACTGTTAATAACCAGCCAACGCAGGAGGGGAGGGAGGCAGCTCTGTCCAGCTCGGACGAAAAGAGTCAAAAGCAACTCGTCGAAAGAGCCCGGACAGCAGCCTACGCCAATGGGGTTCCGGACTGAGAGCTCCAACCACCGCTACAACCTCCTAAACCATTTCATTAAAATATTTTCACCACCACCGCACTGTAGAGGAAGGGGGGAAGTGGGAGTGAAAGAAGACAAAGAGGGCCCGTAATGAAGAAAATGAAAATTGTATCTGAGGAAACGAAATTACGCAGTAACTGTGTCACATATCTCGGCGAACACCCGTCAAAATTCAGGGCGGCACTTTTTTCATCTAAAGTGTGGTCACTGATGTGTGGTTAAGATGTTAAGCTTCGCCTCTAAGAGTGGCACGCGACATCATCTTGCAACGCTACCAGGGAGTCCATAGAACGCCATTGCCCATTCGGTTCTACGCCTCGCTCGTCGGTAAATTGGTTTTTGAGGAAAGGAAATGTGTCTGTCTCTCATATCTCGGTGAACACCTAAACCTCGCCGGAAGGGAAGGGAGGAAGATGGGAGTGAACGAAGACACCGTATTCACTAGACGCGCCTTTGTTCATTCCAAACCATCGAGCTGGCATGGCGGTTAATAAAGGAAAAAAAAGCTGGCATGGCGGAGTGGAAGCATGCTCGTCTCGCACGCCGAAGACCGGGGTTCGATTACCGAGCTCGACCAATTTCATACTCAATTTTATTTATTTATATAGCCTGACTAGAAAAGTTAATTAGGCTAATTGGGTAATTAAGCAATTGACTAAGCTCAGTCCCGCTTACTTAGAGCATCACTATACGATCCCTTCAATTGGTTGCATGGTGAATAGCCAAAGTACAATTGGCCCCGTTTGATATTCGCGCACTGTGACGTCACGGCCATTTCGACCAATTGAAAAGCGTGACATTTCTGTCCACAACTGCTGCTTACAACGATGAGACATTAAAGGCTTTCGCCTTAAAAACTGCATTAGGAGTCCCTGCTTTTTGCGGTAACCCCTGATGTTCCATTGCCAGATTTCTAGTGGAGTTTGTTTAGCCATGGTTTTGGGCATTGTTCTGATTGGAGCCTTCAGTGCCGAAACGGCGCTCGTGTATGAGCCTGTCCCGGGCCTCGTTTGTTATTCGTTGCGTATTTTGACTTTTGATGTGGTTGCGGAAACTTTGGTCCTGCAACGCAACTTTTTGCTGTAGTAATATGACGTTCTGTTCTGACAGGTTGAGTTGGACCTGCATGGCATCTAATCTTGCATGAGTTTGGCGAAACTGTCCTTCGGTGCGAATCATGAAATCCTCCATGCGCTGCATGAAAGCTCTTAATTCTTCGGGGCTCAATTCTAAGGGGGTTGGAGATCGTTGAACTTCGACCGTCGAGGTCGGGGGCCGCGGTACCTGCCCTGTTCTCTGAGCCTGCATCTCTTTAATGAGGTCATCAATTTTTTTTCGGAGATGTGCATTCTCCTCTTTTAGAACTTTAATTTATTTCGAGTTACGCGTAATATTGTAACAGTTGTTACACTGAAAAGGAACTGTAGCGGCTGAACGAGGGCACCAGAGAAAACCGACCTACACTTCAGCGTCGTCAACTTCTACCCACTGCGATCGCTTTCTTCTTCTATCTCCAATCCTCGTGTCACTGCCCCCTCTTCTGGAGCATCGCCCCGATGCGGTGTTACCGTCAGACCGAATAGCGAAGAGAAAACGTGTTCAAGAGTTACACCACTTGGTTGACATCACGGAATATAACTACATGCGGCCGGAAAGTCACTCAGGGGGTCGCTCGTAGTACGGCTTCATTCGCACCACATGCACAACGTCGCTGCGCTTGCCGTTGTGCGATGAATGAGCTGGCGAGGCTGGTGCAACTTCGTACGTTACGTCGCTGAGGCGGCGGACAACAAGGTAAGGGCCGAAGTAGCGGCGCAGTAACTTTTCGGACAGCCCGCGGCGACGAACGGGCGTCCAGACCCACACATAGTCGCCTGGGTTGTAGGTGACGTAGCGGCGTCCAAGGTTGTAGCGGTCAGCATCGATCTGCTGCTGACGGTGAATGCGGTGTCTGGCCAGTTGCCGCGCTTCTTCCGCGCGCTGAACATAAGTGGCGACGTCGACATCAAGTTCACTCTCACTGTCAGGGGGGTCCACGGGTAGCATAGCATCCAGGGGGGTGGTAACCTGTCGACCGAAGACTAATTCGAACGGAGTGTACTGCGTCGTCTCTTGCTACGCGATATTATACGCGAATGTTGCGTATGGAAGAATTTCGTCCCATGTCTTGTGCTCGATATCAATATACATGGAAAGCATGTCGGTCAAGGTCCTGTTGAGGCGTTCCACCAAGCCATTTGTCTGCGGGTGATAGGCCGTTGTACGTCTATGGCTGGTGTGCGTGAGCTTGAGCACAGCCTGAGTGAAGCGGGCCGTAAATGCAGCTCCACGGTCAGTAATGATAGCTGCAGGAGCGCCATGACGCAGGACGATGTTGTGGACGAAGAAGTCGGCGACTTCAGCAGCAGTACCGTTTGCAAGTGACGTGGCCTCAGCGTAGCGGGTCAAATAATCTGTCGCGACCGCAATCCACCGTTTTCCTCTGGACGACTTCGGAAAAGGGTCGAGGAGGTCTATGCCAATTTGCTGAAAAGGGGTCTTTGGTGGTGCTATGGGCTGCAGAAAGCCGGCTGGCTTCAAAGGAGGAGATTTGCGCCGTTGGCAATCCCGGCATGTTGTTACGTATCTACGCACGGATGGTAGTAAATTGGGCCAGTAATACTTAAGCCGAATCTTTGCCAGTGTGCGACTGACCCCCAAGTGGCCGGCGGATGGTTCATCGTGGCAAGCGCTTAAGATTTCGGAGCGTAACTGGGATGGCACAACAAGCAGAAACGTCTCCTTGTTGCTGTCAAAGTTGCGCTTGTAGACGACTCCACGCTGCAGAATGAAGGACTGTAGTCCACGGCGAAACACACGAGGTACATGAGCATTAAAACCCTCCAGATGCTTAACGAGTGGCGCCAACTCAGAATCTGCGCGTTGAAGCTGCGCCATACGGGAGATGCTAATGGCACAAAGAATAGGGCAATCTTCGGTGATGTCTTGCGTAGCCGGTTCCACGGGCGCTCGTGATAAACAGTCCGCGTCTTGGTGCTGCCGACCCGATTTATAGACGACCGTAACGTCGTACTCCTGCAAACGGAGGCTCCATCTGGCCAACCGGCCAGAAGGGTCTTGAATGCTGGCTAGCCAGCATAGCGAGTGATGATCGCTGACAACACGAAACGGTCGGCCGTAGATTTAAGGTCGGAACTTACTCAGAGCCCCGATGACGGCAAGGCACTCTTTTTCTGTTGTCGAATAGTTCCGTTCAGATCGAGAAAGTGTGCGGCTCGCGTAGGCGATTACTCGCTCTGCGCCGTCCTGCCACTGTACGATGATCGCTCCGAGGCCTACATTGCTGGCGTCAGTGTGGACAACAGTCTCTGCATTCTCATCAAAATGAGCTAGTATTGGTGGACTTTGAAGGCGGCAGCGGAGTTCCTCGAAGGCTGCGTCTTGGGCACTTCCCCATAAGAAAGGTGTGTCATCTCGAGTCAAGGCTGTCAATGGCTCAGCTAGGCGAGAAAAATCTTTAACAAAGCGATGGTAATACGATCAGAGGCCCAAAAAACGTCGGAGGGCCTTCTTGTCGGTTGGGCGTGGGAAACTGGAGACGGCGGAAGTCTTGTCGGGGTCTGGAAGAACACCTTGTGCGCTGACAACATGTCCTAAGAAACGGAGCTCCTTGAAGGCGAAATGGCATTTCTCTGGCTTGATAGTTGTGCAGACTGGAGAGCTTGAAGGACAATGCGCAATCTCTGCAAGTGTTGTTCGAAGCTAGACGAAAAGATGACCACGTCGTCCAGGTACACAAGGCACGACTGCCACTTCAAACCAGCTAAAACAGTGTCCATCATGCGTTGAAACGTGGCCGGAGCGGAGCAAAGTCCAAATGGGAGCACCTTAAATTCGTACAGGGGTGGTGAAAACATTTATTAAATCATAGGGAGAGGTGTTGGGGGTCGTGACTTGAAGGGTCACGCCCTTACAACCACTAGGTGGGATGCCTAGACAGGTACCCCATTGGCGTTTGCCGCAGCCCGGGCGCGCTGCGTTAAGGCCCTTTGGGCCTCGAGGGTGCAGCAACCAGACAGGGTCGCCTCCCAGTCCTCTCGGGTGGGGTTTGGGATAGGGGGGCAGGGATGGGTTCTGCTGGCAGGCCCACACCATGTGGTAAGTGTCAGACACCTCCCTACAGTGTGAGCACCGCCCGTCGAATTGAGGATCGAAATGTTGCAGAGTTGCCGGGCACAACATCGTGTTGGTGAGCAGGCGCAGGAGTACCCGCTCGTTGACCTTCCCCATCCCTTTGCACGGGGTGGAAAGAGTTTGGTGCGTGGATTTGTAATACTCGCATATTTCTTTAAAAGTATAAATCGGATTGAAATCAGTGTCCTGGTCGGCGTCGGGTCCCGTGGAAAATGCCCGGAGAGAGAGCGCGCGGGCGGCGGCGTCGGCTGCCTCATTTCCGTGGACGCCTTGGTGACCTGGAGCCCAAACGAGAGATCGGTGCGCGGGATCCGAGTCTCGGCTACAATTTTGGTAAATGCGATAAGCTAATGGAGTAACCCACCCTTGCGTGACGTTACGGCAAGCCCCTCGCGAGTCGGTGACTATGTATTTGGAGGAGGTGTGAGAGGCTGCCAAAGCGATGGCAACCTCTTCTGCGTGAATTGCTGACTGGGCCTTGAAAGTAAGGGCGTCTACTGTTTTACCCTCGTGGACAACCGCGGCCGTGTACCATCCCCTGGGGTCCAGGCCGGACGCGTCCACGTAGAAGACTCCTGGTTTGCTCCGAAAATGGCGGTCCAAAGCTTCCGCCCGCGCCAGGCGCCTGCCATTATGATCCTCTTTGCACATATTGGTGGGGAGAGGCCGCACGTGGAGGGCGCGTCTCCAGTGTACGGGAAGGCGGCATCTCTCCTCTGTGAATTGAGTGTGCTGGATGTGAAGTCGGGCTAAAAGGCGGCGACCCGACCCTGTCTTTGTGAGACGAGTGTATTGGTTGTTGAGGTGGGCCTCCCGAAGCTCCCTAAAAGTGTTAACCATCCCCAGTGCCAAAAGGCGGCTGGTAGAGGTAGAGACCGGGAGGTCCAGCGCTCGTTTCAGGATTTTGCGGAGGATGACCTCGAGGCCATCCTCCTCCTGTTTCCGCCGGTGGAGATAGGGAGTCGAATGCAAGATTCGACTGGTCACGAATGCGTTCGCCAGCCGCAAGGCGTCTTTGCATCGTAACCCACCGCGCTTGTTGGAAACCCGGCGGACCATGTGGCCCACCTGGTCCCCCACCTGCCGGAGCTTGGCGAGTGTTGTGTCGCAGCGTCGTGTATGTGTATGAAAAGTCCGAGGACTCTGATTTCCTTGGATTCGCGAATGGGACCGCTTTGCAACGAGAGATTGATTTGGGTCGAGCATGTGCGCGAGGGACGCAAATGCACGAATTCCGATTTCTGCGGGGAGCATTGCAGACCACAGTCTCGAGCATAGCGGTCCACTATGCTGGCGGCCGTTTGCAGGCTGGTCTCCATATCCCCCAGGCGCCCTTGCGTAGCCCAGATGGTGATGTCGTCGGCGTACAGCGCGTGCTGGACCCCTTCGACCGCACCCAGTAGGGCGGGTAGGCGCATCATGGCAATGTTGAACAGCAGAGGGGACAGCACCGCGCCTTTTGGAGTCCCCCTCGTGCCGAGCAGGAAAGGTCCGTGCTCTTCGTCCTGTGTTCTGATGTAGGATAGTCTGTCCGTGAGAAATTGTTTAACGTAATTGAAGGTATTGGTGCCGCAGTGAGAGATTGATTTGGGTCGAGCATGTGCGCGAGGGACGCAAATGCACGAATTCCGATTTCTGCGGGGAGCATTGCAGACCACAGTCTCGAGCATAGCGGTCCACTATGCTGGCGGCCGTTTGCAGGCTGGTCTCCATATCCCCCAGGCGCCCTTGCGTAGCCCAGATGGTGATGTCGTCGGCGTACAGCGCGTGCTGGACCCCTTCGACCGCACCCAGTAGGGCGGGTAGGCGCATCATGGCAATGTTGAATAGCAGAGGGGACAGCACCGCGCCTTGTGGAGTCCCCCTCGTGCCGAGCAGGAAAGGTCCGTGCTCTTCGTCCTGTGTTCTGATGTAGTATAGTCTGTCCGTGAGAAATTGTTTAACGTAATTGAAGGTATTGGTGCCGCAGTGAGTTTGACTCAAATGTGTGAGTATGATCTCGTGAGTTACGTTATCGAACGCTCCTTTCAGGTCGAGCGCAAGGACTATTTTGTCGTTTTGGGGGTGTGTAATGGGGTTCAAGATTTCGCGATCGAGTTGGAGCAGGACATCCTGTGCGGATCTATGTGGGCGAAATCCGAACATTGTGTCCGCGAAGGTGTTGTGTTGTTCGAGGTACTCGGACAGCCGATCCCGCACCATCGCATCCATCAATTTGCCCACACACGAGGTGAGAGAGATGGGGCGGAGGTTGTCCGTGTCGATCGGTTTTCCGGCCTTCGGGATGAAGGTGACAAGGGCCGTTTTCCAGTCAATGGGGAGCGGGGTTTCCCCCGTCCATATCGCATTGATGTATTCTAGAAGGCACTGGTACGCTGAATCAGGAAGGTTCGCCAAAAGTTTGACAGTGACCTTGTCCCGGCCCGGCGTGGTGCCCCTCTTCATTTTGGCCAGACCCGCCCGCAGATCGTGAAGCTGGAAAGGCTTATCCAACTCCGAGTTTTCTCTGCCAGCGTAGGAGTAGGCCGATCTGCGGGCGTCCTGAGTTGTGCACAGGTAGCGATCCCGGAGCGCCTGTGCCAACTGCGTTGTATTTCCTTGGAATGAGTGCATGGCTTTGTGTAGTTGCTTCTGCGTTTCTGTGCGGGTATGTGTTGGGCTGATGAGGGCTCGGAAGAGCCGCCACGTGTTGCGGCTCGACATCTGCCTCGCCGCCGTGTTGCAGCGGTCTACCCAGTTTGAGTCAGCGAGTTGGGCCGCGTACTCTGCTGCCTGCCGGGTGAGGTCCGCAATGCGCGCTTTGAGCTTCTTGTTGTGTTTCTGGCGCTTCCAGCGGCGCGTGAGGCCGCGGCGCGCTTCCCAGAGGTGGAGGAGGTGGTTGTCCACGTCCATGACCACCTCGGTGAGCTGTATCTGCTTCTCGTGGGAGCGAAGGTGCGATATGACTGACCGGGACCAGTTTGCGTATCCCTGCTCTGTGATGTTCGTGTTGGTGTCGGACGGGAAATTTTGGCGAAAGGTGGTCCAATTGGGGATGCGTGCTAGTGTGGTAGGGCACTTTAGGGGGCGTGTATAAACAGTGGTGTTGATGATGCAGTGGTCGCTGCCGAGGGTATCCTCGGCGTTGATCCAGTCTGCGTGTCTTATGTTGCGAGTGAAGGTGAGGTCCGGGCATGTGTCTCGGGTCACCGAGTTGCCTACGCGAGTAGGAAAAGCCGGGTCGGTGTGGAGGGTGAGACCCAGTGTGGACGCCAACTCCGCCAGCATGCGTCCGCGCACTTCCTCCTTACGATAGCCCCATAGCTGGCTAGGGGCGTTGAAGTCGCCCAGAATCAGCAGGGGGTCGCGACCCGCCTCTTTAAGTGCACGGCTAAAGAGGTCCGCGAAGGTCACTCGCTTCAGTTTCGGGGAGCAGTATACATTAAGTACGTGCAGGGGAGGATCCGATCGGCGAAGAGGAAGGATCCTTACCATGGCGTACGAGTACGGTATTTTGAGATCGAGGTCGATTTCGGTGGCTGTGTACGACTTGTGTACGAGGAGACACGACGAGGGGTCTCGCTGGAACGTCACGTAGTTAGTCAATTTCGCCGCCGCTCCTGGCTCCTGGAGGGCGACCACGGCTGGTAAAGCCTCGAAAGTTTCTAGGCAGAGGCGCAGGTTCGCGCGTTTCTGGCGAGCCTTGAAGCCTCTGCAATTCCATTGAGTTACGGTTACCAACGTGTGTGTTTTCGGAGGTGGGGAACGCTTATTAGGCCGTGCCGCCATCACTAGTATTGGAGGTGAGAGACGGGGGCTGATTGGACTCTGGCCTACAGCTAGCACTGGGTGGGGGTGCGGGGTTGGAGTCCTGCGATGCCGCGTCTCTGGGATTACAGATAATTTTCTTGTGCGTATTGAAGGCTCGGATCCCCTCGAACCGCCAACTGGTTCGGGTGGTTTTCGATTTCATGCAGCGGCTTATGGCTGCAGGGACCGATGACGAGCATTTGGACTCCATGCAGTTCATAGCCGTTTCTACCATTTTCTGAAGCTGGGAGGTGAGACGCGTCTCCATCGCGGCCATTGCCGACGCGAACGCGGGCGGCAGTTCGGGCTCACTCTCCATGGCGTCGGGACTCGGGATACCCGTCGCGGCAGCTAGCTTTTCTTCCAAATTTTGAATTTTGGCGAGCAGTTGCCCGATCTGTTCTCTAAGCTGCTCATTTTGTCTGCGGCTTTCGACATCTACGCCGTAAGCCGAGGAGGGGGAAGTGGGCGAGGGGGAGGGAGGAGAGGAAGCAACCCCTGCCCAGCTGCTCACCTGAGAGTGTTGTTGCTGCGTCGGGGCCCGGGCTCCGGCAGCGCCACTTGGTTTGAGGCCGGGAAAGTGCTTGGCGTTGTCTCCGCTGGCGGTGCCTGCTTTTTCTTCTTGTTTTTCTTGTTTCGCTTCTTCTCTCCCGTTGACTTTACTCCGGGAGATGAGGAGGCCGCGTTGACGTTTCCCTCGTGCGAGCCGGTGGCGTTATTGCCATGTCCCACGCCGCCATTTGCTCCGCCGGCGGTGGGATCTTTTCTGTTTCCAGGCTCTGACTTTTCGGATCGTCCATGTTGGGGGGGCTTGACACTGGCAAGATGAAGTCGACGGAATTTTGCCGTGCAATCTTTCGAGCCTGTGGGGTGGCCTAGTCCACAGATTGCACATGTCGGGTTGCACTCGTGTGGCGCAGGGCCATCCTGCGTCACAGTCACATTTTGGCCGCAAAGGCCACACTTAGACGAATTCGGCGTGGGGCAAGTATCCGTGCGGTGTCCCACAGTACCACACTTTACACAGGCGGGCACGGTTCGCTTGTATTCTCGGAGGGGGGTAAGTTCCCCGTTGTAGTGGACGTACCGCGGGACCACCTTTCCCACAAAGGTGATCACCGCGATGGATGATTTTCCAAGGCGGCGAATGCTTGCAATCTGCCCGCCTCGCCAGACAATTTGGGCGGTGAGCGTTGCGCTGGTTTCGTCGTCGGCGATGCCTCCTATGATGCCGCGGCATACGTCTCCAGTTTGTTTCAAATGCCCGTGTACGGGCAGGGTGCCTTTGCTTGTGGTCAAGCTGATTTCGCCGATCAGGCGATCGGCGAGGTGCGGATTTCGTACTCCTACAACGAGAAGATTCTGCTCCCAGGCGGGGACGATGTTGAGAATGTTCTCAGCAGCAGAGATGCCGAGGTGTGCGTTTAGAGCTTTGCCCAACTCACCACGTCGGAAGGTATTCCGTAGGTCGACGGTGACCCTGGGCTTGAGGATGACCACGTAATCTTCAGGATGCATCTGTGGCATAGGACGGGGCTTCCACAGACGCGACTGAGCTTGTTTTCTAAGTGATGAGGCAGGCCCGTGCGTGAGGCCTTGCTGCGTAGCTTGGGAGGCCGGCGATGTGGCAGCCTGCTTGTTGGAGCCGGCTCTGCCGCGCCGGTTGACGAGTTGGAAGAGCTCCTCGTGCTCGAAGCGCGCAGGTTCCGCAGGAGCTTCAGGTTGGGTAGCCGGAACAGTCGTCCAGGCCATTTCGGAAGGGTCGTAGCCCCTTAGAGGGGCTTGAGAAGCCATTTTGAGAAGTAGCGAGGGTGTCACCGCCGCGGGAGCGACGCAGCCGTTAGGCGCAGCGTCCACTCCTCGCGGCAAAGTGGAAATCGCCCCTAGCAATGCGAAAATTGGGCCCACCTTGTGAAATTTGGCGGCTCCAGAGTCCTGGTAATGTTAGGAATCCGCTCGCTCAAATTTTAAGAGAGGCCGAATTGATGCGCCCCAAGAATTAGCGACACTTGACGGAGCCGATATGGCATGCGTCCCTTCGCGTTCTCTCGCGGCCAGCGTCTCCAAATTGGTACAGACCGTCGGGTGTCACGAAAGCCGTTTTTTCGCGGTCTCGCTCGTCCACCTCGATCTGCCAATATCCGCTTTTCAGATCTAAGGAAGAGAAGAACCTGGCGTCCCGGAGTCGGTCAAGCGCATCATCGATCCTCGGGAGTGGGTATACGTCCTTTTTGGTAACATTATTCAGTTTCCTGTAATCAACACAGAATCGCAACGTGTTGTCTTTCTTTTTCACCAGGACCACCGGCAACGCCCACGGACATGTTGACGGCTGTATAACATCGTCTGCAAGCATTTCATCGACTAGCGTTCCAATAGCTTCACGCTCTTTGGGCGAAACGCGATATGGACGCTGACAAACTGGGGGCGTGGCCGAATTGGTGACAATGCGATGCTTGGCTACCGGCGTACGTCCGACCTTGGAGCTCGCCGCGAAGCAATCTTTAAAATCAAGTAGCAGCGACGACAGGAGGTTTTTCTGATGAGGTGACAACTCCGGGTTGATTTTAACCTTCTGAAGGGCGTTACTTGGTTCGGCGTCGTTGTGAAGATTCACCTCTACGGGGCACAGATTCGGCAACCTATCCACGTCGTCGAGGAAGGCGACGGCCGTTCCCTTGGCGAGGTGCTGAATTTCATTCGTGAAATTTGTCAGAAAAACTGTCGCACAGCCGTCATTCAGTTCGACAAGACCACGCGCGATAGCCACACCCTTCTCGAGCAACAGCGAAGGGTGACTGTCCGCAATACCTTAGTAGTCGTGAAACGAGTCGTTCCTCACTAACACCAGCACACTGGACCGTGGTGGCAGCATTACGTCGTCTTCGACTATACGCAGAGCGTTGACTCCCGGGCCTTCTGTGTCACTGTGCGCCACGGCTTGCTTCGTCGAAAATGTGACTCGCGCCTCGTGTAGATCGATCACAGCACCGTTTGCCTGTAGAAAGTCGAGGCCCAGGATCAAATCTCTCGAACACTCGCTCAAGACGACGAATTCACCCACGTAGACGCAACCGCGGATGCCGACTCGGGCTGTGCACCTTCCGGCCGGGCTAATGAGGTGTCCTCCAGCCGTGCGAATGCTAGGGCCCAACCATGGTGTAAAAACTTTGCTCAATTCCTGGGCAAGGGTGTGGCTCATCACTGAATAGTCAGCACCAGTATCAAGTAAAGCGATGGTGTAAGTTCCGTCGATCGTCACACACAAATCAGAAGTAGCGCGTCGGATGCTGTCGCTACCCTGCCCCTGTGAGGAATCAGCGTATCGGTATATCGGCGGCGGAGGATCTTCAGTTTTCCCGACAGCAGCGGCCTTGCCTCCGGAGACCGCTGGAATTAGTTTTCCCGACGTGGACTCGGAGAACGCCGCTCAGGATAGCCGGCATCTCGGCGAGGGCTTGGGGAACGGTAACGCAGCGGAGATGACGACCTAGGATCGTAGCGACCGTATGTCCCAGGCCTCTGACGGGCCGACAGATGAGCTTCAATTTCGAATGGGCGTTCGCCATTCCGTGGGCAAGGGTCGTCGGGCGCGAAACCACGCAGACCCACTCGGCGGTACGGGCAGGCCCTGTAAAGATGTCCCGCCTCACCACAGTGGTAGCAAAGGGGCCGCCGGTCCGGTGCACGCCACACATCACACTTCCGTGGCCGCTGGTAAGCTGGTCGAGCAGGCACACGAGAAAGACCAGACGGCTGCGCTGCGTGAGTCGCGGTATTCACGTCGTAGCCTGACGTTGGGGCCCGGCAGAGGATAGATGCATAGGTAGGCCTGACCTCAGTCTGTCTTGGGATCTCAGGCAGTTGTTGCCGCTGTGCTGCTAGGCGCATCTCGTCCCGGACAACTTCAGACAGCGATGTAACAGACGGCGCGCTGGGAGGCAGCTGGAGGGCTTGTAATTCCTCCCTGACGATCGACCTGATTAGGTCACGTAAAACGGCCGCATCACTCCCTAGCGGCATCGAAGAAACAGCGGGCCCAAGCGTGCTTATATCCCGATTGTATTGCCGGGCTCGTTGCAGGAGCGTCGTCGCCATGGTAGTCGCTTCCGTGAGGAATTCGGCAACAGTACGCGGTGGACTGCGCACAAGACCGGCGAAAAGCTCCTGCTTGACCCCGCGCATGAGGTGGCGAAGCTTCGTCTCCTCCGCCATGGATGGGTCAGCACGCTTGAAGAGGCGCGTCATGTCCTCTACATACATGCGGACGCTTTCGTTAGTCCGCTGGTTACGGGAGCGAAGCGCAGCTTCAGCTTTCTCCCGGCGGTCTGCGTTGGGGAATGTAGCTAGGAGATTTTGGCGAAGTGTCTCCCAGGTGGACAGGTTGCTCTCATGGTTCTCGCACCATGTCCTAGCGGAGTCCTCGAGCGCAAAGTACACGTTATGGAGCTTGCGGTCGTCGCTCCAGCCGTTGTAGCGGGCGACCCGCTCGAAGGTGTCTAACCACTCTTCCGCGTCTTCGTACACGTCGCCGTGAAAAGATGGCGGTGTTCGCGGCGTGTGGTAGAGGATGGGCGCCGGGGACCTGCTATCTGTGGCCATTTCCGGCGGGACCGTCGGTCGAGGCTGCGTCTTCCTCGTCGGGTTGGCAAGAGGCCCGAACTCAGGTGACTCACCGCGGAGGCGGCGGCTTGGGCGCTGATGGACCGGTGTAAGTTCCGTCTTTATGTCGTAGGCGTACGCAGGTCGGGAAGCGTACCCAGCACCTCCACCAGATGTGTAACAGTTGTTACACTGAAAAGGAACTGCAGCGGCTGAAGGAGGGCACCAGAGAAAACCGACCTACACTTCAGCGTCGTCTACTTCTACCCGCTGCGATCGCTTTCTTCTTCTATCTCCAATCCTCGTGTCAATATTATGTTGATCCGAGTGCGGAATCAGTGGGTTTGGAGAGCCCGCTCCCCAGCTCACCTTGATGCCGCCCTTCTGTTGTTTGTGCGGCGGCTGCTGCTGCTGCTGCCTCGGCTTGGCCGTTGACCGGTTGAGTGGCGGGAAAGAGTCATCTCTGGATCGGCTCTGGCTGCGATCTCGCTCGGTGCTACGGCCTCGGCTCGAGAAGCGGCCATGGTCCCGCTCCGAGCTAAGCCACCTGGGTCGGCGCTCTCGACTCAGGTTCTGGTTCCGCTGCTGCTGCTGCGGTTGTTGCTGCTGCGGCAGTTGCTGCTGCTGCTGTTGCTGCCATTGTTGTTGCCGGGACTGCCGGCCGCCGGTCGTGCTGCCCCGGAGCTCGTCAGTAGTCTTGAGGCGTCGACGGCACTCCCTGGTGACGTGGTCGCCTTCGCACACCATGCATTTGGCCTTGCACGGGTGGCCTTCTGGTGGGTCGTGTGTGCCGCACGTCCTGCAGAGCTTGGTGTTCGGCGTTGGATAGACGTCCGAACGATGGCCTTGCTCTCCGCACACGTAGGAGATCTACCTCGTAGGACGATATGGGTAGGTCTTGAATTCTCCGGAGCGGTAGATGACCCACTTTTCACTAGACGCGCCTTTGTTGATTCCAAACCATCGAGCTGGCATGGCGGAGTGGTTAGCGTGCTCGTCTCGTACTCCGGAGACCGTGATTCGATTCCCAACTCGACCAATTTTCTACTCGGTTTTAAGGCGAAAGCCTTTAATGGTTCATACTGCCGTGACCAAGACGTAAGACTGTTAGCAAATTTGCCCGCGTTTGAGATCGGTGGCTCAGTGGTTACGGCGCTAGGCTGCTGACACGAAAGACGCGGGTTCGATCCCTGCCGCGGGGGCCGAATTTCGATGAAGGCGAGATTCTAGAGGCCCGTGTGCTGTGCGACGTCAGTGCATGTTAAAGAACCCCAGGTGGTCGAAATTTCCGGAGCCCTTCACTACGGCGTCCCTCTATTGCGAAAGAACAATATGGCTTTCAGAAAGGGAAATCTACGGAAAAAGCTTTACTTCACATAAAGGATAAAATAATTAACAATATAGAAAACAGAATTTTTACACTTGGGCTATTCTTAGACTTTAGAAAAGCCTTCGACTCGGTCTGTCACAAAATTTTATTGCGCAAATTACAATTCTATGGGATACGAGGTTCCGCACTTAATCTTATTCAGAGCTACTTATCTTCCAGAGTACAATTCACAATGATTAACGACATACCTTCAAGCCACGGCCTTATACGCACTGGTGTGCCACAGGGCTCATTACTGGGTCCTATTCTATTCCTAGTTCACATAAATTACATTGTTAATATTCTTCCTTCCTCCGAAACAGTTTTATACGCTGACGACACAAATATTTTCTTTCATGACGCGAGTTTACAGGCAATAGAATATAGAGCAAATCTCTGGTTAGAAAACCTTACATTATGGTTGAGGACCAACAGGTTAGAACTAAACATCACGATGACGAAGTATGTAATATTCAGAGCTAAAAATGAAGTCATAGATGATGAGCCAATCATATTAGACAATTCAAATGTTTTACAACGAGTACAGTCAATAAAGCAGAACAGTGGGAGAGCCGGCTCTGCAGCGGCGATCTGGGTTGCCAACAAGGTCTGATCCAGCACGCCCAACGAGCAGCGAAGCTCAGCGGCGCCCTGGAATAGGGGCACCGACCCTGTGAGAAGAAGGAAGATGGACCTCTTCTTTCTCGTCTGCTACTAGCACCTTTCTAGAGCAATAAAAGTCTTTCCTACCTACCTGAAGATACCTTAACATTGTTGTACAGTTTTTCCTTTGTTTTTCTTTTAACATGCCAGCAAGTGTAATGGCGACTGCTACATTTATTTTATTTGTTTATTTTGTGTGTGTATATGCCGAATGCTGTTTGCTTACCCCCAGGGAGGAAGGCCCTCGTCAGGCACCACGCCTTTTGGCCTCCTTCCTGAAGTGTAAGAAACACACTTCAAATAAATACTTTTCAAACTTTTAAAACTTCCTGAGTTGCTTCGGGACATTAAGCCCCAATAAACCAAACCAAACAAACCAAACCAGATTGGTCGAAATGGTCGTGACGTCACGGCGCACGAATTCTGACGGGTGTCCACCGAAATATGAGAGACAGTTACTGCACAATTTCCTTTCCTCAACTACAATTTTCGACTGGTGTCCACCGAGATATGCGAGACAGTTACTGCGTAATTTCCTATTCTCACATACACTTTTCATTCTCTTCATTACGGCCCCCCTTTCTCTTCTTTCACTCGACATCCTCCCTTCCTGTACGGTGCGGTTCAGGCGTCCACTGAGGTTCCAGAGAATTACAGCGCCATTTACATTCCTCAAAAAGCGCTGCGTTCAAAGGGCAACGCATCGCGCCGAACAGGTGGTGGCGTTCTGCGGACTCCTTGGCAGCGCTACAACACGCTGTCGCGTTCGACTCCTAAAGGCAAAGATTAAGCGTCATTAATTGGCAGTTAATTAATGCACCAACAGAATGTGAAATGAACAATCGCGTAGCAGAAAGCAGCAATCGGGCTTTCGCCTTTCACCAGTTTAGCCGCTAAAGTTCTTAGTAATTTTTATTTATGTGGTCTGACTGGTTAATAACGCTAACTGGTTAAATAAATAAGCTCAGTCTCACTTACTTGGAGCATCACTGTACCATCTCTTTAATTGGTTGCACAGGGCCAATGTACCATTGGCCCCGTTTTAAATTTTCGCACTGTGACCTCAGCGACCATTTCCACAAGTTGAAGAGCGTGACATTTCTGTCAACTCCTGCTTACAACAATGAGGCATTAAAGGCATAATGTAATAAAACCTGATAAAACCCACCTTCCTTCCTTCCCTTACGGTGCCGTTCGGGTGTCCACCGAGACAAGCGAGCCAGATGCTGCGTCATTTCCTTTCCTCAGAAACCAAAAATGATGCGCGCGATACGCGCGAGCCACGATAAGAGAGCGAGTTTCTTGGCCACTCCCCCGTAGTGGGTATGTGCCATTTTATTTGAGGACAACCAGCCAACGAGTGCACAGGCAGAGCTGCTCTGGAAATAGACTGCTGACCACTGCCTACAGACACGTCAACGCAGATGTCATCGCCTACGTTCAATGGCTACAGTCGTCGTTCTAGGGAAGATGGCCACCCCGACGCTGGGGACGCCACGGGGATGCAGGCGACCGTGGGTGAAAGGGAGCTTCAACGAGAGCCGCCTTGCAGTGGAGACGAGCCAAGCAGACCGCAGCCTTCCGCGTCTGACGACGTCCCTCCAACCGTGAAGCGGGACGCGGTGAGCATCTGGTGGGCCTGCCTTGCCTCCGCCGTCCTGGTGGTGATCGTCGGCAACGCGGTTGATGTTCATCGCCCGACGACTGTCCGCGGACGGCCTCTCCTCATTGGAGACCGCGCGAAGTCCGGCCGCCCACGGGACCATCCGCAGATGTCATCGCGTACGTGGAACGGCTGCAGTCGTCGTCCGGTGGAAGATGTTCACCCCGACGCTGCGAACTCTACAGGAACGCAGGCGCCTGGGGATGAAACGGCGCTTCAATGACACCGGTCTGGCAGTGGAGACGAGCCCGGCAGGCCGCAGCCTTCCGCGCCTAACGGCGCTTCGACGACACTCGCCTGGCAGTGGAGACGAGCCCGGCAGGCCGCAGCCTTCCGCGCCTGACGGTGTCCTTCCAACGGTCAACTCGGACGCGGTGCGCATCTAGCGGGCCTGCGTTGCTTACGCCGTCCTGGTGATGATCGTGGCTACGTCATGCGTCGTCGGCACGCGGCTGATGTTCATCGCCCGGCGACTCTCCGCGGATGGCCTCGCCTCATTGGAGACCGCGCGAAGTCCGGCCGCCCACGGGACCATCCGCAGATGTCGTCGCGTACGTGGAACGGCTGCAGTCGTCGTTCGGTGGAAGATGGCCACCCCGACGCTGCGAACGCTACAGGAACGCAGGCGCCTGCGGATGAAACGGCGCTTCGATGACACCCGCCTGGCAGTGAAGACGAGCCCGGCAGGCCGCAGCCTTCCGCGCCTGACGGTGTCCTTCCAACGGTCAACTCGGACTCGGTGCGCATCTAGCGGGCCTGCGTTGCTTACGACGTCCTGGTGATGATCGTGGCTACGTCATGTGTCGTCGGCACGCGGCTGATGTTCATCGCCCGGCGACTGTCCGCGGCAGGCCTCGCCTCACTGGAGATCGAGTAAAATCCCGCCGCCCACGGGACCAACTGGGGAGCTCCGTTTATGTAACTGCCGGGCTGCCTCAGCGGTGTCGTGACAGGTGCAATGCTCTGGAGCCTCGGGAACGTAGTCGCTGTCAGTGCTAACGCTGCGTCCGTTGTGCTCAGCCGTGGCTTGTTACAAGGACGAACTGCTACTCTAAATGTACGTTAGTGAAATTATGTAGTAAAATATATGTTTCTGAATAAACGAATGATTACAAGGCGCGAACTTCAAGCTATGTGTGATTGCAACGCCTGGAAAAAGGCCTGCGTTAGACGACTGTTCTGCAGACCCCAGGCATGTTCTCCGCAATCTTGCAAAATATTTTAGCGCGAAAAACACGGACAGAAAGAGTAGACGACACGAGCGTTGACACGACACGACGCGACACGAGTCTACTCTTTCTGTCCGTGTTTTTCGCGCTAAAATATTTTGCAAGATGTATGTCAACCAAGTCGCCCAATATGCAGTAGTGTTAAATTACTTCTCCGCAATGTTTTGCATATTCTGTGGTGGGATGTGAAGAATTCTGCTTCTCCAGGGGCTCTGAAAAGCATAAACAATGCATCTTCTGCTTTGAAGGTGAGAGAGAGAGAGAGAAAACTTTATTATTAGAAAGGAATTCGAGGCACGCCCCTGGGTCTCCGCACGACCGCCTGTGCTTTCGAGTGATGATGTTCATAAGGTCCCTGACGTGTTTCATATTGTTTCGGTCTGAAATTATAAATTAAAGCAAAATGAGGATTGTTATGATATACCCACCTGATAATTAGCTGTGCACCTCAGAAAAAGTCTGGCCAATTATGCAACTGCGCAAGAACGCAGAAATGGCCCTAGGCCATTTAAAGTGCCAGAGTGCATTTAAGGTGTTTTCGTATATTTCAGCCCAGTTTTGGCAACCTGCAAGAGAAAATGACGAGGAGTCACTGTAACTACCAGCCCGTATACTCTGCGATGTCGGTGCACGTTAAAGAACCCCAGGTGGTTGAAATTTCCGTATATGGGACGCCGTAGTCGAGGGAGCGACGGAAATTTCAACGCACAATTTCAACCCTGCAAACGAACTTTTTGTGGATCGCGGCGGCATCCATGGCCAGACCGATAACGATGCTGGTCGTGTTCTTCTCGGTTGAGCAGCAGTGCCTCCCAGGAATTTCTACTTCTGTTCGGCTTTGCAAAGCTAAGGCAAGTCCACAGCATGAGCCGACTTAGAATTCAAAGTTTCATAACTGCCATCGAAGACACATAATACCTGAATTTTCCTGAAGTGCCATTGACAGTTCCTTTCTTGTTTGTTACTTTTTGTGTGTTTTGAACTTTATTGTGCTCACTTTGTACATTTTGTTGTATTCTGTTACCTTTGGTATTTTGCTTTTTGTTTTTCCCACTCCTGCCATAGCGCATATAACTGCGCTGCAGTATGTATAAATAAATAAATAAACAAGTCCGCAATTCCATCGCACTTCTTGCAGCGAGGTCTAAACACCTCGGAACGCCATTTGCTTGAAAGCAGCGGATTCGGAAATATTCCTGTTTTCAGTTTCCTACACGCTACCTCTCCTCTCTCAGAAATTTTCTTATGTACACTTGGGCACGAGTGAGGTTCCAGCCTGAAATGATTTCCTCATACGATTAAGCTCTTCACCGAAATGTAGGTGCTCCTGGCACAAGACGCGACTGGGATCCCGGACCTCGTGCCAGCGTGTGCGCGTTCTCGCTGCCTCGTAACTCGTAACCCTTGTCTCGTTGCCTCGTAACTATGTCCTACCAACTAGCCCAGCACGAAGTTTTGTTGCGTTAATTTCTGATTGCCGACTTAGAATCGTTGACAAAAATCAGGGGCACTTTGACTGTAAAGTGCGTAGAGGCGAAGGCGTTTTTCGCACTACAGTGGTGACTTCACTACTGGTTGACATCACACATAATTATTGACTATTTACTAATTAATGACTAATTACTGATTAATGACTAAATACTAATTAATGGCGCACAAGCTTCTCCTTTAGGAGTGGAACGCGACAGCGCGATGCAGCGCTACTATAGGAGTCCATGGAACGCGACCACGCGTTCGGCGCGACGCCTTGCCTTTTGAACGCAACGCTTTTGAAGCGAAAAGCTTCACTAGGCTAGTCAACACCGAGGCTAGCGTTGGCCCCGTCGTCAGAAAAAGCCACAGGTGCGCATGCGCGAACTGCGTGACGTCACGGTGGACACCCGAACCGAGCCGTAAGGGAAGGAAAATGAAAAGAAAATTGGTTTTAAGGAAAGGAAACGACACCTGTCCCTCTCATATCTCGGTGGATACCTTGAACCGCGCCGTAAGGGCCTTAAGGAAAATGAAATGAAACGAAAATTGGTTTTAAGGAAAAGAAATGCCTGTCTCTCATATCTTGGTGTACACCCGAAAGGAGTGACGTCACACGCTGCCCAAATAAATAAATAAAGAAAAGCAAACAGTGCGTGAGGAACCTCTCACATCTCGGTGGACACCCGAACCGCGCCTTATGGAAAGGAAAATGAAAAGAGAATTGGTTTTAAGGAAAGGAAACGACTCCTGCCTCTCTCATACCTCGGTGGATACCTGAACCTTGTACCACCTGTGGCGTACACAAATCTACTTTTCCACTACCTTTGGGAATGTTCTTCCCCTAAGGCAGTACCTCCCATCCCCAATCCCACTCATTCTTCCTGGGAGGCTGCTTTACGGACCGCTCAGCCTGCCGGCCAGAAATGGCTGGTGGATCGGTCTTTACGTGAAGCCCAAGCCCGTGGACTCCTGGACCAGTAGGGGACCACCCTGGAAGATTTTTTATTGCGAAAGCAATACTGCTCACAGTTTGAGCCCTTCAACGTAGAGCGGCGGTGGACACTTTTGACCTTTAGCTTGACCTTAGACATGACGTCATACTGCGAAAAACCAGGGTCCCAGCTCGGCTCGTCAGCGTAGAGCGGCGGTAGACACGGCGAGCGGTGAGCCTCTCGCTTCTCCCGCTATGAGCGCTGCGGTCGGAGTGACGTCATACCAGTTGTATAAACAGAGCTCCAGCTCGTGCGGGGAGGTGATGACGAAGCGCCGCTACGGCAGCTTATCTGTTTTATTGCGAAAGCAATACTGCTCGCAGTTTGAGCCCTTCAGCGTCGTCCCGGCGGTGTAACCACGTTTGACCTTTAGCAAGACCTCCGCTGCGACATCACGCCAGACGGAGAGAGACAGAGCCCCAACTCGTCTCGTCGCGGTCGTCCCAGCGTAAGCACGGTGCGCCGAGCAGTAGATGCGCGGCGCTGCCGCGAGGAGGCGCTCGCTGTGATGACGTCACGCAAGACGGAGAGAGACAGAGCCCCAACTCGTCTCGTCGATGTCGTCCCAGCGTAAGCACGGTGCGCCGAGCAGTAGTTGCGCGGCGCTGCCGCGAGGAGGCGCTCGCTGTGATGACGTCACGCAAGACGGAGAGAGAGCCCCAACTCGTCTCGTCGCTTAGACTTAGACAAACTTTATTATATCAGATAATCAGGACGGCGGCCTCGCCATCCCGTCCTTGTCAGACGGCCGAGATCCCTTGGGACCGGGCGGCTTCGAAGGCATATCTGATGGTCTCTTTTTGTTCTTGGAGGTCCTGGCTGCGTAGCAAAACCTCCCATGACTCCTTGCAATTCACTAAAGGTGTGGATTGGGCGCATGCCCACATCATATGGGCTAAGGTGGCTCGTTCTCCACAGGCCCTACATTTCCCGTCATTGAAGCCGGGCATGAACCTACTCAGCGTGGCTGGATTTGGAAAAGTGCCCACCTGCAACTGCCGCCATGCTACTTCCTCCTTCTTGCTCAGCTTCTTGTACTCGTTGCGGTCGTCCCAGCGTAACCACGGTGCGCCGAGCAGCAGCTGCGCGCCGCTGCCGCGAGGAGGCGCTCGCTATGAGGACGTCACGCCAGACGGAGATATATCGGGCTCCGACCCGGCTCGCCCATAGAACAGGCGTGGGGAGGTAGTGACGAATCGCGGCTACGGCCGCTTATGTTTTTTTCAGCGGACGCGGTTGTTGCTGCTACCCGCGTCTTTTTTTCTTTTCCTCTTTCCTCTGATCTTTTAACTCTGCTCTATCTGCACGTGGCAGCGGTGGTGGCTCGGCTTGAGCCAGTCGGCAGGCCCGTGCACTTTTCCTTTTCATCCTTCTCTCAGTCGCAACGAACCGTCGCAGTCGTCTCGGCGTAACCACGCTGCGCGTTTCAGCCAGGCCATGTCGTCCCACATGCACGAGGTAAGGCTGCAACGATTCGCTCAAGCTAGGAAACGACGGCGGGCTGAACAAACGGATGAAGTTGCTTTCGCAATTTCCGGGCTTAACCAAGCTGAGCCTCTGCCAATTTTTTTTGTGTGTAATAAAGTTGTTTCCATCCATCCAACCGCGCTGTAAGGGCCTTAAGAAAAATGAAATGAAATGAAAATTGCTTTTAAGGAAAGCAAATGCCTGTCTCTGATATCTTGGTCTACACCCGGGAGGAATGCACGCCACAGTACATGTCTCTAATGCAACCTTCTAAGACAGCGCCGTATTCACTACACGCGCGGCTCCTCCTCCGCCTTGCCGCAGCTTTTCGCTTCGAGATGTCTTCACTCCGACTCCGAGCCATGCGGACGCGCTTCGCATGGGCTCCGTAAATTATCACTACCACGGCGAAACGAAACAGCGCATTGACCCAAGACTGGTACCAGACGAGGCGGAACACCATCCGGATTCCGTGGATACCTATCGCTACCAGGCAAGTGGGTCCTCTGCCGAATATTCGACGGAAACATTTTTCGGACGCCGTGTTGACTGCTAGGCATAGCTGCGACCACGGCATCGACCGAGCCGGCTAGGCCTAACCGCGACGCCGGTGCCGAGTACGGTCACGCAAGATGATCCACGCCGTAGAAGGCGAAGCTGTAACGGAGGCAGAGCTTCAGGATGACGGATGGATCGCCGCCGCCCTCGCCGCGCAGAAGAAATACAGGAAAAATAGGCAAGCCACCAACGGAACGCCGGCAGCAGACGCTGACGGGCCGGGGCGTCTCTCTGATCACAGCAAGGCGTCCAAGGATGGAAACTCTGCTACACCAAAGCCGCGTCCGCCGCCTCTATTTCGAGGCAAACCACTGCCAAAACTCCCGCAAGACGACTACATAATCGTCGTACGACCATGAACGCCACTCGATCTGAAGACGGCATCCAGGTTGGAGATTGCTGAAGCCATCTGTACTGCGCTAAAACTGCCTCCAGCGGAGACAGTCCAGAATGATAGGTTCAGAGTGTATCCGTCGAACAACACTCTGACCATCTGCACGCCAAACATGCAACGTGCCGAAGCTTATAGTCGCCTGACATCTTTTCAGATGGCGGACCAGCTGTTTGAGGTTAAGTCCTACGTACCAAAGCCAGAGGATTCTGTCCGAGGTATCGTCTTCAACACTTACACGAGAGAAACGGACGAGGAGATCCTAGCGGAACTTCGCGCCCGAAATCCCGACACGGATATAATACACGCGCGAAGAATGGGGCAGACCAGGCACTTCTTCATCATATTTGCAGGAAATCACCTCCCAAGATCCATCAGATATCTGATGTTCGATGAACTCGTTTATCCATACCACGACAGAGCGGAAGCTTGCTTCAACTGTCGGAAGGTTGGACACCGCATGGACGTCTGCCCGCGAACCATTCCGCGAACTCTGCCGCAGATGTGGAGTCAACCACGCTCAGCCCAAGCAGGGAGAACAACATACGTGCATCTCCACTTGCATCATCTGCAGGGGCCATCACTTCACTGGCAGCCGCAACTGCAAGTTCCGCTTCCAAAAGCAAGTAAAAGAAGCCAACATGAAGAGGGCCAACAACAGTGAGGGCCAAAAAGAAACCGACGAGAGACAATCGCGATCCAGGAGCAAGCATCCACCAGGGGGACGCCACCGCAGCGGATCGTCATCCTTCCCTCCCTTAGGCAGCGACGCCTCGTCGGGAAGCGCCAGCAGATCCGCCAGCCGCAGCCGATATCGCGACCGCAGCGAAAGCCCGGGACGCAAGAGTGTGACCTGGCACACAGACCCCGAAACAGAAGCCCTTCAGAAATAGGTGAGGGAGCTTCAAATGCATAACCAGCGCTTGCAGTCCCAAATAGACGAGCTGAGGAAGCTAATAGGACAACATGCCGTAACTCCTTCTAATCAACCAAAATCCAACAAGGCAGTGCTACAGCAGTCTGCAACCACAAGTACTCCACCTGAACCCAAATCACCTTCCCCATCAGGCCCCTCAGTGACCAAACACACATCCCCTGCTCTTCCCAAGCAGGACGATAAGCTAGGAGATAAAGCTATGGACGTGGAGGTGGCATCTAGACTTAAAAGGCCGGCCAATTCGATGGCAGATACTCCTCTCACACCTCCCAAGAAAAAAACCGAAACGACGGTAGCAGATTTAGTCGCCAAAGTGGACCTCAGATTTGCCAAAGTAGAGGCCGACAGAAAGGCCGATCTAGAACGTCTAGATGCCAAATTCGCGGCTACACTGGCAGAATTCAAAAGTTTTATCATCGACGAAGTTAAGAAAGAAATGGCCAACCTAGCGGCCAGGATCACTACACACGGAATGCAACCAATTCATGGGCAATATGGCCCCCCGCCCGCAGAGAATTAGCGTATGACAGTGGAACTGCAGGTACTTCCTTCCCAAGAAGGATCACCTGCAGCTTCTAATCCAGAATACTGAAGAAAATCCGGACGTAATTGCGCTCCAGGAGAATAGAGGAAAAACCAAATTAGCGGGATTCAAAAGCTTCATGCAGAAAGGCGCGGACATCAAAAAAGAACAATTAACCGCTATTCTAGTACAAAGAAACATCACGGCTATCCAGCACGAATTCGATGGCATAGCCGCTAATAACACTCTGATAGAGGTTGTTCCTCGCAATAGAGAAGACAGAAATCTTTTCATACTAAATGTGTACAGCTCTCCCCAAGATAAAGGGCTAGCCGTTCTAAATTTATTGCGTAAGACTATGCACTTCACTAAAGGAGCGCAACTCCTCGTAGTCGGAGACTAACGCACCCCATGCTGAATGGGGATACGTTAAATCCACCAAGAAAGGCACGAAGCTATGGGAAACTTCACGCGATCTCGGCCTCACTTTACTTAATGATCCCCACTCCTGCACGCGGCTAGGCAACAGCGTCAGCAGGGATAGCACACCCGACCTGACCTTCACCAAGAATATAACTGAAGCCAAATGGCATAACACCAGAAATACGGCAGGCAGCGATCACTGCATTATAACAATCTCGTTTCATACGTCCGCACACAAGTCAATTCCAACAAGCACTACGCTCACGGATTGGGATAACTTTAGAAAACTTAGAGAAGATACCGCTCCCACCAACATCGAAAACTTAGATAGTTGGGTAGAGCAGCTTAAAAATGACGTGCGCAAGACGACCAAGGAGGTGGAGGCGACGGAAGATCAGCCGACGGCTGACTCCAAGCTTCTACATCTCTGGGAAGCGCACAAAAGCATCCTCAATAGATGGCAAAAACAAAAACACAACAGGGCACTTAAGCTAAAGGCAGCCAAACTACAGAGGCAGATCAAAGCACATACATCCGACTTATCTAGGCAACAATGGGGCCAGATATGCGACAGCCTAAATGGTCAGTTAGGCAGCAAAAGAGCCTGGCTCCTCTTAAGGCACCTCTTAGATCCCACTCAAACAAAATCTACTACCAGATCTCACATGAGCGAAATCATTCACGGATTCCCCGGAACAGATGCGGAGCTCCTAGACGAACTTCGAAAGAGATACCTGAACACGTCCGAAAGCGACGCCCTTAACCGCTACACGGGTGCTCCCAACGAGGAGCTGGACAGAGACATAACAGACGCGGAGACATGGGCTGCAATCGGTCACCTTCGCACAACATCAGCCGCGGGACCGGACGGGGTCACGAATAAGATGCTGCGAAATCTAGATCGTAAATCTCTCTCGGCAGTTACCGATTTAATGAATGGATATTGGCGCAAAGGAGAACTTCCTCAGTCGTGGAAACACGCGATAGTAACGTTCATTCCTAAACCCAACAAGAAGCTCGGCATTGACAACCTGAGACCCATATCCCTTACCTCGTGCTTAGCCAAACTCATGGAGCATGTGATCTTGAGCCGATTGCAAGGCTATGCTGAGGATAATGACTTATTACCCAGTACTATGGTAGGTTTCAGGAGCCACCTATCAACCCAAGACGTCATGCTCCAGTTGTATAACGATGTCATAGATCCCCGGATAAAACCGGCACCAAAGCCGTTCTTGGACTTGACTTAGAAAAGGCCTTCGACTACGTGTCGCATGGAGCAATTCTAAGAGGCCTCTCGAGCATAAATGTAGGTGCCAGAACCTACAAGTATGTCAGTTCTTTCTTATCGGGAAGAACGTCAGAACTCTCAATCGGGGGCATCAGATCGGATAGGATAGAAGTGGGAGATAGAGGCACGCCGCAAGGCTCCGTCCTGTCACCCTTTCTCTTCAACCTATCACTCATATCGCTGCCTAGCAAGCTAAACGCCATAGAGGACTTACGTCATACACTCTATGCGGACGACGTTACCCTATGGGTGGCGAATGGCTCCGATGCTCACATAGAAGAAACTCTTCAGAAAGCAGTACACGTAGTCCAGGAGCATGCGAGTAGCATAGGACTCAAATGTTCTCAACCCAAGTCTGAACTCCTTCTAATCAGACATAAGAAACAGAGAGAAAACATCATAGAGGTGCACCTTCAAGGTCTCCCGATAAAGGAGGTCGAAACCATTCGAGTACTAGGTCTGTTCATTCAAAATAATCGTAAGAGCAACATTACAATCACCCGTCTGGAAACAACGGTCAACCAGATAGTCAGGCTCATTCGAAGAATCACTGCTAAGAAGAGAGGTATGAAGGAGGCCGACATCTGTCGCCTTATACATGCATTCGTCATTAGCAGATTCACCTACTCTCTACTATACCTCAAACTCTTTAAGGTGGACATCGACAGATTAAACAGGTTACTCAGAGAGGCATATAAAGCTGGTCTAGGGCTTCCTAGAAACACACCCACGGACAGATTTTTATCCTTCATCATCATCAGCCTGACTACACCCACTGCAGGGCAAAGGCCTCTCCCATGTCTCTCCAATTAACCCTGTCCTTTGCTAGTTGCCGCCACTGTATCCCCGCAAACTTCTTAATCTCATCCGCCCACCTAACTTTCTGCCGTCCCCTGCTACATTTGCTTTCTCTTGGAATCCACTCCGTTACCCTTAAGGACCAGCGGTTATCTTGCCTTCGCATTACATGCCCTGCCCAAGCCCACTTCTTCCTCTTGATTTCAACTAGGATGTCATTAACCCGCGTTTGTTCTCTCACCCACTGCGCCCTCTTCCGATCTCTTAACGTTACACCTATCATTTTTCTTTCCATAGCTCGCTGCGTTGTTCTTAACTTAAGCTGAACCCTCTTTGCTAGCCTCCACGTTTCTGCCCCATAGGTGAGTACCGGTAGGATACAGCTGTTATATACTTTTCTCTTCATGGATATTGGTAAGCTACCATTCATGACCTGAGAGAACCTGCCATACGCGCTCCACCCCATTCTTCTAGTTATTTCCCTCTCATGATCCAGATCTGCGGTCACTACCTGCCCTAAGTAGACATATTCTCTTACTACTTCTAGCACCTCGCTACCAATTGCGAACTGCTGTTCCCTTGCAAGGCTATTGAACATTACTTTGGTTTTCTGCATGTTAATTCTTAGCCCCACCGTTCTACTCTGCCTGTCTAGCTGATTGATCATGCTTTGCAGTTTTTGTCCTTAGTGGCTTAGCAAGGCAATGTCATCAACGAATCGCAAATTACTCAGGTATTCTCCATTAACTCTTATCCCCAACTCTTCCCATTCCAGTCCCCGGAATACCTCCTGTAAGCAGGCAGTGAAGAGCATTGGCGAGATCGTGTCTCCCTGCCTGACACCTTTCCGTATTGGAATTTTATTGCTGACTTTATGGAGAACTATAGTAGCTGTGCAATCGTTATAAATATCTTCCAATATTTTCACATAGCACTCTTCCACACCTTGATTCCGCAATGCCTGCATGACAGCTGAGGTTTCCACTGAGTCGAATGCTTTCTCGTAATCAATGAAGGCTATATATAGGGGTTGGTTATATTCTGCGCATTTCTCTATCACCTGATTGATAGTGTGAATGTGGTCTATTGTCGAGTATCCTTTACGAAAGCCTGCCTGATCATTTGGTTGACTAAAGTCCAAGGTTGTCCTGATTCTATTAGCGATTACCTTAGTAAATACCTTGTAGGCAACGGACAATAAGCTGATCGGTCTGTAATTCTTCAAGTCCTTGACGTCTCCTTTCTTATGAATTAAGATAATGTTAGCCAAGCTTCTGGTACTCTCGAGGTCACAAGGCATTGCGTATACAGGGTGGCTAGTTTTTGTAGCACAATCTCTCCTCCGTCCTTCAGCAAATCTGTTGTTACCTCATCCCCACCAGCTGCTTTCCCTCTTTGCACTGCTCCTAAGGCTCTCTTTACTTCCTCCTTCGTTACTGGCGGGATGTCCCATTGCTGTGCTCGACTGCCTCCCTCAGTAACTTGATGATTACATTCGCTACTGTATAGATTTGTGTAGAACTCTTCGGCTAATTCAACTATCTTATCCATATTGCTGATGACATTGGCCTGTTTGTCTTTTAGCGCATACATCTGGTTTTTACCTATGCCCAGTTTTCTCCTCACTGATTTTAGGCTACCTCCATTCCTTAGAGCATGCTAGATTTTCTCCATGTTTTTATCCTTGGGTATACACAACACTGTAGAAGAACTTATCACTGCACACAAGGCGATGCACATCCAAAGACTGGCCGACACTACAGCGGGAAGGCAGATTCTAGATCGAATAGGCGTAAACGCTGAACCCATGTCTAACCTACCGGGCCCTCTACTACGAGGAGTGCGCGACAAACTACTCATCAAACCGCTCCCCAAAAATATGCTACCGGGCTTCCACGATGGCAGACGACGAGCCAGTGCGCGGGCTCTGCATAGAAAGTACCTCAATCATCCTGGAGCAGTATACACCGATGCAGCCGATTATAATTTCAGCCAAGGGGCCTTCGCTATCTGCGCATCCAAATTCATAGCAGGAAGAAGCGAGTGCATCTCTGCGGCCTCAGTTACGGTCAAGTACGCGGATCAAGCAGAAGAAGCGGCCATAGCCTTGGCCATAGCAAATACTGACGCTGACATCATTCTCAGTGATTCCAAGACTGCCATACGCAACTTCTCGCGCGGTAGAATATCCCTAACTGCTAAAAAAATACTCACAAATATTACACTGCAACGAGAAATAGAACTGGTATGGACTCCTGCCCATTCAGGCAACCCAGGGAACGAAGCAGCCCACCAACATGCTCGAGGTTTTGTCGGCCGAGCGGTGGGTTCTCGTCCAGGGGGATCCGAGATGGAGGCAGTGATTTCGTACCACGAAATTACCCAATTCTACAAACTCTCTAGAAGAATCTATCCTCCCCCGCACAAGTCACTCTCCAAACACCAAGAGGTGGCTTGGAGAAGACTTCAAACCCATTCTTACCCGAACCCGTACATTTACGCCCACATCTACCCCGGTCTCATAGACCCCACCTGCAAACACTGCGGTAGCACTGCCACCCTCGATCATATGCTATGGGACTGCCCGGAGGATCCTCCTCCGGAAGCTCTTATAGAAGCTCCCTCACCAGACGCCTGGGAAGAAGTGCTGCGCAGCTCGGACCCCGCCGTCCAGGCAAGAGCCATCGAGCGCGCCGAAGAGGTCGCCGCCAGCTATCAGCTAACGGCCACCTGGCCCTTCTGCTAAGCGTCCAGAAACCCTTCTTTTCCGACAATAAAGTTTTCTCTCTCTCTCTCGCTTCGAGATATACAGGCTTAGCCTTAGCTAAGCCACAGCCAATTTTTTCAGGAAAGGAAATGGAGCAGTAATTTCTGTCATCTCGGTGTACACCTGAACTACACCGCACATGAAGGGATGAAGTGGGATAGAAAGAAGAAAGAGGGACCATAATGAAGAAAATGAAAATTGTATTTGAGGAAGCTCAACAATCAATACAAATTGTGCTCGTATAACCACCAACGTGTTGAACGTGGAATTGTGCGAAATAAGAAAGCCGCTACTACGGTCAACGTACAAAGTAGGAGACTACTTGACGCATCACAGACAAAAGTGCTTTCCAGTTCTACGTCAAAAATTACATCTTGCCCTATGCGAGCCCGAAAACGGACGTTCGAGAAAATGTGCAAAGGCTTTTGGGGAGGGCGACCGCCCCCCCCCCCCCCCCCCCTTAGGATCGCCACTATGTATAGAATACGTCCTGCCTACCTTCAAACATAGCCTGTAAGGCTCTGGCTCTGTCACCACATGTGCACTCGTTATGTACTGCGTGCATAGTAGTAGTAGTAGACATTGATTCGGCCATAATACACAAGCCATGCATGTGGACCGCCTGGGCGACCAGATGCCGCCGTTCTTCCTCCCCTTCAGCGCAAAACCAGTCGAGCCAGGTGGTGATGGATAGAGAAGGTGGGAGATAAGAACCCGACTGCTGAGAAGCCGGGCAATAAAAGAGGCAATGGGCAGGGCCCGCACAGGTAAAGGAGCAGTTGGGACAGGGGGTGGTGGTGAAAAACTTTAATAATCAAAGAAAGTTTGAGGGTCAAAAAGAAACCCTGCATGGTCGGTATCCTTAGTCCGGGACACCGCACGACGAGGCCGCGTCTCGCGCCCGCTTTATAGAGCCCTTTGCGACTCCAGTGTGGAGCAGTTGAGGAGGGCAGTCTCCCATGCCTCTCGGGTGGGGGTGGGGGAAGGGGGAAGGTGAGAATTGTGAGTACATGCCCACACCATGTGAAAGATACAGCAGATCTCTCCACAGTGCGGGCAGCGCCCATCTGTGTTAGGATCGAAGTGTTTTGCTATGGCAGGACAGATAAGAGTTCCTGTCTGCAGGCGGCGCAGAGTTCACTCCTCCGCCTTACTCAGCCTCTTGGCAGGAAGGTCCGATCGATAGCGATAGAAAAAGAGGTGTGAAGGGATGATGACTGCGTTCATTTGGATGTGCTAAAGAAGGTGAGCCTCGGGCACGGTGAGTGATGAATTTTTTTTTATCCGAGCTGTTTGCCATTAGGCATAATGAAAAAGAGAAAAAAAGTCATAAAAAGAAGTGCAAACAAGCCTCGCTTAAAAAGCGGCGAAAGTTCGCGATAAAGCGATTATCTTGAGTCCACTTGCGATAGTCGTCTGCAACGTCCCATCTCAAGCCAACCTTTCTTTGGAAGCGTCGTCTCACGGAAGCTGTAGCCGGGCAAGTCCACAGCAAGTGTTTTTCGTCACACTGGTCGGGCGCAGCACCACAATGGGGACACTTGTCACTCACTTCGTAACGTTTGTCACGCCACCGATGACGCACAGAAGGAGTCAAGAGCCGCTCCTGCCCGAATCCGGCGCACAGATACCTCCTCCTCCCGAGTGAGACTCCGGGGGAGAGGGTACGAACACGGAGGAATTAGAACGCGTGTTCGCTGACGCAAAGCCTGTTTCTCGGAAACATGGGACAGGAACGGCTCTGAGAGAAGAGGGGAAGGTGGCGGGATATCGGATGTGTCAAGGTGTGTCACTGCATCCACATGAATATTATGCGGATCCTGGGCATGGCCGCGAATCCAATGTATACGCACAGGACAGGGGTATTTTGTGCAAAGTTGGTGAATGGATTGTGTAACTTGGAATGTGCGCTGGACAGCCTTAAGCTACTTAAGGGCGGCAAGGGAGTCGGTGTAAATGTGAACAATATCGAAAGTGGGTACGAGTGGAAGGGAAGCAATGGCATTGTGTATCGTCTGAAGCTCCAAGGCAAGGGGGGAGATGAATGAGGGGTTGGATAAAGACGTTTGTCGAGGCGGAGCTCGAGGTACACCTCCTCTATGGTGCAGCGCAGGGTGTCTTCCATCAAGGCAAGAGCGGGGGCTAGTTGGTGTTTCAAACGTAGGAAATCGCGCTAAGTGGTACAGAAAGGCGCGAACACAGACGGAAAAAGCGCATTGATGAGGAACATGTAAGTCCGATGTTCTTGAAATAATTGTCAACAATTATTCAGCAATTTCAAATCCAAGGCTCTTAATAAGAGTTGGAAGAATCGGGCTGTCACTTGAAGTGCGGCACGAAGAGACTACCCGAAGTCGAGGGCGCCTCGGCGTCTGGCAGGGGTGTGCATCACGGAAGCGCACCACGAGGAGTAGCGACCCGCCTATTCGAAGCTCGTGGGTTGCACCCACACACGTCTGACGGGTGGTAGTAGTGGACCAGTCCGCCACGCTCGCTGGGAGGGCTTTCGAGCCGGACAATGACTGGACCTAAATTGGTAGAAGAGCAGAGTTGATGTCCCCTCTCTTGATCTTGTAGAGGGAAATTGGGTTGATGATGATGATGGAAGGATGCTTGCCGTCTTGCAGATTCGAATTGCTCAATCACATTGCTAGAGGACACTTCTCGAGAGGTTAACTTTTAATAACAATTGATAACACAAAGGGAGAAACAAGCAAGGAGAAAACAAATTTACACTTGACTGACTCGTAGCCTTTGAAAAGATGGCACGTACCCACACTGGGGGATCGGCCAAGAATGGGGAGGCGGAGGTTGCTACTCACCTGTACAAATTAAAGGCAAAAGAAAATCACATGGAAGAGCAACACCGGTAGATTCTACCACAAGGAGGGCAGGGACAGAAGAGAGATAAGATTTTGGATGGAAAAGAGAGAAAGAGAAAAAAAGAAGTGATTAATTCAAAATGTAATAAAACAGAGAGAAGAAAATATCGTAACCTCTAGCAAGATGTGAGACAGACGCAGCGTCTTTCCCTCCGAAGAACAATTTCGACCAGTTTTAAATTTATTCAGAGAAGCTTGGTAAATGCGAGCATTGTTGAAAGCAGCCTGAGGTCAGCGAATTCAAACGGGATCTTGCGCTGAGCGATGGCAATGCGGCTCACGCGTTTGCCCGTATTCTTCTTAACAAGAAGAAAGTGAACGGTAATGGTGATGGCGATTTCTACTGACCCGCCGCGCCTGCTCAGTGGTTAAGGCGTTGTACTGAGGTTCGAACTAAAACGCGGCGGCCGCCTTTCGATGGAGGTGCAACGCAAAAGGAGTCCGTATGCTGCGCGATGTCAGCGCACGTTAAAGATCCCCAGGTGTTCGAAATTGTTCCCGAGACCTCGACCACGCCAATGAGCTCAACAGGCTACAGTAGTGGCACATATGTGACGACTTAAACGGGCAACTAGGAAATAGGAAATCGTGGCTTCTGCTGCGGCACCTACTAGACCTGACTCAGACTAAGTCCGCGGCTCAGACGCGCCTGAACCAGATAGTACGCCAGTACACTGGCACGAACGAAGACCTACTGAACGACTTGAAAGATATATACCTCAGTACGACACAGGGTGGGAACGCAGCTGCGGTGTGTACTGGTGCTGAGAATGAGGCACTAGATGCGGACATCACGGCCACGGAGGTGATGGCTGCGATGGGGAGACTTTATTTATTTATTTATTTATTTGTGACGCTGAGTGTGCCGCGCGGCATAAGACGTGGTGTTAGTCACGAAAGGTAGAATAAGTTACAGAAATGCATGAAGCCCGGTTGCGTGTAAATAGTCACATAAGCTTCGGGCGTAAATGTTTTTAGTTACCCACACGTTCAAACTAGAGTCATTGTTTGCAGACAGTCCTGCCTCTTGAAGAACTCGAGCGCGCACCAGTGAAGTTCTGGGACATGTCCACAGTAGGTGGTGGACATTGGTGTCGGAAGCGGGTGCCTCGCACTGAGGGCATTTTTGCGGCGCAGGAATCTTGTCACTTTTTTACTGGTTGCGAACAGCAGGCGTAAGGGCCACTCCGACACGCAGCCGCCTCAGAGAGACCTCCTCCACCCGTGATAGGTTGGGGGGAAGGGGGTAGGTACACGGGGGAATAAGAGCACGTGTACGCTGCCTGAGGGAGGCTGAAGATGTTAGATGTGTCAGAAGTGGATCTGGTGGCAAAGAGGCAGGTGGAGTTTGTGGAGTGTCAGTCTCACGAGATATGTCAGGTGCGATGCTGTGGACATCTGTGCGAGCTTGAACCCACTGAATGCGTATAGGCACCGGGTAAGATTTACAAGCAGCATGTATGGCCTGGGAAACCCGAAGGGTACCGCGGACTTTCTTTAGATGCTTCACGGCTTCTTGGGAATGGGTACATAGGTGCACCTGGTTATAAGGAGGGTCGTCAGGTAAGGCTGCGATGGCATTTAATATTGCTTGCAGCTCCAAAGAAAGAAATGATGAAGTGTCAGTAGAGTAGGTTTGTCGGCCATAGAGTTGAGGGTGTGTCGGGCTTATAAAAGCAGTTGATCCTCCTCTTGGGGTTATGGCGACCTCTGTGTAAAGAGTGCAGCTGTCATGTTGCGTAGAAAAACCTTGTGGTAACGGCGGTGAGAAGAGCTCCGACTTCTTATGACGGGCAGGCTTGTTTGATGTGATGTGACAGTAGTCCCATGGAGGTGGTTGAGGTGCGAACATCGGACGAAGAGAAACTTTCCGCGCTCTATTTGTTTGTCTCTGGGTAATTAAATCTTCTAGTGTGTTGAGCTGCGCATACTCCTGCAACAGACAAATAGGAGTTGCTCGGGGTAGGCCAGTAATGACTCGCATGGCTTCGTGGTTGAGTGTTTCAAGTGTGGACCACTGTCGTTTAGTAAGTTGTTGGAACTGAGCCTGGTATAGGAGCCGAGGCTGAAAGACAGTACGAACAAGTCGACGAGCTGTATCTGAACGGGCACCTCCAGAGCGATTGGCTATCCTGCGGATGAGGCCAAGTGTGTTTATAGCACTCTTGCGCATGGCTGACAACCAAGCCGTGCCCTTGCCTGAAGAATGAACGTGCAGGCCTAAAACATAAGAAGTTTAGAAGTTTAAGACTTACATAAGAAGTTTAAACTTAAGAGTATTTCAATCAGTTATAACGAATGTTTAAAACAATCGCACGAGCTCGCTTATTTAACTATGTCCCACAAAAAACCGTGCCAGTGCACCGAACGAAACCACGGATATCAAGACGGCATCTACAACTTACGCACAAAATAGCTCGATGAAGGAAGCTGAAAAATAAGCTGCGGTTACAAAGTTACGCTGTCAAAATCTGAAGTCATTCTCGGGCACTCAAACAAGGATTTAAAGCGGCCAGGCAGCCATGCACGAATGTTACACTTAGTAATTTTAACAAGACAGCTTCTCATCAATTCTGGTGGCATCTGACCTCAAAGATCAGAATTAGTAAAGCTTCTCCGAAGGAAGCACTAAGCTCCGCCACTTCTTCGAACGTTTACTTTAAATCTGGGTTTGCGCTCTTTCATGGCACAATCCCTGTTCTGAATCTCAAATTAACGGCAGTCGCAATGCACTCGGCAGAGTAAACAAAAACTGCAGCAGCAATATTTGACTTAGTACTCAGTATTCCATTAAAATATCTCCAAAACCACACAATATGTTAAATACGCCTTTAGAACAATACGCTCAAGATATCGCAAAATACATGCGGGATATTTATAAAAAATCCCTTTACACTGGACAAGTACAGAAAGAATGTGAAAGAGCTGAGGTAGTTCCGATACCAAAATCAGCAGACCTTGCCAAGGCTTCCAACCATCACCATATTTCCTTTGCTTGCACCGCATGTAAAATCCTAGAACATTTGTTTTGAAGCACATTAAGATGGTTGATGGCCACAAATTAAGTATTCCCGATCAATATGGCTGCGGAAAACGTTTGTCCCCAACACAGTAAATACAAAAGGTCTTTTATCTGGTATGTCTTCCTTAAGTGCACAACAATTCAGATCGCTTTCTTGGTGCTAGGAGAATCAATAATTGGTTGAAAACTTACTTAAATGGCCGATGTCGATATGTCTAGTTTTTAAACTGTGAGTCAGATTTGCGACGCATTATCTGGCGTGCCGCAGAGCGCACAGTTCTTGCCCAAGTCCTATTCTTTATACTGATCGCAGCAAGGACATCGACGGAACAACACACATGTTTGCGAACGAAGCCTTATCTACAAATAAATTATTAGTTCTGCTGGAAAAACAGCGTTTAAGAACACACAGAAACGCGGATCAAATTTGTGCAACAATAGGAAAATCGCCGTCAACAAAGAAAAAAATCATTGTGCATGAATGGGACCGAAAGATCCATTCATTAAATTTTCCTTATTAAACCGAACTGAAGACATTCATTAAGCTACCGCAGTCAACTACCTTGATGTGATTATTGCCTTCGACTTGGCTGTTTACAAAATAAGACGTTCCCTTCGTCTTCCTACACCACAAACAAAACTTCTGCCGTACACTTCACTTGTCCATGATGTGACAGAATAAAGTATAATTCGCTGGCTGCCCCACTCCAACCAATATATCAATAGATTAGAGTGTGTCCACCGAAAAGCTTGCATATTTATCTTAAATCAATGCAGTCTTCATGAATTTTCAACATTGCTTTTGGAAAAAGCCTGCCTGCCGATGATCCACACAGAAAACAAATTGCTGCGGCTTCCTTATTTGGCTCACTTTTAGTGAAAGCGCTAAACTTGATAAGACTAGACATCTGCTTGACGCAAATAGCCGCCTCATAAAAGCAAAACACGCAAATCATAACATCGAAAACATTTTCTATACCAATACACTGAAATTTTCTTTTCACGCTCTGCGATCTTGGAGTACAGTTGGCTGTGTTCTGAAATTGCAAACCAGATATGATCTGAAAGATTTCTGTCGCACTTGACAATATACATCGCAACTTCAAAACCACATTTTCTGCAGGCGCGATTTCACGTGCTAAATTGTTACTGAGAGAAAAAGCTGCTTCTCTGCTGTTTATTTTCTCCTGCGCTGCTTAAAAATCACGCGAGCCAATCCTGTTACGGACTAAGAGCGAGGCTAACAAACATGCATTAAATAGATAAAATAAAATATACAATCAAGGCGGAAAGCTGGGCTAGTTGGTTTGACATAGTTAATTAAAAGACTAGCGCATAAAACTAGGACAAAGACAGAGAAGGAGACAGGACGAGCGCTATACACTTTATGAGGGTTAATTCTCAGAGCAGTGTCACGTGCTGTTAATTAACACAACGTAGCTCAGAGGGCTAACAAAAGGCTCCGACATCATGGTTAATTTACGGCGATCAAAAAGTGAGCGAAATGAAGCGTGAGTGTTCGTCTGTCTCGCACAGATTACTCCGCTTGGAGTGGGATGATCCTCTACTTTTCCAGTGTCTTTGAGTATGTGGATGCGTACACAACATTTCAGTCACAAAACTACTCGCAACTGCAGCCCAAATAGCAATACAAGGATATGCTCAGAGCACTTTGTCCACGGAGAAAAGAATATCATCGCAATGCATCCTGGAATTTGGTAGGCGGTCTTTCTTGCCTGTGTACTGGACGCACATCAGGGATTCTTCTTGCTATGTTGCAAAATCTAACATCATCGCCATGACTACGCCCACTGCAAGGCAGAGGCCTCTCCCAAAATCTCTCTCCAATTAATCCTGTCCTTTCCCAACTGCGAAGACCATATCCCCTAAAACTTCTTAACCTCATCCGCCAACCTTTCTGCCGCCCTCTGCTACGTTTGCCTTCTCTTGGAATCCAGTCCGTTACCCGTAAGGACCAGTGGTTATCATGCCTTCACACGGCAGACCCTGCCCAAGCCCATTTCTTCCTCTTGATTTCGACTAGGATATCATTAACCCGCGTCTGTTAACTCAACTCACCCACTCAGCCTGCTTCCGGTCTCTTAAAGTTCCACCTATCATTTTTCTTTCCATGGCTCGCTGCGTTGTCCTTCACCTAAGCTGAACCCTTTTGGTTAGCTTCTATGTTTTTGCCCCGTTGGTGAGTACCGGTAAGATACTGTTGTATACTTTGCTTTTCTCTTGAGGAATATTGGTAAAGTGCCATTCATGATCTGAGACAACCTGCCAGATGCGCTCTACGGCGTTCTTATTCATCTAGTTATTTCCCTCTCACAATACGGGTCAGCTGTCACTACCTACCCTAAGTAGACGTATTCCGTTACCATTTCGAGCACTTCGCTTCCAATTGCAAGCTGCTGTTTCCTTGCGAGGCTGTTGAAGATTACTTTGGTTTTCTGCATGCTAATTATAAGACCTACCTGTTTGCTCTGCCTTTCTAACTCATTGATCGTGCTTTGCTGCTCATCTCCTGGGTGAATTAGCGCGGCAATGTCATCAGCGACTCGCAAATTGTATAGGTACCCTAAATTAACTTTTGTGACCAACTGTTCGCAAGCCAGGCCTCCGAAAAGCTCCTGCAAACAGGTGGTGAATAGCATTGGCGAGATCGTGTCTCCCCGCCTGACACGCTTCTTTATTGGAATTTTATTGCCAACTTTATGGACGACTATGGGAGCTGCGCAGTCGATATAGATATCTTCAAGCATTTCCACATTAGACTCTTCTATGCTCTGATTTCGCATTGGCTGCATGACTGCTTAGGTGTCAACTGAATCAAATGCTTTCTCGTAATCAATGAACGCTATATATAACGGTTCGTTATACTGTGCGCATTTCTCCACACCTGATTGTTAGTGTGAGTTTGTTCGATTGTCGGATATCCTTTACGAAAGCCGGCCTGATCATTCGTCTGAATGTAGTCTAAGGTCTTCCACGTCTTATTTGCGATTAACGTAGTAAATACGGGAGTAAAGTCCAGAGCCGGGACGTTTAATCGGATTTAGATTAGGGAAATCGGCCGCACATAGCAATCATGCGACGTTTCTGAGAACGCTCGTAACATGTAGATCAAGTTTCCGCGGTGAATAAACGAGCTCAGCCTCCTCTTCAGCGCACCTTTAAGAGGTGACACAAAACCAGCGTTCAGTATGCGTCCGCAAAAATAACCGTTCACGCGCTCTCATAAACCATTCATTAGATTCCCTTCCTGGAACCAGAGGCACTGGTCCTTCAAGCGTAGTAACTGTATGTAATCTCGACTGCAGAGGTGGCGGAAATGATGAAAACAGTTGTGCGTATGATTCTGCTCATTTAATTTTTTTCAGGAACGTCATGATATCGCTGCTTTTTTATTATAAAGGGGAAAGCGAAAATTATTTATTTCCATTTCGGTTTTCCAAGTGGAACCTATTCGAAGCTCCAATTTGAAGACCATCTATTTGGAAGGTCCAATTGGACATCGCAGTTGGAGCCAGTTGGACGCTGCAATTGCAATGCCTACTTCTACCCCCACCCCCATGGAACTGCTTACTGGATGTCGCCCAACTGTGAATAAGGGCACCAACTGGAGTACCGAGTTGGATTTCTCAGTCCTACTGGCTAACCCACTGAATCCATTTGATTGAAATAGGTTCCAACTGGAATGCACAATTGAACCCTGTTGTTGTCTACCTGGGTAGATTACGGCAGTAACTTCTCTCGCACTTCAAGGCAGAAATCTCTCACGGCGCATGTATGCAAAGCGCGCAGATCACAAAAGCCAGTGCGTAGGGGACGCGCCCGCGTGACTGAAAAAACAATTTTCCATAGCACGCAGGTGCGCAGTTAACACAAAACAGAAAGCACATCCGATGAGGCTTCGATGAGCACAGGTGATACATAAATAGCGTGCAGTCTGTCCTTAATCACAGTACGCCGCCGCAAGATTTATCGCTGCCGAGCCTGGTGCAAGCTTTTGTGTTCATATTCCACGAACTGGGGTGTGTATGGCTGCTTTACCTGCGATCGAATTGTCTGAAATGCGCATGAGTATTAGAGGGATGAAAAGAGAAATCATGGAAGACAACTTGCAGATGCTTCCGGCGCGCAGATGTGCCCAATTCTGGCATGAAATCTGCAATTTATTTAATAAGCACACAACACTGTTAGCATGTTAGCATAGCAGTAATCTTAACGGTAGCTTTCATGAAAATTGTTTTAGGAAATGATTGCAACTAAAAAATTTTACGCGTACTTAACACTGCGGCACTGAATTTAGTTTTGGATACAACTGCCGAAAGAGAAAATCACTTTCTTGTACCAGCAGTTGAGGCTCAAATAAGTAGCTTATTCAGCAAGTTAAAAAATGCCAATTCATGTGGTGGGGATTGCGTAGAGGAAAAGCCAATAATAGCTGTGGGACACACATTAGTAAATCCATGTCACACATACGCAATTTAATATTGTTTACTGGTTCATTTCCCGTGGAGTTCAAAGTTGCACGAGTATCACGAGTATCATGAGTTGCACGAGTGCCAAATGCTTTAGGCACGCACATACTATTCCATAAAACAGACACAAATTCTCATGTCTTCGTACACCGCACCCCACCAGCACATCCAAGTTGTGGGAGACATAGACATGCGTCAAGAATCGGCAACCGTTCAGGTGGCCGGCTCTGCGCAGCATAAACCTCCGCCACAAGGCGCGCTGTTCACTAAACAGAGACAGATGAACGAGGTGGTTCTGCCTGTCGATCCATCATGAGGCTGTTCCAAAGGCTAAAACGTCCAATCAGAATGAACAGATCGCACGGAATCCTGGAGTCTTTCAGGACAGTCAAGAATCGTAATTTGTTGTAAGGTGAGATCTTAATGTCCTGTTAACGATCAGGTAGCATGGTCGAGCCGGAGAGGGAATGGAGAGGTCGGAGACGAGGACGCTGGAACGACAAGGAGGAAAACTTTATACAACTAATTTACATTATGTACAATGACGAGGCGCTCAATGCTGAGACGCTCGATGATGAGACGCTCCCGCTCCTCTTCCTCTTGTTTTCCTCTGCGTTCTAGTTGCTCCTGTTCTCTTTTTGCCATCTCCCTTTCCTCAATGGTCTGAAGGCATTCCGCAAGCTCGTTTTCTTCAGCCTCCAACGCAAGAATAGCCTTTAGCAGTTCTGAGTTTCTGAGTTTGAGATATCCAGGCCGAACTCTCTTGCAAGCTCCAATAATTTCGGTTTGTGAAGCGTCTTCAAATCCATGGCGGCACCGAGTGCTGCTTTCTCTACTGTCCGCTATTCTCTTGCCGCAACTAACCCCGCAGCAACGACAACCCCAATTACCAGCTCTGTTTCTGACCCTAACTAAGCCTGGCAAAACTCAGCAGAAGTCCCGCACTCACCAAACCTCTTCAGTAGGCAGGTTTTTACAGGCGAATAGTCGTCCGCCTCTTTGAAATCTAACCTTGCCAGAACGTCGGCCACTTCCGCTGACAGCAAGCTCAGAAGCCTTTGCGGCCAGCTCGACTCCACGAAGCCCCCTTTCTGCACCCTCGCTCAAAATTTGCTAACCAGAGATCTATGTCTCCCCTGACGCAGAAGGGCTGCAAGAGGCTTCGCATGACCAATTTTGTCGATATATCGACCGCCATTGGTTCCTCCTCTTTTTTAACCTTCTGCTTAAGCATTTATAGCTCAAGTTCTTCCTTCCGTGTCCTATGCACCTTGGTCCAAGACCATAAAATTTTGCCCACGCCCGCTCCATACTCTTCAATGGCCGAGATGATCTCGGGCCTTCTCGTGGCTTTCGTAACCTTTACGAACAACCCTTTAGCTGAGAGCATTAATTCGGGCTTAACAATTACCCCGAGATCCATCTTGTTACGACCAAAATTTTTACGACGAAAAAAATCTTGCTGCTTTTCACCCACTGCCCATTCTAGCCAGAGACTGACGAATTTCATCTCTTAAGCTGCTTGGTGAACAAAAGAGACCTTTCAAACACTCACCGATAACAGCCCCGGAACCCGGAGTTGCCGACCCCACCGCTACCACCAGCTCTTACGTTTCTGGGCGATTGAACGAACGACCAGCAAGCGGCGACACCGAAGGTTCTCACGAATGCCTTTATTCCATCTCGGCTGCCGGGCAGAAAAGAGCGGCGCAGCGCTCTGCCGTGGCTCTTATATAGCCCGCGATATCAGCGTTTTTCATACGCGTCACGATGAACAAGAAATCAGGAATACCTTCCGCACAACCGAGGGTGTTATGACTATGCCCTTCGCCCTTCTGCGGCGGATTTGAAGCACCTGACAGGACTCTACAAACACTTTGCCTGCGAAATAAGAAGCATTGTCTGCAGTCAGGTCGGAAGGGAAACGGGAACGAGTGAGTCTCCAACAGTTTTTCCCAAATTCGTTCCGACACAGGCTTCTTAAGGGGGAAAACCTCAACCCACTAGAAATAGTGGTCCATTATTACCAGGATGCATTGGTTTCCGCGCGCGGACCGAGGGAGGGGTCCAATGATGTATATCGCACGCGACCACCTGTCATGGATAGTTGCTAACTGCCGTCTTCATCATGCCAGCGTGCTTGCCGACGCGAGGTCTGGCTACCTGGCATACCCGGCAGGTACGGGCGTGTCCCAGCACATCCTTTTCATGCCTGGCCAAGTCGCCACACGGCATAACTTGTCGTAACTCTTACTGCCGCTGTCATGGCCTGCCAGCGCTGAGTCATGAAAGCACTGCAAGAATCGTTTCCACAACCTTCTCGGGACCACGACTCGGAAACGGGATCCATCGCCTCTTCCTCGTCAAGTTGGGGATATAGCGGAGCAGCAAGCCACCATCGCCCACCAGATACGTGTCGTACCTGCTCTCAGCGTTCCCGCTGCAAGCTACACTACTCGCAAGCTCTTTCAGCCCCCGCTGATAGACCGTCTGCTTTCTGGGCCTCAATAAGCTCTTCTCTACTGACCGCTACACCCCAAGACAGATTTCTTTCTGCCTGAGCCGCTTTCTGTAGTGCAAGGGCTGCGCCGCTGAAGTGCTTCGTCAGCTTTCTACGGTGCGCGCGATAAAGCGTCGGCCACCTTGTTGAAGCTGCCCGGCGGTGCTCAATGGGGTACGCGTAACGTTGCAACGTCAGCGCCCATCTCGCGAGTCTGCCTGCGGGGTTTCTGAGCCTCTTTAACCCCGACAGTGCCAGGTGATCTGTCTGCACGGTGAAGCTCCGTCTAGGTGCATGTCGAACTTTGACAATGCGGACATGATCGCCAGGCATTCCTTTTCCGTCCCGGAGTAATTCTGCTCCACCGATGTGAGCGTGCGGCTAGCGAACGCGACTGGGCGCAGTTTTCCCTCGCGTTTCGGTCACAAAACAGCTCCAACACCATAGTCACTAGCATCTGTCTGCAAGAAAAACTGCTTGTTCGGGTCTGGAAGGCGCAGACTAGCGGTATGCGCTATCGCATGAGCCAAGGCGAAAAATGCGTCACTCTGTTCCTTGCCTCAAACCCACTTCAAGCCTACGTAACAGCAGGTTCAGCGGCCTTGCAAGCTCCAAACATCGCGGAATGCATTGCCTGTAAAACGCAATCATCCCCATAAACCTCTGCAAGCTTTTCACATCCACCGCGCAGGGGTAGCTCAGAACTGCCTGCAGTTTGTCATCATTCGATCTCAGAGTGTCATTATCCACGGAAAAGCCCAAGAGGTTCACTCTCTGCGATGCCAACTGCACTTTCTTTCTTTTGATGGTTAGACCGGCACGTGTCATTCTATCGAGAACGGAATTCAGGTGAATGTGCTCCACGAACGACTGTGAGAATATCACAACGGCGTCGAGGTACGCCATGGCGTAGTAGAACCTTGCATCGCCCAGCACGATGTCCATTAGTCGCATGAACGGGCTCGGGGCGTTAGACAAAACAAACGGGAGTCGAGTAAATTCGAAGAGCTCGCGGTGGCAGGTGATTACGGTTTCCTCAATGTCAACTCCGGCCACCTCAATCTGCACGTACCCTCTGCTTGCATCTAGGACTGTGAAACATCTTGCGTTTCCTAACGCGTATCTCACAGCTTCGATCGACTGAAAGGGTACGCAACCTTGGACATCAGTGAGTTGAGGTTTCGTTAATCAACACACAGCCTGACTGATCCATCTTTCTTCGGTGCTAGAACCACTGGTGACGCCCAGGGGCATTGTGAGGGTCCCACCGCACCGGTAGCAATCATCTCGTCAAGGGCACAGTCGAGAAGCTCTCTCTTAGGCGCACTTAACGGCCTCTGGTTACACCTGAAATTGAGCGCATCACCGTTTCAATGTCATGCTGAAGCAGGGCGGTCCTGCCCGGTTTCTCCGTGAAGCAATCCAAAACCGGGAGCAAAGTTTCCGCTAGCCTTCGGCGCTGACTGCTAGGTCCTCAGAAAGACGCAATATTGGCTTCTAACGGGCCACTGTCTTTTAGCATATCGAGGGAGCCCCCTTGCCTTTTTGTCGCACAGGCATGGACACCTGTCTTTTGTGCAGGGTGATCGGGCAACGGTGCGCTTTCGAAGGGAATGAGGGGGGGCGAGCGGGCTGTAGTGATAGCCATTCTCCCCCATGTCGAGCACAATGCCTTCACTCGAGAGGAAATCCTTTCCCAGACTTACTGGTATCGACAAGCCAGGCAGATAGACGAAGCGTTGTCTCCGCTTTCTCTCGTCAAAGCGCATCGTGAGACGCGCTGCTCCCTCTGCCTTTGCCGCCCCAGCTGCTTAGCTTAAAGGAGTTTCGGCCAATCTGACACGGATGTTACCTATCCGGCAGGCCTCGCACACCTCGTCACCGGTCAGTGGCAGCGTTGAGCCCGTTACAGCGTTGAGAACCCCCCTCCAGCCAATGGCGTCGGCCGATTCTCAAGACCTAGCTGCTAGGGTGACAATGCAGGGAACGGTGCCACAATGGAGAACGGCGTCTATCCCCGACTATGGAGGGAGGGGACTATCTCCTTTTATCTACCACTCCCTCTTAAGTTGTATCCGACTATAGGGTGCGGAGGAGCATTGACCCGATAACTGCACTAGCATAAATGGGCTTGAGCGCGGAACAACCTTCTGAGCTCTAGAGGCGAGCGGCACTAACGCCTCTCCGTCGCCAGCGCGGCGCGCAGGCGACGCGGCGCGTGCGTTCTTTTCCTGACTAGCGCCTTGACCTCAACGAAATTCTCCCGCTGGGCAAACGCAGCGGGCAAACGCAATCGTGTTATTTTTGGCCCCAAGAAAACTTGCCTCATTATGCAAGATTGTGAAACAACAACAGAACACGTGGATGCACGACTCGTCATCAGAAGCCGTATGTGATGTGCATTAAAAGTGTCACGTATAAAATACCGTTATCATGCGGGGCCACTACATCGGCCAGACGGGGAGATGGAACACGCACGCGACGTCAAGAACGGGAAAGAGAGATCACTTGTTGACCACATTCGTTCATACGAATCTAAAACGTGCAAACCATTTAAAAAAAAAAAACTGCTGCGCTAGCATTAAGTAGTGACATGATCACGCGATTAATAATTGAAGCTGAAAGGATAAATGCTTCGGGAGTAACATGTGTAGCACTCCGTCTATCTTTTTTAGGTGATCAAGAACTCTCGTTTCTGAGGCAACATTACTGTTAGCACAAGTTATGACGTGTCCTTGGCGTATAAATATGTTGCAAGTGTGAAATAAAATTTTTTACGTGATCAAGAACTCTCGTTTCTGAGGCAACATTACTGTTAGCACAAGTGATGACGTATCCTTGGCTTATAAATATGTTGCATGCGTGAAATAAAATTTCTTTGAAGTTAGCGCTCGTGTTGTTCATGCCTTCTTGCGTCCTGTCCTACTCTGCGCTATATTCTCTCGCTATGATCATGCACCAACAAGACCAAAAAGCCACGCTTTTCAGTCCCTGTTGTTCTGTATCCATCTTGCAACAACTGGACAAAATAGGAGCTGATTTAGTGCAGCGAGTCATTTCTAATTCAATTTTTAAAAGCTGTCCTCAGCCGTGTGTTATTCAGACCACACTGGCACGCTCGCAGTTCGTGACGACATTGACAGATTAGTGCTTGCTCGCGATTGCTTCGAGCAGTGAGCGCTGAGGAGTGAGTTATTCTTTGTTCAGCCTTGGAGTGCGGCGGGGCGTGGGTAAGCTAGAGGGGGACAAAGGCAACAAAGGTCTCTGTCCTTCCCTTTTCTGTGCAGCGTCTTCCCGGTCTCGGTGACTTACCGCAATGTGCCACGCCCAGACACGAGTAGACGCACGCACTCAGACATGTTGCAGACGGCGCTGCCAGTCTATGACGTCACTCAGGCTGCTACAAAATGGCCTTTGCTGCCAGGGGGAGGGGCGTAGAGCCGATAACTTGAGACTACAATTTCTAGCTTAATTGTACGCGCAGAGCCCTGCTACTTTTCTAAATTCGTAATAACGCCCGTGCCTACTCGCTTCAACGTAAAAGCACGATTTGTTGGTAAACCATGCCGTGACCCCTTTAACTCACTTGATTGATACCTTCGCCACGCACTTAGGCTATAACCGCCGTGACAGAAGATAAATATTTTCACGGATCACTGCGTCTTTCACATCGTTTATTATACGCGTCAAACATTCGAGATCTCATCAGTCTTCAAACAATTCACGATTCCTTTCCTTCCTAGAAATTTAAAGTTTCGGAACTGATCCTTTGAGCAGTTACTATTTTTCTTTGCCTCCATACCACTTCATCAAAACGTAGGCAATTGTGAACTGGCACAAATTCCGTCTAAAACTAGTTCGCATCTGTTGACAAAATTGCCGCACCGCCAGTTGTTCTTGTACAGACCGCTGCCGCCGTTGTACGAGCCAAATAGCTGTGTCCGCTGCTGGCTTACTACCACTGACACCCTTCGTTGAACTGCCGGGATTGCTGAGAGTGTTGTCCCAGAACCAGCTACGCAATACTTTTCAACGTTGTATCGTTACTTGCCACCCCATGCTGATGACCACTGTTCTCGTCTTTCACAGGTCTCACTGCGCACAATGAATCCAGAGGCGTACCAAAACATAGATGGCGTTCCTGTCCTCACCGTCTGCCCCGAGGAAAATATACGCTCCGCCATGCTGTACAGACCCCTACCAACCGATGTGCTGCTTGTGACCTATCCAAAATGCGGCACGACTTGCACTCAGTACATCATTTCTAGCATCTTGACCAAAGCCAACGTGCCAGTGGGAGCAGCCGAATATATGGTGTTCTCCCCATACATAGACATGATGGGCGCTGAAGCCGCTGGCAACCCTGACAGGAGAGGAGCATTAACAACACATCTCCCGCTAAACCGCATTGTTTTCTCGAAGGAAGCAAAGCACATTTACGTAACTAGGAATCCGTACGACTGTCTTGTCTCCTGCTATTATTTCTTGATGCATATCCCGGTGAAAACTTCTCAGGTCGTGCCTTTCGAAGTCTTTCTGGAGAACTTTATATCAGGAACCATTAATTATGGTGACTTCTTTGATCATCTTCTCCCCTGGTATGGCATCAGAGACAAGCCCAACGTTTTGTTCATAACCTACGAGCAACTAAAGAGAGACACCAAGGAATGGATTTTGAACATTGCAGATTTTCTCGGAGAAGAACATGGCACGCTTCTGCGGAAGGATAATTCTCTTCTATCAAGAGTTCTGGAGTCATCGAGCCTTGAAAACATGCGAGCAGTTTTCAGTTACACATCTCATGCCCGAGTAAGGGCTTTGATGCAGCTTCCACCTGAGAAAACCTGCCACTCGATCGAACTGCTAAAAGAAGCCGATCTCGCGCCACATGTTCAAAGTGAAAGTTCCACCTTCACGCGCAAGGGAATGGTAGGTGATTGGAAAAGCCATTTCACTCCAGGACAGATAACTACGATGAAGGCATGGATACATAAAAAGACCAAAGGTACTGATGTTATGAACCTGTGGAAGGAGTCTTGTCTTCCATGATAAATTTTATCTGTCAGCAAGATTGCACGACGTAGTGCGTGCTATACGCCCAGCAATATGTTGTTCGATGTTTGAAGCAAAAATAAAATAACTTTTCAGAACCTTTCGCTGACGAATCAATTCTCCAACTTAAGCTTCACGACGCTTGTTGTCTCGCCTAAGGCGGAAAGAGTTCGGAACCTGTAAGCGTTATTGGCCAACATGAGCCTAGTTCACAAAGTTTTTTTCACCCTGAGAAGTTTGAAATTTCCTTTACTATTGCCAATTTTCGTTGCCAAGAAGACCGGCTTCAATCAGTTCGATAGTAATGCTGTTATTGTTGATCCGGGGACATCCGAATCCCGGCGGAAAATTTCCCACCACGGGCAGGATTTTCCCCGCTACGCAAATGCAAACGAGCCGCGGCATCGCGCGAGCCGTGCGATGCCTCTACCGAGGACAAAACCACCGCCTATGAGAGCGCGGTGACCAGCTCCGAAACGATGGCTTTAGCTCACCCAGGACATGTGCACTGGAGGCCATCACCCCTGGAATTCTCTGCACTGAGCATGACCGCTGTGATGAGTATGATGTTCAACTGCGAAATCAGTTAGTAGTAAAGATCACGTTGACGCTCTACAGCGATTTTGTCCCTCTAGCCCCAATCTACGATGAAATTAAAACATTTGCGAAAGATTATACATTTTCAAAAGCACCCGCATCTCGACCCTCCTGGTATTCTGGCAATGCCTATTTGTGTAAAATGGCTATTTAACATCAATGAAGCCATGCATTCTCGCAATAACAGAGCACGATGGTGAAACCCTTTAGCCGAGAAAATTGCCTTTTCACCGGAAAAGCGCCTTTGTTGACCTTTTCTTCCTTGTCTTCGTTGTTTAGCGCTTGCGCTATTATTTATACTTAATTCCAAGTAGCCCAACTTTGCATTTTTCAGCGTTGTCGTATAAGGAATTGAACGACCAGGACGTTAGACAAAGTATATTGAGATGAAACCAGGTCGCTTTTTTTTTTATCCCATCCACTCACCTTTAGTCCTGTGGCTTTCCCTTTATGATCTCTCTGCAGCGTTTCTGCGCGAAACATTGGTATCATGTTGAGCGACTTGAGCACTAGGTTTGGGTTTGCCTCCTCGCCAAACGGGTACCTCAAATACTAATGGGGATTGAAAACCCAATAAATACCACATAGATCACAGGCATCAGCTTAAGTTTGCCTTCAGCTAATTTCAAACAATAAAATTCATCGAAAATGCCAAGGAAGCAATAACAAACGTTATGAATTTCGAATCTCCCTCGTCGCTAACACCTCTTCATGGGGATGTTGTAACGAAATAAGCGATTACCGTTACATATATTACGCAAATTGGCAGAATCTTGCATGTATGTCAGCCACATTTGTTTTGCAGTTTTTACGTGCTCGCAGAAGCGCCCCCTTATATAATATAGTAAATGGCTTCGGGCCTATGTAGGCGCAAGCATAATATCAGTATATGTCGGCGTTTAGTGAAAAAAATATGCCCAGGCTTAGCTTGGTTAAGCCAAGAATGCGTTGCATATTGCGCGGTCTGTTTGCGCGAGGTATTGCTTGGCGGCACTCGATTTTCTCAGCAGCTTTTCCTCTGTGACGTATGGATGGATGGATGGATAGGAGCGCCCCCTTCGAAACGGGGCGGTGGCAACCGCCACCGTGCTCAGCCGTCCTTTTTAATCTTTTTTTCTTCTTTTTTTCTTTTCCCCTTCTTTTCTTTTTCTTCCTTTTTTCTTTTTTAGTGGTTTGATGACGTCACGTCATCACGTGACGTGACGTCCCCAAACCACGTGACGTCACATCACGTGGTTTGGTGGCTACCCGGCCGCGACCAAGGGCTGAACTGAGTGATTGCTATATGCTACGCATAAAAGTAAAACTGAATGTATCCAGTCGCTAGAAGAAATAGGCTATGTGCTATCATACAAGCGAGCAGCATCCGCTTCAAAAAGCTTTATTACAAAACATTAAGGGCTCTTGGCTACAGCAGCCATTACTTAGCCCCGCCTCTACCGCACCGAAAACCCCTCACACCTAACCTCATTAACACTTCATCTTAAACCAAAAGCAGGGCAGTGGTTATTTCTTAAGTTTCCCGGGGTTGCTCTGCAGCTTCTTCGTAGAAATGGCCGTCCTGCTTCGGCGAGAAAACAGTGAGAAATTGAGGTGCAAACGCTTGTGCCGGCAGGAAACGGTTCATACAAAATACATAATCAAAGGTGCTTGATTCAGCTCGTTGCAATCAAGCTGAAACAAGGCGAGACAGCAGGCATGTACGGGGCTCACGACTGGGACGGTCAAGATTATTGAATCGCCCAGAGGAGGAATGGAGGCGCGACACGGCAGGAACCAGGAATTACGAAGTGAGTTCTTGGAAAGCTATCGGACAGAAAATATACCCATCAGTAGGGGCTTAAAGCAGGCTATCTTAAGTAATGACCTAACTAAGCATTCATTGCTTGTACAATAAACACTGGCCCTACTCACACTTCTCGCACAAAGTGCTCAAACAGTAGCAGTGAACAATAGCTTGTTTTCAATGTAATATTTACTAGCCTGAAAAATACATATTCTTCTCAACCCAAGTATTTATTTCCTGCGCTAACTCCAAATACAATTGCCGCGAACAACATGTGGGGACAGTCATCACTGAAATCTTGTAAAACGCGGTGTTGTCATGTTTCTAGCTTTACCCTCTGTCCATATATTAAGGTAATCGAAGTACTTGAATGGTTTTCGTATTAGGGTTTCCTGCTTGCCTTGCAGGCAGGGCCTATAATCTGAACGAAAGGCAAGAATAAAAAATCAGGCACGCTGCTCGTAACTTTTTTTTGAACTTTTTAAACTGTCTATGTATTTTTAGGAAAGCGCAGCGGTGAGGTTTGCGATCCATCACATCACAGTTAAAGTCAGGAACAGACCTCAAGCGCCGCAGCACATCAGATTTCCTGAACTCGCTATCGACACGTCGCGCCACTCTGGCCGCTGCGTTTAACCCAACCACGAGCTCCGGAACAGCCCTTTTCACGAGACCTTGCATGCTCACTGGACTACAAAGTCAAAACAGACTTATTTGCACATGCCAGGCGTTCGGCTCGACCGGTAGCCATAAAGCTCAGACCCTCGGCGCTTGCCTCATCGTCTCTCATCCATGGTCGGCAATCTCTTACAATAAATATGACCTCTCGGCTGCCTACATCACTGACCGCAACATTAGCAAGGAGGTAAAATTTCTAAAACACTGCAGATTGCACGTTTTCAACAAAGGGAGTTGTATTGTCTTGAAATAGGAGCACAAAAAAAACCCGACGCAATAAAACCTGGAACACAAAACACTGAACTGGTTTTCACAAGCGGAATATCTCAAAGTGCTCGGCAGGAAAGAAAACCGGAAGGGATGGAGGTGGGCAGCGATCAGTGAGTTTGCCAGCCAAACGACCGGCAATAAAAACCAGCAAAAGCACCTAATGTTCCGCAAGAGAGAAAGGACGCGCACTTAACTAAGCCAGCATTATAAGCATCGTGGATTCAGAATGAACGAATGGATACAAATGAAGGTACGAAAAAGCTCTTTTCCTCGCTTCCTACATAATTGCAAGCAGGGGCCAACAGCTTAGTGCTTTCTTTACGGCCCCGAGTGCGTAATATTACTCCCATTACACGGGTGCCATGGAATCTTAAATATGCCTCTTGACGGTGAACTGATTTTCCTGGTGCAAAAGCAATGCGCGTGTACTGCGATAAGAAGATTGTTTATTCATCCACCCAAAGGAACAAAATTCACAGTGAAACGAAGTTCACGAAACAACATTATATTTATCCGCTGCAACACGGTGCACATTTCCGCAAAGTTGTGACACCGATATATAAACAGCAGGGACACCTGTGTCCTCTTCCTGACCTGATTGGCAACATCTGTAAGGTACTGCACCAGGATGGGCACGACATGTTCTCGAACCACATTTTCAAGAAGCCCACCTTCACTGGCACAAAAACTGGCGATGTTGGGAAGTTGTTCCACCAATTCCGTTCGTACACTTGGCTCACAGTCCAGGGAGAGTGAGCTAAATGCTGTAAGCACAGCATCAACGGCTTCTTGTGACTCAACAACAGCACGCAAGGTGTCCACAATGTTCCGAGCCACCAGCTGTCGTTTGAGGACAATGTCACTGTAAGCATAGCGTTCCAGCTTTGCAACTGGGTTTGGCTCTTCTAGCAGCTCTTGACGCCGGCTAGCAGTGTCATCTTCATCTTGACAGTCTTCCCCACATTGTTCGGCAGAAGTCTCTTCTTGATCACCCGCGAGCATGGCGATTGAGAAGTTGCTCCAGCAGCTGGGTTCTCGTTCTCTGGACTCACCGAGTCTGCTTCACCCGAAGTCCCAGGCGCGGAACTCGGCTCCTCTGCGTCTTCCGGCGGACCTGGCAGGGGGATTGGTGGGCTGAAGAACAGAGCGCGATGAGGCCATACTTCTTCCTCGGGTGGCGTGGCTGGGAAGAGGCTGCTCTCGTCGTCTTCGGGCTGGTGAATGCGCTGCTCCGCCAAGCAGAAAGTTAGTACGGAAGCCACCAGGGGCGGCGGGAACAGAGTGAAGCAGGGTACGAGCACGTCTTCTCCTTGGTCCCCACCTGGCCGTGTCCCGGTAGAAGGCTCGGGCACGCATGAACGTCTGCCCCCCGCCGGGCGGGCTGGCTGCGGAGCTCGTTCTGACCCGGGACGGTATATGATGGGGTCCAGCCGACGCTTTCCTGAGGCGCCCGAGCTGTTGCCTCCTTCCGGCCCAGGGGTGGACATGGAGGAATCTAGCTGAGGCCCTGCCGAGATGTCCGAGCCATTACCTGGTTCCGACTCCGGGGTGCCTATTGAGGGATCTGGACGAGGCATTCCAGTGATATCCGTGTCTTGTTCTGGACCTGGGACGGATGAGGAGGAATCCACGCTGCGCCTTTCAGGGCTCCTACCTCCTTCTGACCCGGGGCGGCAGATGAAGGGATCTGGCCGATGCCTCGAAGGGGTATCTTAGCTGTTGAATTGCGTAGCTTTACGGGACAGCAGGCCAATCCCTCACGAACAGTGCCAGCGTCGGACCATCGCAGCTCTCGTGCCACCGAGCTCGTGAGTCTCGTGGTATCCTGCACGAGTACTCCTTTTCGTCTTTTAATCCTTTTCCGCTATGGCGCTCGCCGTAGAGGCGCAATTGACTTTGCCGGCCACGTGGAGGTCGCCACCGTCTGCCAAGCGCAGCATCCCGGTCCAGGCTCCTCGATTCGCAGTCCCTACAGCGGCCTCTACCCGACGCGTCCGTAACGACACCCGCATGACCTGCTTCCACTGCGGCCTGAGGGGACACTACGAGAGGGACTGTGCTGGCCCTCCGACGTCGGAAAACGATTTCGTGGAACGGTGTCCCCGGATAAACTGCGTCCCCGCACTCCTTAGTTCACCGCGTCCCCTTGTTTTGTCGGCTTCGATGACAACTGAAGCTCCCTACGGCTCGTTGACGTCGCCCTGCTTGACCGGCACATAGCGGCCTTGGTCGACCCCGGAGCAGCTGTCAATTCAAATTCAAATTCAAATTCAAATTTTATTTTGCCACCATGGTACAGATGATGGCGGGGACCCGTAGTAAAAGCTGCCGTTTGACAGCTTGACAAGGCCACGGGCCCCCACTTTGACAGCAATGCAGTGGTCTGGTTTCACACACACGAAAAGAAAAAAAAAAGAAAATACAGGAAATACAGGTAACAAAGGCAAAAAAATACACATAGAAGAGCTCTTATCAGGTTACAGTAGTCAGCATAAAATCAACAGCATTGTCCTGGCTGGAAAGAAAACTTACAATGATGGTGAAAGAAAGAAGAATTAGTTAAACAAATCACAGAAAAAAAAGGTTAGGTGTAGTGTAAAAAATACTCGAACAATGAACTGGACAAATCGTTTATTGTTAACGCGCCTCACCTGATTCTTCCAGCCGCCAAAACCCAGCTCTTACCTTTTAACGGCGCCCCGGTGGAGCAAGTCGGACCTGTCATCGTCAACCTGACAGCACTCTGAAAGGCCATCTCTACCGAGTTTGTTGTCCCAGACTGCCCTATTTGGCCATGGTCCCTCGGGTGCGGGTGATGCCAGCAAGCCGGAGTCGTCCTTAATTTTACCACAACAGAACTACTGGCGAGCCGAACTCTGTGTGGGCCGGGTTTGCTTAGCCGGATTTCCAGTCTCAGTGTCACCCTGTGGCAGTACCTGGTGTCGGCGACCAAGTGTGCTTCAGGATCTGTGCGTTACATCGCAACGAAGTGGCCACGTCTAGTCAAGCCAGTCGACGTCAGTACCGTGAATGTGGTGTCCGCCGTGACTCTGCCACCGGGTGCGACAACTTTGGTGTATGCCAAATTTGACAGTCCGATTACAGCGGACGTGTTTTTCGAACCCATGCGGTGTTCAGCTCCAGCCCGAGAGATGACCTCCCCTCGAAGCCTTCTGTCTGTGCTCAAAGGATTCTTAGCATCAGCCGCGCACCGCTCATGCTGACTCCCGGGACGCAATTGGATACAGCGTCAGTCCTGAACTCCGGATCACCGGCTGCGCCTTTGCAACCTGAAGAACCATCTCACCACACTCGAGCGCCGGCATTCCTATCATGGGAAGCATTTAACTTTTGGCCCACCCTGACCTGCGCAGAGCTCGTCTCTCTGGAGGCCTTGCTGCTCGAGTATCATATTTGCCTTGCTCTAAGCGCCGGTGAACTCGGGTGCACTTCCTGGGCCCAACACCGGATCAGCACCGAAAATCGTGGGCCCATTCATCACCAACCTCGCCGTGTCGCGCGAGCCGAACGGAGAGTAATCCAGCAGCATGTATGAGACATGCTTGACCAGGGATTCATTGCCCCTTCTTGTGCCCCTTGGTCCTCTCCTGTCGTCCTTGTGCGCAAGAAGGATGGAACACTCCCCTTCTGCGTTGATTATCGCAAGTTAAATGCTATTACTCGTCTTGACGTGTACCCGCTGCCCCGCCTCGACGGTGCACTTGACCGCCTGAAGGGGGCCCGTTATTTTTCTACCCTAGATCGGCTCTCGGTTCACTGGCAGGTGTCTGTTCACCCCGATGATGCGGAAAAAACGGCTTTCGTGACTCCCGACGGCCTCTACCAATTCAATCGTATGCCCTTCGGTCTCTCGAATGCTCCAGCCACCTTTCAGCGCCTCACGGACCATGTCTTAGGCCATATGAAGAGGACTACGGCGCTGGTCTGCCTGTACGACATCATTGTCTATGCGGCCACGTTTGAAGAACACCAAAGGCGACTCAAACTCGTCCTCGAAGCCCTTACCTCTGCTGGGCTTCGCTTAAAACCAAAAAAATGTTTCTTCGGTTTCGCAGAGGTCACGTACTTGGGTCACGTTGTGAGCCGGCATGGCATCCGTCCCGACCCTGAGAAGCTAAAAGCGCTTACGGCTTACACAGCTCCCAACACTGCCAAAAAGCTCAAAAGTTTCCTTGGATTTCCTTCGTATTTTCGTTGTTTTATACCCGACTTTGCCAAGCGAAGCGCTCCGTTGACCGCCCTGCTGAAGAAGAATGCAGCGTGGATATGGACACAGGCCAACAACTCGCGTTCCTTGACGTCAAGCACGCGCTCCTCGAGCCTCCTACGTTGGCCCATTACAACGAATCGGCCCCCATCATCCTCCACACGGATGCTAGCCAAGATGGGCTCGGCGCTGTCCTCATGCAGGAAGACAAGTCTGGTGACAACAAAGTCCTCGCTTATGCCAGCCGCCAGCTTTCCGACGTTGAACGCCACCGCCACTCATCAGAACTCGAGTGCCTCGCCATTGTCTGGGCCGTCAGGAAGTTCGGTCCCTAATTGTACGGCCGTCACTTTGCCATCGTCACGGACAATAGCGCTTTCACTTGGCTGCATTCTGCCAAACACTTAAATGCCGAGATTGCACGCTGGTCTCTGCAACTTCAAGAGTATGATTTCACCATAGTGCATCGGCGCGGCTCTGCACATCAAGATGCCGATTTCCTTTCTCGCCACCCTTGTTCCGTGACGGCTTTGACAGACCTCAGGACTGCGCAAACGCAAGATCCCGACGTTGCTGCCATAATCCACTCCCTTCGCACCGCCGTCGGCGCCGGCCTCCGCAAACTGCGCCGGGTCTATCGAATGCACGAAAACCTCTTGTGTCACGTGAAGCGGTTCCGTGGTCGACCACCCGTGTGGTTTGCAGTGGTGCCGGCAACACTGCAGTCGCAAATCTTGCGCGGCCTACACGACGCTCCCACGGCTGGTCACCTTGGTCGCGGCAATACCTACGCACGAGTGTCGGAGTGCTTTTGGTGGCCGAATATGTCCACAGACGTCAAGAAACACGTGGCGTCAGGTCCCCGGACCTGACGCCACGTGACCCGGACCTGACGTTCAGGTCACCGGACCTGGACGTCGATGAGTAATTACTCCCTTATTGGAAAGATGTTACGGCATAGATGTTACTGCATACGACCTACGCTGACCAAGAGCGCGCTGCGCGATACGAATAAAGAGGCGCGGGGCGAGCGCGAGACAAAGAGAACGAAAGAGAATCGCCGCGGCCGATTGTGTCTGGGTCTCCTGCGTACCTGTGTGCCTTTCTCTGCGCGGGCCCGCCGTCCCGTAACAATATCGACAGGCTTTATTAAAGCTGAAGTGCGCAAAGCGGTGGCTAAGGACTCCGCCAAATTATAGCAAGTATAAATCACCAGGCATAGGGGCGCTACAGGAGCCTATACATTTCCCCCTTTTCTAAGAAATTTGTGTCCGAACCACTGATTATAAAATTACCGTTGGTAAAAACCAAGAAACTGTAAAATACTAAACCAAGACGAAGCCAACGCTTTCTGGAGGGATACGACCACAAACTTATCAATGCAGTGCTGAACGCAAGAAACAATCTAGCTTGCGATGTTGCAGAAAACATCAGCTATCTCTACAGAAAAACCTCGTAACCTCTTGAGCGATGAGGACTTCATGTGATCCAAGAGCGCGCAACAGTTCTTCGCAAAGAAGCGGCTACATATTTGTACCAGGATAAGATTTTCTCGGAGGAATATTCCAATTGTTTTTCGGCCGCTTGATATTAACAGTTATAAAGGAAACAAAATATCAACATGAGTACTCTCTGGAGGTGTGGATTGTGCTCCAATAAAAATAATCCTCTTTTGTGAACTTCGCGTTCCCATTTTTATTCCGTGAGGTACATGCGTAAACGACCACTCACGCATTTCATCGAAGCAAGCAAGAACAGCTTTAGAATCAGGAGAAAAAGTTTAGATACTATGGGACCCATGAGTATGTAATCTGCCTCATAGCATGTAATAACAAGTTTATTATGCACTGGCGGCCGTAATGAAAGAATTGCAACTTTCTGGCCGCGGCTGCAAGGAGGCTACATCCACAAACTGTTTTCATGAGCTTTTCACGAGCTTTTTATCTCCCGTTAGAAAATGCTCCTACGACAACAAATTTTCCATCCGTTCGTTACAAGGGTACAAACAAAAATAAATGGGCTTGTTTAGTGCGCACTATCCCCTTAACAGCAATAAAAAAGTGTAGCCTCTTGCACTTAGTGTTCTTAGGGAAGTGCATTCAGAAAAATAACTAACTGAAATATCTAAAATGACTAAAATAAATAGAGACACCACACCCCTTCTGATAGTTTGGCTGCTATTCATGAAAACTTATTATTGGCTCCTAGTCATTCATTTCTTCATAATTTAAAAAATATTTTCACAAGTATAACGGGGAGTCAATACCATTACTTTGTTGTAAATATCCACTGCTCTACAAATTTTATAACCTGATCATTCACAAAAATGCGCCTTAGTTTGGCTTGCGACACGCATGATCAAGTAAATTACAGACCTTTAGTGAAATGAACTACCGACAGAACAGCAGGCTAAGAACAGTGAAAAACCGGCCGCAAAAAAAGTCAGGGCAAGCGGCAGCCAGCAAAAAGCAAATAAAAATGAATCGCCCCGCAGTGTGTGGCGTTGTACTTCTGCTGTCGAGGAATCAAAGTGCAAGTCCTTTCATGATCGCAGCCCTCTCCTTTTTCTAGCTCTGCACGGGCTAGCTGATAGCACGCTGCGCACTGCGCTATCGGTAGCTTTCTGTATTCACTGCGTCACGCTAGATATCTTTGTATTTTGAAAACGCCACTGTTCAACACTGCTGGGACAACGACTTATAACTTTCCGTAACCATGCGAAACGCGTTGTAATTGTAAATCTGATAGCTCAGGAGGAGTGCCATCACACGTGACAGTTCGGAAGATGCATGGAACTATTCGCATCATTATTCGCTTCCTGTCCAAAACGTTCGCAATCATTTGTTCAGTGTAACCACACGAAGCAAGGGTTTGTGCGTTCATTGACAGCTCAGTGCAGCGGCAGGTGTTGCCACTTACGAGTTTTCTATTTGTGGGCAAATGTTCCTCCCTGAAGAGATCGAATGCCATGCCAGCCCGCCTGCTGTTCTGTTCGCCGGTGCCCCTGCCTGCCGTCCTCACCTCGTGTCTACGCGTTCCTGTTTCGGAGACAAAGCCGTGCAGCTACATTTCTTCATGCTGCCTACTCTTATCGCGGACCCGGAAGACGCGGGTTCGATCCCGGCCGCGCCGCTCGAATTTCGATGGACGCGAAATTCTAGAGGCTAGGGTGTACTGTGCGATGTCAGTGCAGGTCAAAGAACACCAGGCGGTCAAAATTTCTGGAGCAACTCACTGCGGTGTCCCTCATAGCCTGTGCCGCTGGGGGACGTTAAAGCATGAAACCAAAATCATCTCCTCTTATGGCATATTGCCAACGCATTATGAATAAATAAATGGTATTTCCGCATAGAGCCAACAATTTCTCTTATAAACCGCCGTAGTGGAGATCTTCAGTTTTGTTCACATGGTACTATTGAACGTGCATTAAGCATACCCGAGATTTATGCGTTTCTTTCGATAAAATTTCCCCTGTAGAGGTAAGGAGAGCACTCGTTGCTTAGCAGCTGAACGCCGTTTCACAGATACCAACGCGGGAGATAGCGGAATCGAATTTGCGTACTAAAAAGCTCAGAAAAAATGCGCAACACTTGACTCAGGAAAATACGCGTCGAGCGAATTATCTCCACCAAACTAAATTATCAACATCGTCCAAACGTGCTCAAGAAGCCAAGCAGCGCTAGTGGCTGATATTATCATCACACTTAGCTAACCCGTGAAAGAATATAACACTTGAAGTCTTGTTTCTGACGGAAACCCGTCTCGTCGGGATGGTACATGACGAAAATAGGAGGCGCCGACCCAAAGAAAGGATGGGATGACGTTACGGCTCCCCCACGGGAGCCTTGTTCACAATGAGGCAGAACGTAGCTGCGTCGTTTATTTATACACGGCGCATGAGCGAACCACCTAGGCACCTGTCGTGGATTGGGGGCAAGTCATTCCGATTAAGCGTATGCGCTCTCGTTTGAATAATCAGCGATTCCAGATAGAGCCCTGATTTCTTGTCGCTTTCTTTTGCGATCACACGAGCTTCTGCCCAGCTTATGTTGTGCGCGGCGGACACCGAGTGCTCGGCAAGCGCATTTTGACCTCCCACCGGTTTCGGACGCCACTCTGGTGATCACGTATTCGTCGCTGAAAGTCACCTGACTCGCCGATGTACACAGATGGGCAGTCGGCACATGGGATCGAATACACAACACCAGGGAACTTTTCATTCTTCAGCTTGTCTTTGACTTGTACAAGCTGACTCCTCAGTTTACGATCCGGAACATGCGCGGTCGTCTTTACATCGTAGGACCGTAATATGCACACGAGAGTGAGTGTTGCGTCCACACTTACGCAACACTCACCACTTCTTCGAAAATGTGCAAAACCTTGAAATCAACGCCGGGGAAATCGTGGTCTCATTCGGCGTAAAGTCACTCTTCACAAGTGTGCCTTCTCAGATTCTTCATGTCAAACATCAAACACGCACTTTACTTTTGAGGATGTCCCGTTCAGGCATATTCACGGAGCCGCCATGGGTGCACCGATTTCCATGACTGCCGCTAACTTGGCCATCAAAGAAATCGAAGGCCGCGCTCTTGTGTCCTTCACGCCTGCCCCAAAAGTGTTCCTGAAATACGTGGACGAATGCTTTTGCATCCTGAAGAAAGAGGCATTACATGACTTTTCTACTCACATTAACAGTTTGGAGCCTAGCACACAGTTCACCGTTGAAGAGGAGATGGACGGCCGCCTCCCGTTTTTAGATATTCTCGTTTTCAGATAGTCCTCACGTCTAAATTTCACTGCTTACAGAACACCCACGCATACCGGCCTTTACCTCCATTTTAAATCAGCCCACCCTCGTTGCCAGAAACGTTCTGTGGTGTCATCGTTCTTCCGACGAAAAGAAATGTGTCCCAGACGAGAAGATCGGGTTGCTGAAGATGTCTATGTACAACGTGACTTATCCACCCGTGGCTGTCCTGTACACGTCATGGACTCTGTACAGCACCAAATGGGACGTCCCAGGCTCCAATGTATTCCCGCTACAGAGAAACGAGCCGCGCTTCCCTGTTCCTGGCAACAGCGAACCTTTTGCGCGCATATTATGGCCCTAAGATGTAAAGACCGCGCATGTTCCAGCTCGAAAACTGAGCAGTCAGCTTGTGCAAGTCAAAGACAAGCTGAAGAATGAAAAGTTCTCTGGTGTTGTGTATTTGATCCCATATGCAGATTGGCCATCTCTGGACATCGGCGAGTCAGGTGATTTTCAGCGAATAATACGTTAACACCAGAGTGACTTCAAACACCGGCGTGCAGATCAAAATGCGCTTGCCGAGCATTCGGTGTCCGCCGCACACAACATAAACTGGCAGAAGCACGTGTGATCGCAAAATAAAGGGACAAGAAATCACGGCTATATATGGAATAGCTGATTATCCAAACGACAGAGCGTACACTTAATCGGAATGACGGAAACTTCCCCCAATCTACGCCAGGTGCCTGGGTTCGCTCATGCGGCGTGTATAAATAAACGACGCAGCTACGTTGTGCCTCATTCTGAGCAAGGCTCCCGTGGGGGAGCCGAAGCGTATTCTAATCCTTTCTTTTGGTCGGCGCCTTCTATTCGTCAGAATATAACACTGGCTGCAGAAAGGGTTTGTGTCCATTTCTTCCTTGCGACGAATGCTATACACTCTTAGAAAAAAGGTAATAGTACTTACTAACTTTTGGGGTAGTAACTGGTTGTCACATATGTTACTACCCTGTTAGTAACTGCACTTAGAATCAGGAAGGTTAGTAACAGTTACTAACCCACTGAGTTAGTAAGGGCTGCTACCTGCAGTTAGTAACGGGAAGCTAGTAGTATTTACTAAGAAAATGAATAGAAACTCCCATATGTTCCTAGATTCATCGTACGGTGTGCTGGCTTGGCTTGTCAAATTTATGCGTACTCGAAAAATAAAACAGCTTCACAGTCAATTTGAATAATTCCGGAATCCAGACAAAGCTATCAGAGCGTGCTGACCGTAAGTCACACACTTAGGTTTAAGCTTATCCCGCATTACATGTACAAATTATGCGAGGTGATGGCATCAACAACCTTACCGTGCGCACACAAAGGCTCAGAATGCAGGAAAGGCACAAATCAGGAAGAGTCACACTCGCGCACTGCGCGTGCACGTGTAGGGAAATCTTTCTCAGTCTTTTATACTCCGTAAATCAGATTCTAATTTATGGGCTAGTGGCTCTTACCGGTTGAGCTAAGATACCAGTATTAATTATGAAGTTGAGATTGTAGAAACAGCTTAGTCTACCTAACCATATGCCCCTGCACAAATGTTTAATTAAAAAGCCAATTCTTTAGCAAGACAATCTGTGTCAGTTTATATTCTTTGACTATATTTTAAGGTTAAAGGAACATTTACTAACTAGGTAGTAACTAGCGACCATAGTTAGTAAAAAGGTAGTAAGGGCTACTTTTTCTAACTATACCTTGAAGAGGGCAGTTAATAGCTGATAAAAATAGTAAAACGAAGTCAGAGTTAGTAACTGCTGCACTTATTACCTTTTTACTAACTTTTTTTCTAAGAGTGTACCCTCGCGCCTCAACTTTTGTATGCGTTCGAACGGGACAAGTGATGAGGTAATAGTCACTACCAATTTCAGCCCAGTAATTCTTAATGGTTAATCATCATTCTATTCATAATCGTCATAATCAGTCGCAGTAGTAGCAGCCTAGCTACGACCACTGCAAGACAGGGTTTCCTTCCGTTCACCTCTGACCTTTGCCTTGTGGCAGTTGCGGCCACCTTATCCAAGCAAACTTTCTAATCTCATCCACCCACGTGACAGTTGGCGGCCTCTTTGAATAGTCAAAGACAGAGTTGCTGCAAAGTATATTCTCAACTGGGCATGAGGTTCGTGAAGCTAAAGGAATTCGAAACATTCCGAATTCGAAAGGAATTCGAAACAGTTGGTCCCGTTTATCTCTATGAAAGTTCTGATGTGCTGTACAGCTTGATGAATAATAGTTTGAAGGCCTATGAATAAACGAATGTGCTGTACAGTTCATAAACAGAAAGCCAGATCGATAAATACAACACAAATTATTTCACAGCAGAACTTGTGCGGAAAATACGCATCGTATTTTCGTCACGTGCGTGCTTTCATACCACTAGGGTACTTGTTACGCCGTCTGTGTAGCCACTCAGCAAATAGTAAACAAGAAGCTCACGAACACTATAATTTACACACATTCACTAAGTTTACTAACTGCTCTCCACTCTAGAAATACAATCACTCCATTACTTGGTGACATCATACATAACAGTAATAGCCACAGGTCATGGACAGAACATTAAACTCTGCGGGGTCCCGAGTCATGTCGGAATAAAAGGAAACGAGAGAGCAGACTTCTGCGATGCTCAAGCTCGTTTCAAGGAAATAAAGTAAATATGCCCTTTATGGATTGCATGAACTTAATACAGCGTAAATTGAGAGCAAAATGGCAGTCATCTTGGTACCATGAGGTAAATAACAAGCTACACTTAATAAAGCCAGTTTTAGGTGAGCGGCAGTCCTGCACCCACCAATAGCGTTTCAAAAAAATGGTTATCTGTCGTCTTCGTATAGGGCACACGCACCTCACACATAATTTCCTACTAACAAAAGAAGACAAGCCACAATGTGAACTATGCCAAAACGAGCTAACAGTAAACCATATTTTATTGTCATGCAGAAAACTAGAAACACTGAGGAAGGATAATTTTAGTTTTTTTATAATTAACACATACTATTCCATCCAACTTTGCTCGTAGGTTAACATGCATGCACTTGTTGACATTTCACAGGTTTTATTGCGACAGCAATACTGCTTGCGCTTCCAGCCCGTCGCGTAGCGAGGCCAGTAGCTATCAAGAGCGGCCTAACTCCTGCTCCTGCCACGCGCGGCGCGCTTAGCGGTCTGACGTCACAGCTGCAAGAGCGGGGCTCCAACTTGCGCCGTCGCGTAGCGAGGCCGCAGCTATGAAGCGCGGCCTAACTCCCGCTTCTGCCACGCGCGGCGCGCTTAGCGCTCGGTTCGGTTGTCCACCGAGATGACAGAGAATTACTGCGCCATTTTCTTTCCTCAAAAAGCGGTGCATTCAAAGGGCAAGGCATGGCGCAGTAATTTTCTGTCATCTCGGTGGACACCCGAACCACAGGAAGGGAGGAACGCCACCACCCGTACGGCGCGATGCCTTGCCCTTTGAACGCCACGCTTTTTGAGGAAAGGAAATTCTCTGTCATCTCGGTGGACCCCCGAACCGCACCGTACAGGGAGGGAGGAAGTAAGAGTGAAAGAAGAGGGAAGGTTCTAGACAATCATCCGTTAGCGTCAGCCGCTCGTTTTGGCGACCGAGGCACACATAAATCTCCCAGCATGTGTTGGCCCTCGTGTGGTGAGTATAATGCCATGTAAAACAAATGGGCAAAACTTTCATAAATCAGCTTTACTAAGAGCGCTACCAAGACACACCACCAGGGAAACCAGGCACATCCAGGGCTATTGCTTTCGCAACTTACCGGGCTTAACCAAGCTCAGCCTCTGCCAAATTTTTTGTTTTTAAGTTCTTGTCTTAAGTCTTAAGAAGTTAAGTTTTAAGAAGTTTTAAGTTCTTTCTTTCTGGATTTTTTATTCTGATGGTGGTGGGTTCTTTCTATTCGTTCTTCGTCCTTTTCTTTTGAGGGGGAGACTTCGGACGTCCTCGGCAGCGGGGCCGGACGGAGCAGCTAACAAAATCCTCAGACTTCTGGATGATGATTCGGTCCAGGCTCTAACAGACTACATGAACGAGTGCTGGAAAGGAGGGAGCCTCCCGCCGGCATGGAAACATGCAAAAATTACTTTCATACCGAAACCCGGCAAGAAGCTGAACATCGAGAACCTTCGACCTATCTCCCTCACGTCATGCTTGGGTAAGCTCAGGGGAACGCTGGCTCCATGCCGCCGGAGCAGACGTGTTCACATCGGCTCTGTCACTGGTAACCAATTACGCAGTGCTAATTGCCTCGAAACAAAGTTTTCCTTGCACCAATGTGTCCGTGAAGGCGAGCGGCATCGACCGATACCAGCTGACCCTAGAGGTGCGTTTTTCTTTGCCAAATTTTGTGACTTGTTCTACCGCTGCCGTGGGATAGAGTGCTAGGCCTAAGCTTGTCCCGCGGACGCTAGGCGCAGCACCGTCGCACCGGTCGCCGCCTGCCGCACTCCTCGGCGGCGGCCGAGATGGAGGCGTCCGTCACGACGAGGGAGGCGTCCGCTACGTCTACAATGATCGTGGACAACCAAATGTGCGTTCAAGTTCAACCGTACTCATCGGCGGCGTCCGAGATGGAGGCGTCCGTTACGACGAGGGAGGCGTCCGCTACGTCTACAATGATCGTGGACAACCAAATGTGCGTTCAAGTTCAAGGCAAAGAGATATCACCAGAGGAATACCACAACGACGCCGGATGGACGCTCGCGGGGGAACGCATGTCGAGGCTGCGCCAGCGTACCCCCGACGGCGGCAAGCCTGACGGACCCGGCGGGAGTCAAACAAGCCCGAAATCGAAATTCCACAAGAACGTCAGAGCCTCGGCCATCAAGGCAGCACGCATGCCAGCCATGCCACTGGAAGAGAGCAAGATAGTCGTTAGACCCAGAGGGGGACTGGACATCGCCAAGACCGGCACCACCACCGTCGCTGCGGCCATACTCGCCGCGGCCAAGATCACGAGCGAGGAAAGCGCCGCGGACACCATCTGCCCCAACACGCAACAGAACATCATGGTCGTCAGTACACCGAACGAAGACAACGCGGCTAGGTACGCTAAAATCCAGGAAATCTATATTCAAGACAACTCCTACGAAGTCAGCGCATATCGCACGGCTCCTCACGACACCGTAAAGGGCGTCATCAGAGGCATCCCCATCGATGCGAGCGCCGACGAGATAGATAGGAACATCGTCAACGAGAGAAACCCGCTAGCAGTGGGCGCAAAGAGGATCGGCAGCACGACCACCGCGATCGTGGTGTTCCAGGGACCCAAGGTACCGAACTTCGTCCGATACGGAGTCACCCTGATACCGTGCCGCCTCTACAGGAAACAGATCGACGTTTGCAAGCAGTGCGGCCGAGTGGGACACCGAAAGGACGTGTGCCCGACCCCCAATATCAAGACGTGCCTGGCCTGCGGACTCGCCAACCCCAAAGAAGACCATCGCCGTACCCCTAAATGTAAGCTGTGCGGGGACGAACACCCGACCGGAGACCGAACATACAAGGCGAAATACAAGATCCCCTACGTAGTGCGCAAGCGACAATGGGAGCGCCGACAGGCCGAACGCCAGCTGCTGTCGGAGAGCGATTTCCCGCCACTCGACAAGCCGCCAGCTGCGGGAAAGTCAAGGACTCCATCAGAGAACCGCGCGCCAAATTCCAGAGACAGCAGCTGCAAGAGAAGCCTCAGTAGGAAAAGGTCACCATCACGTGAGCGAGTCAGCTGGGCTGACGCAGCTAAAGGGAACAATATAAGGAACGCGCATAAAATCACCGAAGCCACGAAGAAAGACGATATAAACAAGATGCGAGAAGCCAACGAGACATTAAGACAAGAGAACGCGGCGCTGCGCACGACCATCAACAGCCTCACGAGAGAGATCGCCGAGATCCGTAAGTTGCTGCTATGCAACAACGAGCCTCCACAGAGACTCACGCCAAGCACAAGCACGACCGACGAAACAAGCATGAACACCCAGGAGACAGCCGTAGAGGAACCGGCACCTAAGAAGCGAGCCGTCGAGGCCACGCGCAAGCAAACAGAGAACAATCGAATCGACAACCCCGAGGCCAAATTCGAAGCGACGTTCACCAAACTCGAACAATTAATCACGGCGAACATCGCAGCAGTGACAGCAATGAAACAAACAATGGAGACCTACCAAGCCTAGAACACGAACAGATTCGCCTACATCGAAAGGACCCTACAGCCGATAGTGAGCCACCCGACGTTTGCGCCCCTCTTCGCGCAACATCCACCCAACCAGGGAACCGCGTACACACCAACGCAACCATGGCTGCCAACGCAACAACAGCAGCAGCCGTAACAGCGTGGCAGTGGAACTGTCGCGGCCTCGGAAGGAAGAAGGCAGTCATCCAACAGCACATCGCACATGCCGCGCGCAAACCAGACGTGATCCTATTACAAGAAACACTCACCGACGCACCGTCCCTGCCCGGCTACAGAGTGCACAAGGGCCAGCCCGACGGGAGAGGCCTGTGCACCCTGGTCAGGAAAGGACTCACGTTCGTTGAGCACGAGCTGCAAAGCAATATCAAGATCGAGCACACACTCACCGAAATTATCCCGGGCAAGAAGAGAAAAGGAAGCATTTTTCTGCTCAACATATACAGCAACCCATCGCAGAGAAAGCAGAGATTCAAAACAATACTACACAGAGCCAGCACCGCGGCAGGCCGCAACACGCTAGTCGTCTGCGGCGACTTCAACGCGATGAACCCAGCCTGGGGCTACAACAAGTACACAGCAAAGGGCCGCGACCTGTACCAAGACGCCATGGAACTCGACTTCACCCTCATCACGGACCCGGCGCACCCGACGAGAATCGGTAACTCTGTGTCCCGGGACACCACTCCGGACCTCACGTTCGTCAAGAACGACGTCCGGGGAGCGATCACCTGGCGAAACACGGGAACCGACCTCGGCAGCGACCACACCATCGTGGAAATCAGCATACCGGAACACAACGACACCAGCATCAAAACACACAGATGGGTAGACTGGGATGCCTTCCGAGACGCCAGAAGCCAGAAGACAGACGCTGACGGCGAGATCGAAGACATAGAGACGTGGACGGCCGAAATCACCAAGAGCGTACGCGACGCGACCAAAGAAATTGAAACGGACGCTGCGATTGATAAAGTAGACAGCCGGCTAGCGCATCTCATCGAAGCCAAGCAGTCAATACTCAGTCGCTGGAAGAACCAACGGCTCAACCGCAGACTCAGAAAGAAGGTGGCGGAGGTCAACCGAGCGATCGAGGAGCACTGCCGCGCTCTATGCACGCAACAGTGGATCGAGATCTGCAACGCGGCAGACGGGCAGATGCATAGCGGGAAGACGTGGAACCTGCTGCGGCACCTGCTCGACGAAACCAAGACCAAGTCGCACCAAAGGGACAGACTCGCCAAGCTCATACATCGGGCTGTCTCGGTACAGGGCGCCGATGCAGTCACCAGGCGCATAAATGACAAATACCTGCCCACTACGCCCACCGAACAACACGCGCCGTACGGCGGCCTACCCAACGCGAAGCTCGATCGTGATATCGACGTCGAGGAGGTCCGCGCGGCCCTGCACGCCCTCAACAGCCGGTCGGCAGCTGGCCCGGACCTCGTCACGAACAAGGCGCTCAAGAACCTCGACGACAGCTCGATTGAGAACCTCGCAAAATACTTCAACAAGTGCTGGAGGGCGGCCGCTCTACCAAAGCAGTGGAAGACAGCCAAGACTATCCTGATACCCAAGCCGGGGAAGCCACCGGACACGGACAACCTTCGGCCCATCTCGCTCACGTCCTGCGTGGGCAAGGTGCTGGAGCACGTCCTGCTCAACAGGTGGCAAGACTACCTGGAACGAGAAGGGCTGTATCCGGCCACGGTGATCGGCTTTAGACAGCACCTCAGCACGCAGGACGCGATGCTGCAGCTCAAATACCAAATCATAGACAATGGCGGCAGCGCCCGCGACAACAAGGCAATCCTGGGTCTCGACCTAAAGAGCGCCTTTGATAATGTGAAACACTCGGCGATTCTGTCCCAAGTCTCTAAGCTCAACATGGGCGAAAGATCCTACAACTACATCAAGGACTTCCTCACGGACAGGACCGCCCAGCTACGAGCAGGCGACCTACAAACGCAAGAGAAGAAGCTCGGGAGCACCGGCACACCGCAGGGATCGGTCATTTCGCCGATGCTGTTCAACCTGGTAATGATCGGAGTGGCCGAGAAGCTCGCGGACATCGAAGACGTCAGGCACACCATCTACGCGGACGATATCACACTGTGGGTGACTGGCGGCAGCGACGCCCACATCGAGGGCGCTCTGCAAGCCGCCGTCGACGCGATAGAAGACCACCTGGAAGGCACCGGCTTGAGATGTTCGCCGAGCAAATCGGAGCTCCTCATACTCCCACCTACCAACAATGGCAGATGCAAGACCAGACAACGCGAATGCGAAAAAATCAGAATCGTAACCAAATCCGGCAACGTGATCCCCGAGGTCAGCAAAATCAGGATCCTAGGCATGGTCATCGAAAAGCATGGAAGAAACGGCGAAACCATCGCCCGTCTCACGGCAAAAGCGGCCAACGCTATGCGACTCCTCAAAAGAGTCACTTCCCGGAAGGCTGGCATGAGAGAGGAGAACCTAATCAGGCTCGTCCAATCCTTCGTCATCAGCCACGTCGCGTACGTTGCAGCCTACCATAGATGGCTGCAACACGAACGCAACAAAATTAATGTAATCATCAGGAGAGCGTACAAGGCGGCGCTGGGCCTGTTCGAGTCCACGAGCACGACCCGCCTCTTACAACTCGGGATCCACAACACGCTCGAAGAAATAGCCGAAGCGCAACGGACCTCTCAACTGGAGCGGCTGTCCACGACCAAAGCCGGGAGGAAGATACTGGACGACCTGGGAATAGGACACTCGAACGACGCGGAGACAAAGCTCCCCGTCCCCGAAGAGGTCCGACGCCAGACCAGAATCGACCCCATACCCAAGAACATGAACCCCGAGTATAACAAGGAAAGAAGAGCGGCGAGGGCCAAGGCTCTCATCGACCTGCACGCCAACGACGAGCACGCGCGGTACGTGGACGCGGCCGAATACCAACGGAACGCCTTCGCAGCGGTCGTCATAGAGGCGTCGACCGGCGCCACGAGGACGGCAGCGAGCGTGAGAGGCGCCGGAGCGGAACAAGCGGAGGAGGTGGCCATCGCCCTGGCCATCGCCGACGCAGACTGCTACACGGTGCTGAGTGACTCGAGACAGGCGGTGCGAAACTTCGCCAAAGGCCAAGTCTGCAGGGAGGCCGAGCGCGTACTACGAGCGACTAAACTGCAAGACCGAAGAGTAAGAATCAAGTGGTTTCCGGCGCACGCGGGCGACGCGTCGGAACGCAGTGCGAACCACAATGAGACGGCACACGCAGCGGCGCGAGCGCTAACCAACCGCGCCCCGGCAACACACCGTCCGACGTGGTTCGGAGCCAAGGACCGCATGACCGACTACAGCGAAATCACGAAGGCCTACCGCCTGGCTCGCAGGACTCTCCCACCCCCGCACCCGAGGCTGAGTCGAGCGGAGGCGGTACTACTGAGACAGCTCCAGACCGGATCGCTACCGAGCCCGGGACTGATGCATCGCATGTACCCCGAGACCTACCCGACCGATACGTGTAGAGTCTGCCGGAGGGAGCCGGCAGATCAGACGCACATCTTGTGGGACTGCATCAGAAATCCAAGGGAAGCAAGATCAGGAACAATCCCGCCGCGGCTGGAGGCAGCAGCGAAGAGCAACGACCATGACCAACAGCTATGGGCCGTCCAGCAGGTCCTCGGGGCGCTCGAAAGGCAGGGACCCAGCGAGCCGGCAACGGCGAGCGGAGACCCGCGCCGAGTAACGGCAGCCTCGTAGACGACGTAGGCCCTCGTCGGGGCGCGCGAGCGCCCAACTGCAGGCACAAATAAAGTTTATTCCAATCCAATCCAATGGGTAAGCTCATGGAGCACGTGTTTCTCACGTGTTTGCAGAACTATGTAGAGATCCATCGCCTCATGCCGCACACGGTGATCGGATTTAGGCCGCACCTGTCCACGCAGGACGTAATGCTACAACTCTCTCGGGAAATAGTAGACCCAGGGAACGGCCATGGTACGCGGGCCATCCTGGGTTTAGATGTGAAGAAAGCGTTTGATAACGTTTCGCACGAGGCAGTACTCGCCAACCTCTCAAAGCTCAACGTAGGGCGACACACTTACGAGTATATAAGAGATTTTTTCTCTAACAGGACAGCGCAGCTGGATATAGGGGAACTCAAGTCGGAAAACATACCATTGGGAAATAAGGGTACCCCGCAGGGGTCGGTATTATCGCCATTTTTATTCAACACCGCGCTGATCACACTTCCTATGAAGCTTGGCGCCATAGAGGGTGTTAGACATGCCCTGTATGCTGATGACGTCACGATTTGGATAAATCGTGGATCGTACGGGCAGATTGAGACGGCCCTACAAGAGGCGGCGGACGTCGTAGACGCCCACGCCCGTTGGGCAGGACTGGAATGCTCCCCACAAAAGTCGGAGCTGCTGGTCGTTCGTAAAAATCAGGGGGCACTTTATTGACTTAAAGTGCTTTGAGGCGAAAGCCTTAAGCGTGGTGTTGCTACTTATGTGACTGATGTGCGGTTAAGGTGTTAAGCTTCGCCTCTAAGAGCGGAATGCGGCAGCGTCTTGCAACGGTGCCAGGGAGTCCATTGAACGCCACCGCCCGTTCGGCTCTATGCCTAGCTCGTCGGTAAATTTCTTTTTTGAGGAAAGGAAATGTATCTGTCTCTCATATCTCGGTGGACACCTAAACCTCGTCGTAACGGGAAGGGAGGAAGATGGGAATGAACGAAGACACCGTATTCACTAGACGCGCCTTTGTTCATTCCAAACCATTGAGCTGACATGGCGGAGTGGTAGCGTGCTCGTCTCGCACTCCGGAGACCGGGGTTCGATTCCCGAGCTCGGTCAATTTCCTACTGGGTTTTATTTATTTATCTGGTCTGACTAGAAAGGTTAATTAGGCTAATTGTTGAAGTAAGCAATTAACTAAACTCAGTCCCACTTACTTGGAGCATCACTATACGATCTCTTTAATTGGTTGCATGCTTACTAGCCAAAGTACAATTGGCCCCGTTTGAAATTCGCGCACTGTGACGTCGCGACCGTTTCGACCTATTGGAAGGCGTGACATTTCTGTCGACAATCCCTGCTTACTTCCGCCTTAATAACGGATGTGCCTGCAAAACGGAGCCGAATAGGATACAACTGACAATCCGCGGAAACGAAATTCCAGAAGTGGAAACGATAAGGGTGCTTGGAATTCATATACAATCCAACAGATGCAACAAAGTAACGCTGGACAGGTTGACGACCTCGGTCCAGCAGACGATACCACTCATTAAGCGCGTGGTGACTCGGCGACATGGCATGAGAGAGCGCGACACATGTCGGCTCATTCAGGCTTTCGTCGTCAGTCGGCCCGTGTACGCTACCTCTTACCTGGATCTCAAGAGAGCAGAGAGTGAAAAGCTGAACTGCCTGATAAGGCAGGCGTACAAGGCGGCTCTCGGCCTCCCCAGAAACACGTCCACCGCGAGACTTCTGTCTCTTGGGGTTCATAAAACCCTCGAAGAGCTAATTGAGGCGCAACTTACATCGCAAGAGCAGCGGCTCAGGCAGACCGATACGGGGCTCTGCATTTTGAGAAGATTGGGCATAGAGGGCGAGGACCCTTCCGGCCAGGTAATTTTACCAGCAGAGATGCGCGAACGCATGCGGGTCAAACCTATTCCCAAGTACATGCAAGCGGACCGTCACGACAACCGGAGGAGGGCCAGGGCGAAGACGTTAAGCAAAAAGTATCTAGGGGACGATAGTGCCGTGTATGTTGATGCGGCACATTATAACATTACAGGCAAAGACGCTTTCGCTGTGAGCGCGGTGAAGATTTCCCGCAGGGTAGCGGCTACGGTGATCACGGACCGAGTGGAAGACGCCGAAGAGCGTGCAATAGCACTAGGGATCGTTCAAGAAGGCACCAGCACAGTTCTCAGTGATTCCAAAACGGCCCTTCGCAACTTCGCGAGGGGACGTATATCCGCCACTGCGTACAAAATTCTTCGTACGATGCCAAATTATAAGAAGGAAGTGGATCTGGTGTGGGTCCCAGCCCACGCGGGTGTTCCAGGGAACGAGGCCGCTCACCAGTATGCTCGAGGTTTTGTCAGCCGAGCCGGTGACGGGGTCTCGGACCCTGATGCCCCAAGGGGTGAAACGCTAATTACATATCAGGCCATAACAAATTATTGCAGGGAGCTTAGAGCGAGCCCGCCTCCTCCGCACGTTTCGCTCAGCCGCGAACAGGCAACCACGTGGAGGCGGCTGCAAACGCGGTCGCAGCCAAACCCGCGGACATATTCCAATATCTTCCCAGATTTGGTAAATCCGTACTGTCAGCTTTGCGGCGAGCGTGCCACCTTAGACCACATAATCTGGGACTGCACGGATGATCCGCCTCCGGCGGATCTAGTCACATCTCCCACACTTGAAAAATGGGAAGCTGTTCTCGCTAGCCCGGACCCGGGCGTTCAGTCCAGGGCCACGGCAAGGGCGCAGGAGGTCGCCGACAGACTCAAACTGCCGGTGACCTGAAGCGGCTGAAGTACCCAAGAACTTCACCAACGTATTGCTGACAATAAAGTCTTCTCTCTCTCTCTCCCGAGCCCTCCACTGTGGCACCTCTTTCTCTCTTTCTTCTTTCTCTCCCACCTTCCTTCCTTCCTTCCCTTACGATGCGGTTCGGGTGTCCACCGAGACAAGCGAGCCGGATGATGCGTCATTTGCTTTCCTCAAAAACCAAAAATGATGCGCGATACGCGCGAGCCACGATAAAGAGAGCGTATGTCTTGGCGACTCCCCCATTGTGGGTATGCGCCATTTTATTTGAGGACAACCAGCCAACGAGCGCACAGGCACAGCTGCCCTCTGCAGACACGTCAACGCAGATGTCATCGCCTACGTTCAATGGCTACAGTCGTCGTTCCGTGGAAGATGGCCACCCCGACGCTGCGAACACTACAGGAACGCGGGCACCTGCGGATGAAACGGCGCTTCGACGACACCCGCCTGGCAGTGGAGACGAGCCCGGCAGACCGCAGCCTTCCGCGCCGGACGGTGTCTTTCCAACCGTGAGGTGGGACGCGGTGAGCATCTGGTGGGCCTGCCTTGCTACCGCCTTCCTGGTGGTGATCGTCGGCACGCGGTTGATGTTCATCGCCTGACGACTGTCCGCGGACGGCCTCGCCTCATTGGAGACCGCGCGAAGTCCGGCCGCCCACGGGACCATCCGCAGATGTCGTCGCGTACGTGGAACGGCTGCAGTCGTTCGTTGGAAGATGGCCACCCCGACGCTGCGAACGCTACAGGAACGCAGGTGCCTGCGCATGAAACGGCGCTTCGACGACACCCGCCTGGCAGTGGAGACGAGCCCGGCAGGCCGCAGCCTTCCGCGCCTGACGGTGTCTTTCCAGCCGTGAGGCGGGACGCGGTGAGCATCTGTGCTTCAACGACACCCGCCTAGCAGTGGAGACGAGCCCGGCAGGCCGCAGCCTTCCGCGCCTGACGGTGTCTTTCCAGCCGTGAGGCAGGACGCGGTGAGCATCTGTGCTTCAACGACACCCGCCTAGCAGTGGAGACGAGCCCGGCAGGCCGCAGCTTTCCGCGCCTGACGGTGTCTTTTCAGCCGTGAGGCGGGACGCGGTGAGCATCTGTGCTTCAACGACACCGGCCTAGCAGTGCACGAGCCCGGCAGGCCGCAGCTTTCCGCGCCTGACGGTGTCTTTCCAGCCGTGAGGCGGGACGCGGTGAGCATCTGTGCTTCAACGACACCCGCCTAGCAGTGGAGACGAGCCCGGCAGGCCGCAGCCTTCCGCGCCTGACGGTGTCTTTCCAGTCGTGAGGCGGGACGCGGTGAGCATCTGTGCTTCAACGACACCCGCCTAGCAGTGGAGACGAGCCCGGCAGGCCGCAGCCTTCCGTGCCCGACGGTGTCTTTCCAGCCGTGAGGCGGGACGCGGTGAGCATCTGTGCTTCAACGACACCGGCCTAGCAGTGGAGACGAGGCCGGCAGGCCGCAGCCTTCCGCGCCTGACGGTGTCTTTCCAGCCGTGAGGCGGGACGCGGTGAGCATCTGTGCTTCAACGACACACGCCTAGCAGTGGAGACGAGCCCGGCAGGCCGCAGCCTTCCGCGCTTGACGGTGTCCTTCCAACGGTCAATTCGGACGCGGTGCGCATCTAGCGGTCCTGCGTTGCTTACGCCGTACTGGTGGTGATCGTGGCCACGTCATGCGTCGTCTGCACGCGGCTGATGTTCATCGCCCGGCGACTGTCCGCGGCAGGTCTCGCCTCACTGGAGACCGAGTAAAGTCCGGCCGCCCACGGGACCAACTGGGGAACTCCGTTTATGTAACTGCCGGGCTGCCTCAGCGGTGTCGTGACAGGTGCAATGCTCTGCAGCCTTCGGGAACGTAGTCGCTGTCAGTGCTAATGCTGCGTCCGTTTTGTCCCGCCATGGCTTGTGCCAAGGACGAACTGCTACTCTAAATGTACGTTAGTGAAATTATGTACAAAAATATATGTTTCTAAATAAACGAATGATTAGAAGGCACGAACTTCAAGCTATGTCTGATAGCAACTTCTGGAAAAAGGCGTGCGTTAGACGAGCGTTCTGCAGTCTCCAGCCATCTTCTCCGCCATGTTTTGCATATTCTGTGGTGGGATGTAAAGAATTCTGCTTCCCCAGGCGCTCAGAAAAGCATAAACAAAGCATATTCTGCTTTGAAGATGAGAGAGAGAGAGAAAAATTTATTATAAGAAAGGAATTCGTGGCACGCCCCAGGGTCCCCGCACGACCACCTGTGCATTCGAGTGTTTATGTTCCCAAGGTCCATGACGTGTTTCATATTGTTTCGGTCTGAAATTATAAATTAAAGCAGAATAAGGATTCTTAATGATATACCTACCTGAAAATTAGCTGTGCACTTCGGAAAAGTTCTGGCCAATTATGCAACTGAGTAAGAACGCAGAAATGGCCCGAGGCGCCAGAGTGCATTTAAAGTGTTTTCGTAGATTTCGGCCCGAGTTTTGGCAACCCGTAAAAGAAATTGACGAGGAGTCGCTCTAATTACCAGTCATTCGCTCTAACCATTCGCTGGGATGTCTTCTGGCCCGGGAACTGTGCGTTGTCAGCGCATGTTAAAAGAGCCCCAGGTGGTTGAAATTTCCGTCCAGCCCTAGACTACGGCGTCCCTCATAACCTGAGTCGCTAGAAAGTACACATTTTTGTGGATCGCGGCGACAGCCATGGCCAGACCGATGACGACGCTGGTCTTGTTCTTCTCGGTTGAGTAGCAGTGCCTCCCAGGAATCTGTACTTCTGTTCGGCTTTCCAAAGGTAAGGCAAGTCCACAACATATGGATCAAGTCCGCAATTACATCGCTATTCTTGCATCTAGGGCTAAACACCTCGGGGCGCCATTTGCTTAAAAGCCTCTGATTCGGAAATATTCCTCTTTTCAGTTTCCTGCACGCTACCTCTCCTCTCTCAGAAATTTTGTTATGTACACTTGGGCACGAGTGAGGTTCCAGCCTGAAATGATTTCCTCATACGATTAAGCTCTTCACCGAAATGTAGGTGCTCCTGGCACAAGACGCGACTGCGATCCCGGACCTCGTGCCAGCGTGTGCGCGTTCTCGTTGCCTCGTAACCCTTGATGCGCCGGCGTCCAAGCCAACGCGACCTGCTCTGCCGGAGCTTGTTGTTGTTGCGACTGAGAGAAGGATGAAAGGAAATTGCGCGGGCCAGCCTACTGTATCCAGCCGAGCCACCACCGCTGCCACGTGCAGATAGAGTTAAAATATCAGAGGAACTCGGCCGACTGGGAGAGTTTTTACTGCTGGCGCAGATATCGACGGCGCGTTGCAATCTTGGTTGAGCGCAAAAGACTAACACAGAGAAACAAAACGACACACATGGAGCGCTCTCTGTGTGTTCGTCTTTTGAGCTGTACCAAGTTTCCACTATGTCCTACCAACTAGCCCAACACGAAGCCCCCCCCCCCCCCCCCCCGCCTCCCTTAGGACCGCTACAGTGTGTAGAATACGTCCTGCCTACCTTCAAACATAGCCTGTAAGGCTCTGGCTCTGTCACCACGTGTGCACTCGTTACGCACTGCGTGCACCGTAGTAGTATTAGACATTGATTCGGCCATAATTTACAAGCCATGCATGTGGACCGCCTGGGCGACCAGACGTCGCTGTTCATCCTCCTCTTCAGCGCCAAACCAGTCGAGCCAGGTGGTGATGGATAGAGAAGGTGGGAGATAAGAACCGGACTGCTGAGAAGCCGGGCAATAGAAGAGGCAATGGGCCAGGCCCGCATAGGAAAAGGGGCAGTTCGGGCAGGAAGGATCCGATCGATAGCGATAAAGAGGTGTGAGGGGATGATGACTGTGTTCATTTGGTTGTACCAAAGAAGGTGAGTCGCGGGCACGCAGAGTGATGGATGAGAGGGAAGATAAAGACGGTTGTCGAGGCGGAGCTCGACGTAGACCTCCTGTATGGTGCAGCGCAGGGTGTCCTCCACCAAGGCACGAGCGGGGGCTAGTTGGTGTTTCATAATTATGAAATCGCGCTAAGTGGTACAGAAAGGCGCGAACACAGACGGACAAAGCGCATTGATGAGGAACATGTAAGCCCGATGTACTTGAAATAATTGTCAACAATTATTCAAATATTCAGGGGGCACTTAGTTTACCTACAGTGCGGTGAGGCGAAAGCCTTAAGCGCGGTGTTGCTCCTTGTGTCACTGATGTGTAGTTAAGATGTTAAGCTTTGCCTCTAAGAGTGGAACGCGACAGCGTCTTGCAACGCTGCCAGCCAGTCCACAGAACGCCATCGCCCGTTCAGCTCTACGCCTTGCTCGTCGGTAAATTGTTTTTTGAGGAAAGGAAATGTATCTGTCTCGCATATCTCGGTGGTACCTGAACCTGGCCGTAAGGGAAGGGAGGAAGATGGGAGTGAACGAAGACACCGCATTCACTAGACGCGCCTTTGTTCATTCCAAACCATCGAGCTGGCATGGCGGATGCAATAAAGACAAAAAATTGCGCCTCTCCCGTCGCCGAGAGTAGAGTAAGCATGAAATGTTTACGGGCCTAACACAGGCTCCATTGCTCGGCTTAAGCAGCTGTGACGGTGGCGGCATTGAAATCCAGGACGATGCAGAAGCGTACGCGGACACGACGAGACGCAGGCCTGACAAGAATGTATATGCAGCGCGTTCGAATACTCCGCGAGCGTGTATACATCTGCCTGCCAGAGGGGGAAAGGGCTTGAAGGCCAAGCGGCCGGTCTTTTACATGCGTGAGTGTGGGACAGCAGCGCCATCCTTGGGGAGGGAACGAAAGTTTTCCGCCGAAAGCCCTTCTCGCCCTCTTTCTCTAAGCGGCCTTCTCTCAAAGCCCCTAACAGAGCACGTATGACAACGAAGTGTATTGTGGCATGTATGTGCTTTTTCCACGCGTTATTCGAAATCGGAAATTATAATTCCGTGCATTATCAAATGCACAGCTCGACTGATATCTTCATAAACATTGAGAAGACACTGGCAGCAGTTATTTTAAGGCGAAAGCCTTTAATCTCTCATCGTTGTAAGCAGCAGTTGTCGACAGAAATGTCACGCTTTTCAGTTGGTCGAAACGGTCGTGACGTCACAGTGCGCCAATTTCAAACGGGGCCAATTGTACTTTGGCTAGTAACCATGCAACCAATTGAAGGGATCATATAATGATGCTCGAAGTGGGACTGAGCTTAGTTAATTGCTTAATTACCCAATTAGCCTAGTTAACTTTTCTAGTCAGGCCATATAAATAAATAAAACCAAGTAAGAAATTGGTCGAGCTCGGGAATCGAACCCCGGTCTTCGGAGTGCGAGTCGAGCATGCTATCCACTCCGCCATGCCAGCTCGATGGTTTGGTATGAACAAAGGCGCGTCTAGTGAATACGGTGTCTTCGCTCACTGCCATCCTCCTCCCTTCCCTTCCGGCGAGGTTTAGCTGTCCACCGAGATATGAGAGAGAAATACATTTTCTTTCCTCAAAAACCAATCTACCGACGAGCGAGGCGTAGAACCGAATGGGCGATGGCGTTCTATAGACTCCCCGGCAGCGCTGCAAGACGCTCTCGCGTTCCACTCTTAGAGGCGAAGCTTAACATCTTAGCTGTTGTTGTTGTGACTGAGAGAAGTATGAAAAGGAAATTGCACGGGCCTGCTACTGGCTCGAGCCAAAGATGGCGCTGCTCGAGCCAAGCCACCACCGCTGCCACGTGCAGATAGAGGAGAGTTAAAAGATCAGAGGAAGGAGAGAGAGGAAAGGAAAGACGCGCGTCGCAGCAACAACTGCGTCCGCCGGAGCGGACGCTGCTCAAAACACAGATAAGCGGCCGAAGCCGCGCTCGCCGAAGCGAGAACATACTCTACATCAGTGACCGCACTTTATACCTCGTCTCACAAGATGTTTGCAGCACTACAGAAGGTAGAGCTCTCTCGTCCAATCAGGGCTGCAGAAACGCAGAAAATAGTCCCTCGAATATTTGAGGAGTGTATGACTATTAATCAAAACAATAAGCATTGCAACTAAAAACATGATTTGGACAGGTATATTTAAATGGTAGGGAGTGTTTCAATCACTGGTGAAATTACCAGACAAAGCCCGTACGGACACAGCTCTGCGGAGGCCTGCTGCGAGGTAAGTGACGCGTCGCCACTTTCCAACATGGCGTCGGTCGAGTCTGTTGTCTCCTGTGTGCTCTACACCGACAGTGCGCTGTTTCCCCAAGCAGGCGAAGCAGGTGGCTTTAAATGTTCTTGAAGCGCTTCGCGTCGAGTGCGGGGGCAGTTGGAGTACAAATGCGCTCATCAAGAGGACGGCAAAACTCACGCAGGTGAGCGAGCGAACGCTTTACAAGTGGACAACGGAGACGTTGAACGCGGGCCGAGTGTTGTCACCGAAGAAGCGTTCTGGCGGAAGAGGCCGCGAGCGGACGAAGAAGCTGGACGATTTTGACCTGAGCGTGTTGCGAAGGGTGGTACACACCTTTCTCCAGAGAGGGGAAATTCCAACTATCGCGAAGGTGGTTGCGCATTTCGAAGACGACGAAACGCTACCGACCGTGTCCGCAGCGACAATGCAGAGGATGTTGAAGAAACTTGGCTTCCGATACAAGAAGCGCTCTCGGAATGCGATGTTAATCGAAGCGACGCACATTGTGCAGTGTCGCCGCCGGTAGCTGCGCCAGATAGCGGAGCTGCGACGCCAGGGTAGGCATATTTTCTTCACCGACGAAACGTGGGTTAACGCCGGCCACACGCGCAGTCGAGTGTTTAACGTGCGTTGCCTCTCGCGCAGCACATGGGCTTGTTTTGCATTTCGCCACCATCGACACGGCTGCCTCGGCACGCTGGAGTAAATAAATTTATATGCACATGACACGATTACTGAAATTTACTGCGACGCGACAACAGAGGAACTGATGATAACAGGTTGCGACAAAAAAAAAGTGGGGCTAGTCCCTTTGGAACGGGCGTCCGCCTGTCCAAAAACAAACCAAAAAAAGAATAAAAAGACATCACGCGCCACCTGCTAGAGGTAGAAAGAAGCCACCTGGACATCAGGTGGATCGAGCCACAGGCGCGTAGGAACACACTAATGTAGTGCGCGCCATCCTGATTGGACGAGAGAGCTGTACCTTTCGTAGTGCTGCAAACATCTTGTGAGAGGGAGTAGGTAAAAAAAGTGCACCCCCCACCCCCTGAGTTTTGACGGGTGTCCACCGAGATATGTGAGACAGTTACTGCGTAATTTTCTTTCCTCAAATACAATTTTCATTTTCTTCATTACGGGTCATCTTTGTCTTTCTTCCTTCACTCCCACTTCCTCCCTTCCTCTACGGTGCGGTTCAGGTCTCCACCGAGATGACAGAGAATTACTGCGCCATTTCCTTTCCTCAAAAACCGTTGCGTTCAAACGGCAAGGCATCGCGCCGAACGGGTGGTGGCGTTCCGTGGACTCCCTGGCAGCGCTACAACACGCTGTCGCGTTCCACTCCTAAAGGCGAAGCTTAAGCGTCATTAATTAGCAGTTAATTAGTATTCAGGCATTAATCAGTAATTAACCATTAATTAGTGATTTGTCATCACTTAGTAATTAGTACCCAATTACATGTGACGCCACCAGTGCCACAGAAGCAGTGTAAGTGGTGCGTAAAACGCTTTCGCCTCTACGCACTTTAGACAGCCAAAGTGCCCCCTGAATTTTTTTGTGACTCGTTTGGAGAGCAACCGGCGCTTGTATGCCGGTCCCGTAGGAGGGCTTAGAGAGTCTCGTTGAATCTCGTTGAGCCTCGTACGGTGCCCGGATGTTCTCGTTTCAGAGCCCGGATGAGTGGAATTCAGTGCCCGGATGATGGCTCTCGGTCTCAGTGGGACGTCACCACAATTCTTCTGGTCTGACTAGAAAGGTTAATTAGGCTAATTGGTTAATTAACTCATTACATAGGTCCCTTTTACTTGGAGTATCACTATACCATCCCTTTAATTGTTTGCAATGTTACTAGCCGAAGTAAATTTGGCCCCGTTTGAAATTCGCGCACTGTGACGTCACGGCCATTTCGACCAACTGAAAAGCTTGACATTTCTGTCGACAACTCCTGCTTACAACGATGAGGCATTAAAGGCTTCCGCCTTAATAATTTCAAAATCCAAGGCCTTTAATAAGAGTTGGAAGAATCAGGCTGTGACTTGAAGTGCGGCACGAAGAGACTACCCGAAGTCGAGGGCGCCTCGGCGTCTGGCAGGGGTGTGCAGCACGGAAGCGCACCACGAGGAGTAGCGACCCGCCTATTCGAAGCTCGTGGGTTGCACTCACACACGACCGACTACATTGAAGTAGTGGACCAGTCCGCCACGCTCGCTGGGCGGGCTTTCGAGCCCGAGGATGGCCGAACCTAAATTGGTACAGCAGCAGTCTCTGGTGGGGCTCCACCAATTAGAGGGACTTGCACTTGGGAAGTGGTTTGGCCCTGGCCTACTTCGTGTAACTACGCCACCCCGCACTTGCATGTCACTTTCAACGCTGTGGGCGACGATGAAAGAGCTCCGGGTCGACAGCTGCCCTCTAGCCCGCTGCGTTCGTCGCCGGCGCAGCATCCACTCCTTCCAAACTCCCCGCTGTAAGCGACGCCAAGAGCTTCGGGGCCGTACACGCGTCGCAGCCAGCTGCGTTCATCGCAGCTGCGGGTGCCGCCACGCCTACTCCAACCGCAGTTCCCGTCGACGCCATGACCTGTGGCCCGACACGCGCGTCGCAGCTGGCAGCCTTTGATGCTGCCGCTCGTACCGAATAAAGGACTTCTCCCGTGCCTTCCAGTGCTAATTCTATGTCCGCCGAGGATTTTCCCAATCTCCCGAGCTATGGTCAACCCGTCTCTACCTCTCTTCCCTCTGGGCCTCAGGCTGACGACTCGTCGACAGACATGGATCTCACGCCATTCCCTGTAGACGACCATTCAGGCGAACGACGACCATATTACTCTAACCCCGGAAGCCGGCTGGAGCACCATTGGTGCCAGCCGTAAGCCTGCCTCCGCCGCCCTGCCCGTCGCCGAGCTCATCACTGTTGGCATGTCGGCCAACAGTGATGAGCTGTGGGATATGTGGGCTGCATACGTTAGCGCTGACAGCGTTGTGGCAGACACGCGGCGCTGCAGCAATAAGCCGCATTGTTGATTCGGTCAGGCCACACTCGCGATCAACAATTAACAGCACCAGAATGGCGGTGGTTGTCACAACTTTTTAATCAACCAAAGGAGAGTTTGAAGGCCAAAAATGGCCCTTTACATAAATGGAGTCCTTAGTCCGGGACCCCGCTGGACGAGGCCGCTACTCGCGCCCGTTGGACTAGAGCCCTATGAGACTCTAGTCCCGAGCAGTTGAGCAGGGCTGCCTCCCATGCCTCTCAGGAAGGGGAAGGATTGGGGGGAAGAGAAGGATTCTTCTGACAGGCCCTAACCATGTGGAAGGTATCGGATACTTCCCCACCACTTATGCGGGAGAACATCCCGTTCCTCTCGCTCGTAACGACTCCCACAGCTGTGACAACCTCGCGAAATACTTGCACAGAGCTCGTCTTTGAGAAGCAGGCATTGGTGCAGCAAGTCAAGCATATATGCATCTATTTCTCCGACCGCAAAGCTTCCTTCATGACGATCAAGAACTGTTAGTGGAGTGTTTCTTGTAGAAGGTAAATCTGTGAAAAATAACAAGTTGTTTGTAATTGTACATACGTGTCTTGCTCTAATCATTTTCCTTAATCTATCCAGAAGCTGAATCAGCTGATGAGCGGCGCTCAAATTTCGCGTTAGGAAGTAACGTAATCGTCAACAATTTTTTCAAGGTAGCATACGCTTTTATATTGTCGAGGCGCGCTTTTAAACTCAGTGAGGAACGAAAGAAATGTGAATTGAACCATGTATACAATGTGCATTATATTTTGAGTTTAGCTTTCAGCGGTGTATTTAGGTGTTGGATTACCATGGCCTGTATTAGGGCGGCTTACTTTTGTTCACTGCTGATGCTATTAAACTGCGCCTAGCTGGAGCTTTCCCGACGAGTGCTCTCTTCACATTGTCATCTATGTGCATGCCCTTAAACTTACGTGATAGCTTATTTCTCGAAAAGGCAAGTAGTCCAAAGTGGACGCACCTTGTCGAAGTTGCTCAAGCGTCCAGCGATGCACAGTTCATCTGCGCATATTAGCATGAAATAGGATTGCGGACGTAATCCATTGCACGCTAAACGTCAGCAAGGCGCATAGGTGAGAATTGTGTCAAAGACTGATTGTACTGTCGCACATGTAAGCAGGAGGGCTTGACTTCCAAATTCAAAACTCCTGTCTCGAGGAGTTTGATGATAAGGCATTCAAACGCCTTCGCTCATGCTCTCCTGCCCATGAGACTCTACCATCAATAGTACAAAAGGCAGGTACCTAATCCGTATACGCGACCAGACTCACTGTTACGGGACACTGCCCCGATGGGATCTGCGCAGGGGATCTTTGTCTGGGGATGGGATCTTTTTCTGCAAATGAGGTTTATGCCACTTGTAAATGCAACAGTGCTTGAAAATGAGCCTCTCTTCGTTTCACTTCAGAGAAGCTACGCAAGTGCATAAGAACCGTTAATTATCGGAGGGTGGTAAAATTTTTGTCGCGCACAGGACGGATGCTTAACGCGTCACTAGTGGCTAATCCCCAAGGTTACCGCATGACAGGTGCGCAATATTACCACTGATTTTAATGTGTGAGATGTACACTGCAGGTTACGATCTGTTTTCACATACCGCATCCACCGAAATTCGGTCGATGTGACAGTAACCGAACCCCCCACACATTTGCGGAAGTGGTCGCATGTGTGGATAATTAAGACGCAGCTCTGATGTCAGACACGACCGTCACCTAGCTAACTCCCTCATTTACCATTGTGGATATAGACTCGCTTTAGACGAAATGACGCTGAGCTGTCGGCAGGCTACGTGACAATCATGTTCTCACGAACACGTAAATACGCAAAGAAAGAGGCGTGGTGACACAGGTTCTCTTAAAGTGAGGTCATGAACCACACATCAAGCCGTCCAGTTCACTGCTCTTAAGGGGCTTTCTGACGGTTTGCCACACTACCAGCCGCGAGAACACCTATCAGACTCCAGGAGGCGATGACAGCGAAGAAGCGTTACGTTCTCTTGCACAAGGCACACACGCCCCGAACCCCCGCTGCTGTGTCTAACACAAAGAATCACGCACTTGGACGGCCAGGACCGGCCAGCTCCCTTTCGCTTCGAACAAGCCCATGTTACGAAGTCGCAGTCGTCTTCAAAATGGTCCCGCAGTTGTTGTTCACACGTTGGTAAGTAGCGCAGGAACGACACCCTGTCCGCAAACGAGGTCATCGTCGCGGATAGCACGGCTGAACGACGAGTTCGTGTGGACAGCGAAAGCAGCAACGGTTGTTGACTTCGGAGATGGTAAAATCAGCGTCTGTCATTGCGTCGGAAGGCGGCGGTAGCTCGCTGCTGAGACGCGGTCTTTGAGACGCTTTTGTAGCGGCCAGAGAACAGGGCTCGAACACGCTGCTGTCATGGATGAAGACAATGTGTCAGTCCTCGCCGGAGCGCGGTCGTCTGGGCAAGCTTTGGGTGGCGATCGAACTTCAGGGGTGTAGCTTGGCCGGCAGACGAGATGACTTTGTGTTAGGCCTAGCAGCAGCGGCGGCGGACGGGGTCGGTGCCCTTGGCTATACTAAGATCGGGAGCGCTGCCTCCGAAGACCGGAGGAACCGGTCTTGGCGCTGAGCCGGCCGAATCCGCACTTTCGGCGCCTCAGCGAGTCCAGGATCACGGTGGCGGGGTTCCAGGGGTTGGCGCCCGTGTTGGTCGTTCCGCGGTCCTCGCGCAGACGTGCCTTGAAGTCGCCCAGCTTCCTGTCCAGCTTGTAGCCGAACAGTGTGAGGACCCGGTCGACCGATGACATGGCGCTCGCTGGGCTTCCCTCACGGAACCGCTCTGGGAGAACGCGGTGCTCGAGCGAGCGCTGTCGCCCTCTTCTTCCTCTGACGGGCCGCCGCCCTTTCGCGAGCATGCCTACGTTTTTGGAGGCCCAACGAGAACAGAAAACGATTTATGAGAGTTTCCACATGGAGAGAACACAAGGGAAGGCACAGCAAGGTCAAAGAGCATATTGTCAATACCAGACGAAGTAGAAATCTTCAAATTATTAATAAGACATGCAATTCCCTCCACCGAGATTTCAATACTTTCCATGAATGGCCAGTCATAATCAGCAAAATCAGGTACATTGGTATGATCCTCGCGGCTGAAAATCGGTGAAAAAAACGTATTGAACGCAGAGGGGCACTCATTGTCAGGGAGGGGAGTATTTGTATCGCTATGCAAGGCTATCTGGTTAGAGTCACGGTCAGGTGATATAACTCGCCAAAACTTTTTCGGATTCGAATTTAAGAGAGAAGGTAAATCTGTGGAGAAATATTTATTTTTGGCTGCAGCTAAGGCAGAACAGTACGTTTTTAAGCAAATAAGCAAATGCAAATAAAGGTAAATCTTTCGTGGTTAACATTTTTACACCAAGTTTCCAATCCTGCCCATGCGCATAGCCGAAGAGAGCACGACCTTAAAAAAGAAAAACTTTAAAAGCGCTACTTGTAAAAAATTATACTCAAATTACAAAGAAGGCACAAAAAAACACTTGTCTGTGTTCTTTTGCAATTTCTATGACTGTGACCTTGCGAAGAGAAAAAAGGACTGCACGTGTGGTAAATGTTCTGGTTGAAACAGAAAGCAAAAAAAAATTAGCTGTGGTTTAACCTGGCTGAGCCCAGTTTACAGAGCGGAAGCTCGATTAAGCACGTCAGACACGGTTTGCTGGTCTACGATCCATAGCCTAAGCACTGGTTACACGAGCGAATACGCCATGGCTATCTTCGAACGTCAAGCAGCGCTTCACGCTTTATATTATATTATCAAATGAACGGCCAGTCACGCGGTTCAGCGCAACTGCGAGGTGAACGTTGAACCACGTTGTTCATTACGGAGGTGAGGGAACGCAGCCGGCTCCGAGCGCCGCCGCAGCTGCGCTCTGGCGCGGCGAGTCACGTGGTATGACGTCACAACCACACCCCCGCTCGGCCGCTTGAAGGTCATTGGGCTTCTTCGATTATCCGCCTCTGGCAGCCCGCGGGTTGCTTGCGGGCTGCCCGAGCGCGCTCGATTTTCTCGGGTTGCTCCGCCCACTTCCGGTGGCTGCCCGGAACGCGTTCGTTTTTCTCTGGCTGGGCGGTTTCGGGCTGCCAGCCGGCGGCCAGACTCGCCAGGACGATTTTGTGCTGGCAGCTCTCGGGCAGCTAGCAGACGACAGAGAGGTGTATGGTCGCGGGAAGCTCGCGCGGCCATTTTTATAAGGACTAGAAGGACCGCGCTTCTTCATGCGATGTTTTGCGCGATGCAGGCGCTTGTTTCGACTAGGCCACGGTGCATATCGACTGTGTCGCCTGCAATGATACCTTTTGCGGTAGTTCTCGCTGTTTATTGATACGTTTTGCGTGCGTATGCGCGATCATATTTCGATTGTCTCACCACCTCGAAAGCACAATTGCTCACTTCATATTACGATCGCATACTTCTGATTCACAAAATATTTCGGCTGTTAATTTCGTGCGCCCGGCGGATATTGCGATGGTGTTCGAGGCCTTTCACGAGAGCAGCCGGATTCCTGTTCCGAGTACGCGTTCAGACGCGCGCATATATACTTTTGCACTGCGTTTGGCGCAGTGCAAAAGTGGATATGCTTTGAAAAACGCTTGACTGAAACATGTCCTTTATTAAAAGCCCTCACGAGCACATTGCTCGAGACATCTCTGCGAGCATATATATGTGGCCATACAGAACTGTCGCGCCGACCAAGTGCTGATTCTGTCGTCACGGCCAGGTGTTGTACACTTCAGCTACAGCCTTCTGCTACATATGCTCAAAATATCTGAGAAGTACCGCAGGCATGCACCTCCTCGCGTGTGGCTCATTTTAAAAAAATAGATAAAAATGAGCTCTAGCGCTGATCGTCATGCAAACACACGCGCAACGTGAGGCGCCGACACGCAGGGCTTTATTGTAGCGCCTTTCATTTCAGTGCCAGTTCTCTGCTATAAAGCTGTATTATTACAGAAACGATACGCAGCTAAATTTATGCAGCGCACCCGCTTGTTCTAGGTGGGCGTTCAACAAGCTGATATGCGCAAATTTTGCCGAGATTATATGTTCCTTGCCCGCAGCAAAAGCCGGCGGCCGACAGACTACAGTTGAACGAACGTATCCCGATTCTTTTCTGCTTACAGCTTACAGGAAGCAGGTTACTAGCGTAGAAATCGCAACGTACGTTTTATAAACAACGCACGGGCAGTTTTTCCGTCCTATGTGGTGTCGACTGAAACACGTTAGATTGCGATTGCTCATCGCATGCTTTTGATGATTTCTTGAAGCTTACACAGTGCACCGAAGGCACACGCTCGCGTTGTCGTTGCCGATTTGCGAGCTTGATCAGCTGCATGTTCTGCAGTCTGCGGCACGCAGCCCTCAATAACTGCAAGTCGTTGTTTTCGATACCAAGCAGCCTATTTCTATCGTACGCGTGCGTAGCAATGAGACGCAGAACGCGAAGCTAGAGAGAGCATCTGCCCTCCGTGATCCGCGACTTGCTTGCCGCCGTGATTGCCGACCGGCTGGTTCCGGTGGCCGCCAGCCCACGTGACCATGATGCGTTTTCCTGTCAGAGACGAACTTGCGGGCCGCCAGCGGGCTGCCCGAGCGCTGTTAATCGAAGAAGCCCATTCTTCGGAGCGACTTGACCTTGAGGTTTTACGTGGGCGGAGTAGAGCTTCCGCTCTAAAAATCAAATACGATCAATGCGATTCTTTCCGAGAGCATGCTTTAGTCTAGCGATTGCGCTTTTGTTAACAGTTTATTTTGATTTACTGAACTCAGGCAGCACATAGCACGGTTGAGACGTATCCCCTCCTTGGTTTTTGTTGCGGAAGCAACACTACGTTAGGTGTGAGCGATTTCGCGGAGCCCCGGAGGGCTCCAACTGCGCATGCGCGAGGAGCGAGTGACGTCACATGGCGCACATCTGGAGAGCAGCGCGGAGCCGCCGCCGACTCCTCCGCTTGCGCGCGTGACTTAGAGGTGCCATCGCCGCTGCGCCAGCTGTGCATACTTCAAGAGGAGTGACGTCACACGGCGCACAGCTGCGGCGCTGGGGCCACCGCCGCTCCTCCGCTACGTGGGTGACTCAGGGGTGCCGCCGCCCCTGCGATTGCCGCGCCGTTGCTTCCGCAGTTCTACTCGGGATGGCCATTGGTCAAACCACAGCCAATTTTGCTTGGGCTTGGCTTCAGAAAAAATCTGCAGTGAAATAAATTCTGGCCGGCCCAGCATTGAGTCCAACTCGCTACCACCGGGTCCGAAAAAGTAAAACAAGCAGGCATTTACAACTTTTTTTTATTGCCTTCCGAGGCGGTGGTGAAAGGTGTGCTTGTCACTCAAGAAACTCGCCACGACCGCAGCCACTGGTCACCCTGGAGAATATCGTGGTCAGGACAGTGAACAACTTTTTGAATTATGAGTGAAGCGATGCCTGCGGCCAGCTCATCACAAAAAGCCAGCAGCTTCTGGTATTGTGAGCCTTGTTTTTAGCATCAGCAGGTGAACTTGCATGCTCTGCTCACACATACCCTGTTCAAAGATGAGCAACTTATCAAACAGATGCGCTAATCGAAGGCCTACGCACAGAATCCTTCCTAAACTTGTTCACTTATAAAGAAGAAACTGGCAAGGTTCGCCTAGCCTGACATTTCGCCGGGGCGAATGCGCCTTGCTGGAGTTGCACTACAGGACTGTACACGACAGCAGGCTGAGCTGCAGAATGCAGCAAGCTTCACATTGCATTCAAAGCTAGCCGTATTTTCATGGCTAGTAGCGTCTCGTGAAATGTATACTAGTTCCTCGAGTAGTAGGCCCTTTACCATTTTATTGCTTCCCTCAGAAAGGGTGAAAAAAAATTAAAAGAAAGAGGGAGGGTGCCCGGACCAGCAACGCATTACCGGGCTTAACTCCAAATCAAGAGAAATGAAAAAAGAGTTAAAGGCTGCAACAACAACAAAAAGAGTTTGAATGGAAAATCAGAACTGTAAAAATAAAAAAGTGAAAAGAAGAGGAAACAAAAGGCACATCACATTCACAGACTGACAGATAAAGCACAGCGTGCAGTCCGCGAAATAAAAATTAAAAAAGAAAAAAACAAAGTCACAGTACAGTCATGGGCTAAGTAACAATCAAGACAAAGCACAGAGCCCGGGCCTCAACGAAAATCAGGGAAGTGAAAGCATAATCAAAACAAGATAAAACCAAAGCCACAACGCATTCAAGGTCGCAGTCACGCAATCAAAGTCCAGTAAACAGGCCACGACTAAAGCGCCTATGCCCAACAAAAGAGCACGGAGCCCTCCGCTGGGCACAGCTTGGGGAGGAGAACCGAGAGGAAAAATATAAATAAGCGTGGATAACTAGGAATTGCGCTACTTATGAGGTGAACCATTCGAAGGAGAAGATCACAAGCAGCAGGGTCTCGGAGAAGGAAGGGGTATATAGATGGCGCGATGTCTGATGAGGAAAGAGATTTTAGACAAGAAACTGAAGAAGCAGTAAGGGAACAGCGGAAGTAGAGATAGAGGTCTTCAAGTAACATTCCCCAGGAACAAGTTGAAGATGAAGACAGACCAAATTTTTTAACATAGAACGAAAATCTACCACGCCCAGTAGGTAAAGTAATAATAGGATTCCTGGTTAGACAAATGGTGGGAATATTAAGTATATCATGGATCCAAATTGAATAATTCAGTGACGCCATTGTTCTCGCGCCAAAAAATGCGCCACAAAAGAAGTGAAGAACGATTAAACGGGAACGCACGCAACGACGTAAAAGGGTAGAAATACATGTATGTAAACTGCCAAACTGCCTGGCTCTACCAGCAGCTTGGTCGGCCAACTCGTTACCGAAAATTCCGGAATGACCCCGGATATGAAATAAAAGAAATGGGGCGAGAGAAGACAAGCGATAGAGTGGATAGTGGACAGGACAGGTGCTAACTTGCAACTTTATTTGTCCTGTCCACTTCTGTGTCGTCCGTGTCCTTTTTGCGCCATGTTTTCGAAGAACTTTTACCAACTAGCCCAAACCAAGCTACAGGTATTTCTTAATAGAAAAAAGCTACAGAGAATGTTTACTGCATTCGAATCGGAGCGAAAGCACCGATTTGTGCTGCTTAGAAGACGACGGTGAGTATGCAGTGCCACGCGACGGAGCAGATGGAAGTTGATGAAGACGACGCTCCCCAATGCACAGCGTTACAGTGTGGGGCAGTTTGAGCAGCCCAATCATATTGTCATTTGGCGCCACTGTTGAATACAGCCAAAGGTCTGTTTTTACCGCCATTCAAATTTTTTTACTGGAATCTAATCGGTTACCCTGCTAACTTTTTTAAATCGTCATTATCATTTTTTCCTATTACTATTACTATTTTTTTTAAATCCCTCTGCTACCAATCTCACGGAGTCCATCTCCTGCGTGCGTTATGCATTTCCCGTTTCTTTTCGGTCTTTTTGCTTTCTGTTGACTTCTTTCTTCCCCAGCATTCTTTTATTTCGATTTATTACTTTATTTATTTACTTATTTTCTCAAGAAAAAAAAATCATCACAAAAACTCCCCACGCACCACTCTTCTAGGCCGATCCCCCTGTGTGAGTATGCGCCATTTTCCGAGGTGAACAACAACAACAACAACAATTTAACACAAGGCGTGTTAGCTGCGGCGGTAGCCTAGTGTTCCCCTACTTAGCCCCTTCTGTAGAGTCAGTGGAGGCGCTACAGTCAGTGAATGCGCTACATGCCTTCTACGCCGGCGATACTCCTTGGTTGCCAGAGTGCAGCAATGTGTCGCCTTAAGTGTCAGCCTCTAGTGTGTTCGGTGCCCCGTAGGCTGTCAGCGTGCTTGCGAGCGACGTGGTCCCCTCGGCTTGATGGGCAGAAGCCTTGGCTGTCTCAGAAGAGGCGATGGACAAAAGCGCACCTTTGAAGCGTCCTGCAGATGATAAGGTGTGTCGATAACTATGGGCAGAAGGCACTTGTAGTGGTGGCATTAGGAAGGGTAACCTCAAAACGAAGGGCGATGTCTGCCCTCCAGGCCGCCGATTTGCAGGCCGGCCACCCCAGTACAGGGGATGGCGTTCAATAAGACAAGCACCAAAATTGGCGGGCATCGCAGCATTTCAGGTCGCTACCCTTAACATTAGGGGTTTACGTAACCGTTGAAGGAAATACCAGTTAAGGCATCTTTTAAAGAAATGGGATGTGAGTGTGGCAGCCACCAAGGAAAGCAAGCTGTCCTGTGATGAGGAGACTGAAGCTGCTTTCGAGCCTTTTTTTTTTCAGAGTTCAATGTTATCGTAAGTCATTCCAGAGGCTTATCAGGAGGGTGCATGCTATTCCTGGCCAACACACTGGGGACTACTGCCGTGTCGTATCGCACAGATGATGACGGGCGACTTATTTGCTGTGACCTCGCAATTTCGCGTGTACAGTGGCGAATTATTTGTTTCTATGCCCCTGTAAAACAGCGTGATAGAAGGCTATTTTTCCTGTCATTAGTCCACCATTTGTGCACGGATCGTAAAATTATGCTGTTCGGTGATTTAAATTGTTTGTAGGGATGACCACCGAGCAGTGTTAAGTACGCGTTATGACTCTAGTGCTGCTTAGCATGAGAATGCAGCCTGGTGGGTGTCGGACAAGATAGGAGACATCGCATTCATTTCACTCATTTTCAGTGCTGCTCTAGTGCTCGGCTTGACAGAATTTACGTTTCAGCAGATCATGTCAGCCAGCGTTTTTGGTTACCGGGTGCGGCCCATATTCTTCAGTGATCACTGCATTGTGTCTCTTCCGAGAGGCAGGTACAGTAGGCGCATACTTCATCTTCGATGGGAGCTCTGGAAGCTGAATGGCTGTCTGTTCCCGGATGAAATCTTCAAATGTGCTGTATCTACTTGCTTGAAGGACACACACGGTCAGGCGGTCGTCTCTCAGTTTTGCAAAAATGAGACTTATTCAAACAAAAAACAAAAAAAAATGCTATTGAAGCCTCAGCAGTAATCGTGTTTTTGAAGAGACATCACCTTCGAGAGCTTGGCGGTACTTTGGTTGAGCAGCATCAGTTAGAGAGGATATGCCCAGGTGCCTATGTAGAAGATATCACTGTCGTAAAGGCAGAGCTTCAGTGGTTTGAAACCGAAAGATACAAAGGGGCCTTGATAAGGTCTCGGTCCCGTAGGTTTCTGGATGAGCAACCATCTCGACAGGCCCTGAGTGACGAAAGGCAGACTGCTCTTGCTGAAGAAACATTGGAAATTCTGTGCGGTGGTTGTACATACAACGATGTTCCTGGTATTCTTGATGCTTTATATGACTATTATCGGAAGCTGTTTGGGGGTTTTGCGGGCATAAATGCGAGATCAGATTACAGTCGTTTATTCGAAGCCTTTCGTTGACTTGACGATGAGCATCGTGCTGTAGTGGAGGGGCCTATCACTTTGGACGAAACAATCTGCCATTTCTGACCTGACGGCTCAGAAATCTCCTGGACCAGATGGCAATACTGGTGAGTTCTATAAAACATTTTCCGCTTGCCTAGCGCCTGTGTTGATGGAGGTTTTCCAGGCTTCTTACAATGTTGGTTTTTTTGCCCCACACTTTCTATCCTGGGAATGCTGTATTAATTACAAAAAGCACGGATACAAATCGGTTGAAAACAGTTGAGCGATATCGTCCAATTTCTCTGTATAATGTAGATTGCAAACTTTTTGCAAATGTTTGTCGGAGCTAAGGCGAGGAAGAACCAGCTGTGACAGCGTTGTGGTTCGGACTGCTTTTTAATTGCGCTGCTCGCGCTGCGGCGGTCCAGCCGAACTTCCTCCTCCTTGTCCGGCGCCGCGTGCCATGGCCTGCGAGTCGAGCACAGCGCGAGGGGCGCTACAGGTTCTTTGCAATCGTCCGCAGCTAGTTGTTGCTCACTTAATAGGCACGCATCAGAGCTGCGGTAACAAAGGCCGCAGAATCGAGACCAATATTCTCATTGCACGTGCAGTATTGGAGACTGTATCAGATGAGACCGGACAAGTAGGTCTTATTCAGATTGTCCTTGCCAAGTCCTTTGATGAAGTTCGTCACGATTTCTTGTTTGCGGTCTTAGAGCATGCAAGTATTGGAGATGTTTTGCTTACGGGCATAAGAGTAGGCTATAAGGAGTCATATACAAGGCTAATTGTTAACCAAGAGCTAACCATAAATCTATTCCACTGAAATCATCTGTTCGTCAAGGCCGTCCATTATCGCCTTTGTTGTTTGCCCTGTATCTTGAACCCCTTTGCCTCAGTATTATTAACAGCGCAACTATCCATGCTTTGTCCCTGGCGCAATATGAAATTAACATTTCAGCCTATGCAGGGGATGTCGCCCTGTTTTGTTCTGAAAAAACGAGTGTGATTGAGGCATTACATTTACCTGAACTGTTTTGCGACGTATCAAATACGCCTCATATTTTAGATAGATCCAAGGGGTTTTTAGGTTGCGCCATTGGGGTACAACGCCAAGTCATTATGGCGGCATAAGCTGGGACTGCGGGACCTTTCACTACCTAGGGGTTCCTCTTCACCAAATCCGCAACAGTGGAGCCTACTGGGTTTACAGATCCTCTCCATGAGGCGAAAAACCCAGGCTTTGATGGGTAGGGAACTGTCAGTGTTTGCTGGGGCTCAGATCTGCAACATTTTTTTTTTATTTTCAAAACAAGCCTATGTGCTGCAGGTTCTCCACTGTGCGGGGAAGAAAGTGCAGTTGATGCACATAATATTTGCTATCTTCGTATGGCGTTCCCAATGGGAATCCATGCGTCGCGATAACCTATTTCTTTCCCTAGAGTATGGTGGAATAGGCTGTGTTCACTTATTCGTGCATCAGCTTGTTTCGCGTTTTTTCTTGCTCAAATTGGTAAAAGACCCTTCTTTAGTAGCTGTGCTTATCAGGCGACTCAGGGCTCATTTGCCTTTCCTGTTCGCACCTACTGGACACACTGTTGAGGGGCTTTTATAGAGATTCGTGAAGGAAGTTGCAGACACCTTCAATTTCCACACTGTGCGCTTTTCTTTAGACTACCTGTATAGCCTTTCCAGAATGCAGATCACTCAGGCACTTGCGGAGTATTTGTTTCCTGTACCGTTGTAACGGCAACCTTTGCTGGGTTCCTTCACACGACTGTTTTAAGAGGATTCTGGTGTTGGCTTGTTGGTTCATACTTTAAGAAACAGATTAGCACAGCGCGACGGAACGAGGGCAAGAAGGAACACGAAACACAGAACGGGCGCCGACTACCAACTCTTCATCGCGTCATAAAAACCAGCACAATTTATACCATTTTTCCTGGAGCACGTGATGCACTGTCAGCCAGTGGACTTAGCGAAGGAACGTCTCACACGCTTGGCGATCCCTACACAGCTCAAAAGAACTCATGAGAAGTGCATGAACTAACATGCGATAGCATTACTAAAATAATGATAAATGGACCACACATAAAAGGTGTGCTTGATACATCTACAGCCTTCGAGAACTACAGCTCTGAAAAACGAGAAAGAAATGATGCCCAGGCTTAGCTTGGTTAAGCCAAGAATGCGTTGCATATTGCGCGGTCTTTTTGCGCGAGGTATTGCTTGGCGGCACTCGATTTTCTCAGCAGCTGTTCCTCCGTGACGGATGGACGGATGGACGGATGGATGGATGGACGGATGGACGGATGGATGGATGGATGGATGGATGGATGGATGGATGGATGGATGGATGGACGGACGGACGGACGGACGGACGGACGGACGGACGGACGGACGGGTGGATGGATGGATGGATGGATGGATGGATGGATGGATGGATGGATGGATGGATGGATGGATGGATGGATGGATGGATGGATGGATGGATGGATGGATGGATAGGAGCGCCCCCTTTGAAACGGGGCGGTGGCAACCGCCACCATGCTCAGCCGTCCTTTTTTTTCTTTTTTTTGTGTTTTTTTTGTTTTTCCTTTATTTCTTCTTTTTTGTTCTTTGTTTTTTCTTTTCATGTCGTTTGGTGACGTCACGCCACCACGTGACGGGACGTCACCGAACCACGTGACGTCACGTCACGTGGTTTGGTGGCTGCCAGGCCGCGCCCAAGGGCTGAACTGAGTGATTGCAATATGCTACGCATAAAAATTGGCTGTGGTTTGGCCAATGGCCATCCCGAGTAGAATTGCGGAAGCAACGGCGCGGCAATCGCAGCGGCGGCGCCACCTCCGAGTCACCCGTGTAGCGGAGGAAATGGCGGTGGCCCCAGCGCCGCAGCTGTGTGCCATGTGACGTCACTCCTCCTGGAGAATGCACTGCTGGCGCAGCGGCGACGGCACCTCTGAGTCACGTGCGCAGCGGAGGAGTCGGCGGCGGCTGCGCGCTGCTCTTTCGTCACTCACTCCTCGCGCATGCGCAGTTGGGCTCTCCGGGGCTCCGTGAAATCTATCACGCCTGGCGTGGTGTTGCTTCCGCAACAAAAGAGCGCAGGAAAGCAAACGAATTCTTAGAGCTATATAAATCACTTAAGAAGGCGAGAAGGAGCAAGTGCATGAGAATCGCGCATGTGCATCTACCTGTATCACCGGAGGTGTCAGGGACAGTATCGAGTGGATGAAACGCGACCATGACAGGGGTGTAAAATAGAGTAGGAAAAAAAAAATAAAACTTGCTAGGTAATAGGCACAGTCAGTAGTCTAAAAGGGAAAACAAAAAAAACTGACACCAGCAAATAACACGGCAAAAAGCTGAAACCGTATAAAAGAGAGAATAAAGAAAAAAACAAGAACCATCACCGCCCGAACAGTTAAGAGGCTAAAAACCATTAGATACCTTTAAAAGACGGAGGAGAACGATCCTCACAAGGCCAACAAACAACGAGGCAAAGCGACTAAAAAACAAATAAAAGACAATGAGGTGAGGTGCGAGGATGAACCGCTTCTTAGCAAGCCTAGACGGGATTTCCCTATCCGGCGCACCATCATCTGAGCCCCAGCACATGCGGGGATAGAGGGAAATAAGGTAGCGGACACTACCGCCCGCGCGCTTAACCACCGGGCATCGCCTCTCTCGCCGCCTGATCCGGCTGCTGATTTTATTCCGGCTATTACTTTTCGGAAGATCTCTCTCCTGTATCAAAACGCTCACGGCCGATACCCACCCCCCTGTAAAGGCCTCAAGAAGGCAGAGGAGCGTTGGCTTCTTCGCCTCTACACTAACACGGTACTGTGCCCGGCAGTGCTCAACCATTTCAATTCGGCCTTTTCGGGCGAGTGTCCACACTGTGGGGAAGTGTTTGCGGACACGTATCACATGGTGTGGGCATGCCCTGCCAATCCTGCTTTCCCACCCCACCCCCACCCCACCCGAGAGAACTGGGAGGCTGCCCTGCTCGGCTGCTCAACTCTCCAGGACCAACGAGCCCTGGCGACAAGAGCCCGGGCCGCCGCGGAGGCCACAGGGGTCCCGGACTAGAGATCCCACCTTGTGATTGTGAGGGCCGGGCCCTTCAGGCACGGTCCAAGCAATACCTCTCTTGTACATAGTATAAATAAATGTTTTACACCACCACCTAGACATGGCTATAAAACGCAAGAATCGAGCCCGTTTTAGGAAGGATCTTTCTTTCTCCTCTAGGCAGACAGAATGGCTGGTGATGCACGCGTCTTCAGCCTTTTCAATAAAAAAACTTCAATCCCTTCCCTTTCTGTTTTACTCTTTGAGGGCGCCAGAAACTAAGTGTCCGATAACATAGGCCGACAATCGTGGCGGGGTTGGTTGCAATGTAGTGCTATGTGGCTCCCAGACTTGTTTTTTTGCGTTGAGGAAGTGTTGGTTGCTGTTTCATCGAAACAGCGTCCGGTCTGGCCGATGTATACTTTACCGCACGTGAGGGGAATCTGGTAGACAACTGCTGCCCGACATTCTGTGTACTGACTTGAATATTTTACTGTGCAGGTCGGCCGTTTCTACAAGATTGCCATGGGGCATATTTTAGCCAACTTACATGGGGCAGAAACACACAACGTTCACATCGTAACCTTTCTGACACTGTGCGACAGTTTGTGCATGTATGGAATTACCGCCAAACGTTTCTTTTCCCTTAACTCTTTCCCTCCTTTGCTTAGCTCCACTTTCTGGAGCAAGGCTTCGCCCAGGCCTGCTATGAGGAAAGGTGAGTAGCGAGCCAAAAGAAGGCTATGAACCTGGTAATCGAAGCTCTAATCAGCCATGCATGTGTTCGCAACTTTTTGTTAGTGACGCATGAAGTGCACTAGTTGCGACTGCTCGCTTGGCAAGTTTAGAATGCGCACTGTCGAAGGGGAACAAACCTTTCTTCAATCTAACGTTATAGGACCAACACACTCGCTCACCACTAGAACCCGCAGTACATCTTGAAATTGGATCCTGTTCTTTTTTGGCACTTCCCACGTGAAGTTCATTCCACCAGAAGAGGCCTTGAACACTCCGACGATGTCCTTGACGGCTTGACGGCTCGAGGCTGTCAACGGCCGCTGCACTGTCTAACACGATGAGGAAATCGTCCACGTAACGATATATCTTGGCGATGTGCTTATCCTGTAGATGTTCTTGAACTGCCCTGTCCATGGTGGACAAGAAAATGTCTGAGAGCACTGGGGCAACGGACGAACCAATACAAAATCCCGATATTTGTATCAAGAGCTGGTCAATGTAGGACACTACTGTGGACTGCAGGTAAAACTCAAGTAGGCTAATGAACCTGTCTTGACTTATTCCGGTTGCATTCTGAAAGCTGACGGCACCGATCTCGTATATCCTTTGGATCACAGCTGCGAAAATTCCTGCATGAGGAATGGAAGTGTTTTAAAACATGTTAGGTGAATGTGCATTTCTTCTGCTGCAAAGACGTTCTTCTTTAAACTGCAAACATCTACGCTGCCTTTGAAGGCATGGCTTCATGCTAAGGAGACGCTTGCGCCATGGACGGTGAATTGCCGCTTGTGCAGTACACCTGAGGCAATTGACCATCGTTTTATTCTGTGCATTGATGCTGTGTTCTTCCGGGACATATTACAAAGAACAATTAAGAAGGACTTCAATTCTTTTCTTCGAATTTCTTTTTCTCCTTTCATGCTTTCACCTCGAACTCAGTTGAGTGTGAGAACTAGGCACCCGGCGATCGAAGTACGAGGTCCCGTAGTGAAGCTTTCGCTTGAATAATTGTCGGGTTGTAAGACGTAAGTGATGACAGGGCGGAAAGCAGAGTTAGAGAATCAGGGCAAAATGAGCGGGCGTAGTGGGATGGTTATGAATAGCGTAGCAACAGCAAAATGAAAGGCTACAAGCTCTGCGGCAAAGGCACTAGATAGTGGTTCTAAAGAGAGACGAACGTATACACTATTTTGTGTTGAGCTAAGAACAACAAAAGCAGCGCCAGCTGAGCGATGAGTGAAAGACCGATGAGTAGAAGGCCGTCATATGCAGTCTTGTCGGCCGGGTGACCGTTCCTCAGAATATTTCCAGTGGGCCACCGTCGTTGCGAGCTCGACTATGTTCCGCCCGTGCTCCAGTCATCGTCGTTGAAGATTCCGGCGGTCCGGCCGAAAGTGGATGTGGGGCAATTACTAGACCTCTGTTGCACGGCAGTCTGTGAGCTCTTTTGAGGAATCTGCGCATTGCCATTAGGAGCCATGATGGCTTTCAGGCAAGGCCACATATACTGGAGAGACTGCAAGCAGTGCTCTTGCAATGTGCGCACTCTATTGGAGCCGGCAATCAGACGACGCAGCGGCAGGCATCGGTTCATGATTTCGCAAGAAGCATTTCAACATGGTGGTCGCTGTTGGTGGAACCAGTTTGCGTTCTCAGTTTTAGTCGCTTATTTCAAAATTAAGAATGCGTCCGGGGTGCTCAAACTTTGGAAATTATGCAATAAGCGCCACTATTGTATATTTCAGTACAAAACTACAATATGTCGGATGAGCTTGTCATGACCCTTTTGAAGGGCCCATGATACGGTTGTGAAAGTTGCTGTAAAATTTACGCGTTATATTGCCTAAACTCTATTTAGCGGTCATGCCCTGTACAAGGCCTCAAAAGCGCGCCGCAAATTGCAGATAATTCTTCAAAACTCCCATTTGGGCTTCGCGGCGACGTCTTCTGCCAGTCCCTCACGGGAATCTTGCCTTGCGACGTCATGAGGCTTGCGTGACAGTCACGAGGGCTCTCAGTGGCTCGCCAAAATCCACAACCGCGTTCACAGAAGAATTCAGTGAAGGACGTGGAGGCGCTGCAGCCTGACGATGGCGGCGCGTGGCTCTCTTTAACTTCCTCCTATTGTGCCCCAATGGGAGAGGGAGCGCCAAACAAAAAATTACAAACCATCAGACACCTGATTCGATAGCTTTGCGAAAGCAGTTGATTTTACTCTCTATCACTACTTGGTGAAGCGCGCAGGTTCTCTCAGATCATGAATGGCAATTTACCAATGTCCCTCAAGAGGAAAGTATACAACAGCTGGATCTTACCGGTACTCACCTATGGGGCAGAAACGTGGGGGTTAACAAAGAGGGTTCAGCTAAAGTTAAAGACACAGCAAGCTATGGAAAAGAAAATGATAGGTGTAACGTTAAGAGACCGGAAGCGCGCAGAGTAGGTAAGGGAGCAAACGCGGGTTAATGACATCCTAGTCGAAATCAAGAGGAATAAATGAGCTTGGGCATGTAATAAGAAGGCATGATAACCGATGGCACTTAAGAGTAACGGAATATATTCCAAGAGAAGGCAAGCGTAGCATGGGGCGGCAGAAAGTTAGGTGTACGGATGCGATGGTAGAGGACAGGTTTAATAGGAGAGACATTGGGAGAGGCCTTTGCCTTGCAGTGGGCGTAGTCAGTATGATGATGATGATTATTACTTTGATGCTTTTACTCTAAGCCGAGACTTCACAAACGAGACAATTTTTCTGGACAGTGGAGGCGGCGGAGGTGAGTGGGCAGCACTTTAAGGGGGGTGGAGAGGGTACTGGAGGGTGGTGCTTCTGGAGGGCAGCCGGCTTTCCACAGCATCTTTAGATTCGATTTCGTCGTAGCGTTTTCCTTCCGCTCCTGCGTGGGCTTCTAGCGGGAGGATGTATTCTGGAAGTTGCAGGTGGTTGTGTTGGCGGTGGGGCACGCTTATGAAAGGTAGAGTTTGGTTGTAGGGTGGTGCACGGAGGGAAGGTGTGTCGGGGTGGTGTCCTAGTAAAAGAACGCACAAGCCGTAAGAATCTGGTTTCTATATGGTTCCAACTGACCACAAATCGTGTATACATTTATTTTCAATTTCAATAGTGTTCGAGTAGAAAAAATTGGGTTTTCAACTGGTTTCAGTTGGAATGGTGTTGCAATAGAAAGTCCAAAAGGTAGCCATTGGACAAATGTCGCTTCCAATTGGAATATAGTTGCTATAACTGCACAAGACAGAGTTTGAGCTGCTTTAAATGAATGAGAAAAAGTGCCTCACCGACGCCACTAAAATGTATCGGGGGCGCTCCAGTTGGTAATGAGCCTGAGCAAAGTGAAAGTTTTGGTTAGGTGTTAAGCCATGATTTCGAGGGAGGCTTAGCGTAAGAGAAACGAGGACATAAGAGGGACCCAGGACAAGCGCTAGCTTGCATCTGAAATAATAAAAGCGGAATGACGTGTTCTAGGAATGAAACGCTCATTCCCAGCTATGCACTAATTTGAGGAGGTGGCTAAACATCAAGGTAAAGTGACCAAAGATAATTTCTAAATTATTTAGCTCAGATGACCCTAATATCTATCCGCCTCCTCAAATTAGTGGATAGCTGGGCATAAGCGTTTCATTCCGAGAGCACGTCATTCCGCTTCCAATTATTTCAGATGCAAGCTAACGCTTGTCGTGAGTCCTTTTTATACCCTTGTTTCTGTCGCACTAATTAAGCCTCCCTCCAAATCAAACAGGTCAGTATAAACCAAATTCAAGCCGCCGCGGTGGCTCAGTGGCTATGGTGCTCGGCTGCTGGCCCGAAAGACGCGGGTTCGATCCCGGCCGCGGCGGTTGAATTTCTTTGGAGAAGAAATTTGAGGCCCGTGTACTGTGCGATGTCAGTGCACGTTAAAGAACCCCAGGTGGTCGAAATTTCCGGAGCCCTCCACTACGGCGTCTCTCATAGCCTTAGTCGCGTTGGGACGTTAAACCCCAAAAAACCAAAAATAAACCAAATTCATAGAACGTACCTGGCAGAAAACTGGCCCCGCGTCGGATGCCAAGCAGGAAATGACTGGCCGGCCTTTGCCGGCGGCTGTACGTCTTGCTTGGTTTTTGTGCGGGGTCATTCATAGGTCAATGAAAGGCAGGCGCTCGGCCAGGGATATCGGACCGGCGCCTTGACCGAGCACGTGCCATCCTGAGCGGTGGAGTAAAGACAGCTTACCCTCGGCCAGTGCTTTTTTGCGAGCAATCACTACTGCTGTCACGTGATGCTAAAATTAACTAATCTAAGAGCCTAGTATAATAATTTTTGACAAACTATTAGATGTTATTCAGGCAGCAAATTAAGCCGACCTCGGATTTCAGCAGTCACACTGAGATGCACATTTTCCATTCTCATTAGGAAGTCTATCAACGCTGATGCAACAAACGACGCAGAACAAAAAAAAAGGTTATATGCCAAACGGCTGTTCGAACCAATGCGACCATATGAGTTTTTAGTCACTAGCATGTAGACAACCAGCCGCAAAAGAACTTGCTCTTGAGCATAAAAACTGATTGCTAGAGTTCATGAATTAGGGATGTTTATTATCCCCTGCAACTTGCAGATCTGAATAAATGGAGAACACAACTTGAACACAGCAAAAATAATACTTGTGTGTAAAGCTTGTTATGCGCGTCCTAAACTTTTTCATCGCCAATGCCAATTTGCCCAATGTACACTGGCGACCGCGTTTCTGCAGCTATGCTGTCAACGGCAACGCGTATTGCTCTAGTGACGTGTTTCTGCGACAACATTGTCTACGCCAGCGCATGCAGAGAACATCCCTCTTTCACTACCACCACACAGCTCAAAGCGCGAATATTAGTCTGAAACCAGTATTAGTTGATGAAGAACAAAATGTGCAATGCACAGCGCGAGGGTGTGTCGCAGTTTAATACGAAGCGTGTTCGACTGCGGCGATAGCCTAGTGCTCTGGTGCAGTGGCCAGCGAACCTAATCTGTTCGCTCTGCCGCGGGTTCGAACCCCAGCCTTGGATATTTATTTGATTCATTTGATTTATTTGACTCCTAGGAGTCTGACTCCTAGGAGTCTGACCAGTGAGGCTACCTTTGTGTGAAAAGGATCGTGCGGCTTTGATTCGAGACTTCCGCTAATGTGTTGTCAGACTCCTAGGAGTCTGACCCCTAAGTCTGACAAAGCATTAGCGAAAGTCTCGAATCAAAGCCGCACGATCCTTTTCACACAAAGGTAGCTTCTCTGGTTATGCTAATGACGATTTAGTGGGGGCCAACACCTTTACATCAGGGGGACACAAGCAGATTTCGATAAAACAGAGCTACCTACCCAATAAGAGTAAGTATTTGTTCATAGCGTCGAGCGACTGGATGAGCCTTTTTGACAAGGCCCAGAGCGTCCTTTCGCACTCAGCACCGTCCTTCAATTCCCTATCGTTCCGCCCCTCCATCAGGCGGAGCCAGTGCAACATGAGTCACATTTCCCCAAGATGGGCACAGTCAAAGTTGCACAGCACGGTAGCAGGCGGAGTCACTCGTTGCAGAGTCCCTCGGTGGAGGCAATTACCAGGCTGAGCTTTTCCCCCCTTCCTTTCCCCATACCCCAGCGCTCTTCCACCAAAGATAATCGCAATTATTATTATTAACCCGTGGGAACGGGAGAGGAGAAACTGCTGGCCCGCTGCTAATTCCTGTAGTGAAGACACAGTGGTGCAAGCGACTCCATGTCACCGAAAACACACGTGTTCCTTGGGTCACCGCGTCCCTTTACTGCGGCGAGCTTTCTACGGTGGGGTGGCTCGGGTCGGCGCCCGTAATTGCTTGATGGCTCCGTCCTTTAATCCCCCGAACGGGCGGCCTTGGCTCCATCCGTCTTTTGTCGCTGTCCCCAGGCGTTCTTCTCCGGGAAGGCCATACCCACCACGCGAAGCGTGAGAAAATCCCGCAGGCGCTTTCTCAGCGCGGCATCCTTCTTTGTGGTCGTCGGCTGGTCAAACGGCGGGTCGCAAGCTGAGTCATAACAGTGGGTGGCTGGGCCATGTGCTTCTATTTTTGGTAACCATGGTTTGTTAATACCCGCACGTGCCTGCTGAGGTACGATTTCATATCACCATGACTAAGCATGGAGTGACAGCATGCCATAAATGAGAGATCAGAGCAGCAGTTCTCTACTTCCGCTGTGCGCTGTGTAAAAATTAACTTAACGCGTTCGTTTCCTTGTTTAGCGCTCCGAACCAGCGAACGCTTTCCCTATTTTGTACACTGCGATTTCAAACTGCCTTCGTATAATGCGGCTGCGTGGGACTTCAGAAGATAGCAGCGGCTGCCTCAGCGATTACTTCGTTGCGTTTGCGCAGCAGATAATGATATGATAATTATTCTGCACTTGTGAAACTCTTTAAAACCCAGTATCATAACCGCGAGGTAACAAGGGCGATGCATTTGCAAATGCAGTCGACCTAAGCTGTGCGTGATCGTTCCAGTACAAATGCTGCTGCGAAACGGTACGATCGCTTTAAAGGACTGGGTTGTAAGAAAAGGCGCTCGTAGCGCGGGCCGAGAGAAAGTTAGGTAGGAGGTTGAGATCAAGATGTTTACGACGATAAGGTAGCCACGGCTGGCAAAAGACAGGCTTAATAGGAGAGATATGGGAGTGGTCTTTCTCCAGCAGTGGGTGTAGTTAGGACAGATATGATGATGATGACGTTGGTCGCTTTTAGTAGTTGGCCGCCTAAAGTCGACCCGCGCCTGGGAACCTGCCGTGCTGCGACGTATTCGGTATTGCATTGCTTTTCGGTAGAGCAAAAAGTAATGCTCGTGCACAGTTTGTCACTGAAAGCGCTGTTGGGTTATTTCAGTAACATTTCAAATCTCACCCAAAATAAAACACTTTCTTTCAATCACTTTAGTCATATTTTGATAATTCCCGATGATAGTCTACCAGAAGGTTATTAAACTCCCATTTTAAGCTATTTCAACGCATTTTTCAATCTTAAATCTAACAAGCGTTGAGTAGTATACAATGTCGACTCGTGTTTGGCCAATTACGGTGCGATTTGTTGCTACGCAAAGAAAACCCAGCTAGTCCAGCCAAAAATACTCTCTGAGCAATGAAGCTCGAATGCTCTTTATTATCACCTCAATATTTCAACGGCTGACTGCGCAAATATTTCGTTTCCATCAGAGTGCGTATTTTTTGTGGCAGCGTACTTTTGCAAGATAAGAATTGTGTTTAGTGCCACGCCACTGTTTCCGATAGTTTTCGCTTCGCCATCTCCGGTATTCTGCGGTAGCGCGAAAGCATTTGCGAAAATGGCATGGCTGGACGGCAGCGCTTTTGTAGTATACAGTTTTGTCGTTGTAGTTTTGTGTGTGATATAACTTTATCACAAGGGCATCCTGGAAACAACTGAAAGTTTATTCACGACGCAGTACATATATATATATCGCCGACAGTGACGTCATGCACTCAAAAGGCGGGCAATGCTTCCGCGACTGATAAGGCGATCACGCGCTATAACATTTCCCTCCTTCCCACAACCAGAAAAGTTTATTTCAGGAAGTCCTCATGCTTGAAACGATCTGGAGGTTTTCGCGCACGAGAGCTTCGCCGAAGTGGTTGTTTTTCCGCAGTTGTGGGTGGCGGAAGTGCCGTCTCGGCAGCTCGTGGAGACTTGAAACTCAGGTCTGCCGCAGGAACCGCCGATTCTATGTCAGGCGTTGCACCCGTCGCGTCTTGTACTGGCTCTGTGTTTGGCGGTGTAGTCACAAGCTCTTCCGGGACAGTCGCGGTTAAGTGCACTTCCGCGGGGACGTCAGTGCATGGCGATGGTCGTTGCTCCGGCAGCACTGGGCGCGCAGGACTCGAGATGGGATCTGCATGCCGAGGACGCAAGTGGTCGGCGTGCACAAAGCGAAGCTGGTTCCACACTTTCACCATGTAGGTCACCGCACTCACCACTTGACACACGATGCCTTCTTCCCACGATACACGCTCACCACGCACTGATTTTACGAACACAGGGTCCCCCACATCAAACACTAGCTCAGCCCCTCGCGTCACATCACGCTGTTCCTTCAAATGTGCCTGCTTATTTTGCATAGCATTGTGAAAGTCTGGTTTGAGTAGCGACTGCGTTGTGCGGGGATGGCGCTTCAAGAACAGCTCGGCGGGTGTGCGGCCAGTCACGCTGCTTGGAGTGTTGCGGTAGCTCATTAGGAAACTGTCAAGTCCCTCCTGAAGCGAACAGGACACACCAGAAACCACACATTCGAGCAGCTGCTTGAGAAATGCTTTCTTTAGCGTTTGCACTGTGCGTTCCGCAGTGCCGTTTGACGCAGCATGGTAAGGAGGAGAATGGATGTGTTTGATTCTATTTCGAGACAAGAATTCGGCAAACTCCTAGGACATAAACTGGAGACCGTCATCGCTGACTAGGACGTAAGGCAAGCCGTACGCTGCAAAGATACTGCGGAGTTTGTCAATAGCTTTCGAGGTGGATGTTGAGGACATCAGGCACGCTTCGACCCACTTGGAAAATGCATCCACTAAGACAAGAAACACGTGAGAGCCTTTGGAGGCAAAATCTACATGCACGCGGCCCCAACACTTTGCCGGATAGTTCCACGGCTGCAGTGGTACAGTCTGAGCGGCGGGTTGAACCGCCTGGCAGATTTTACACCTTGCTACGTGCTGCTCGATGGCCAGATCAATGCCAGGCCACCAAACGAAACTCCTAGCCAGCACCTTCATGCGACTGGCGCCTGGATGCTCCTCATGCAGCAAGTTCATCACGTGATCCCTCATTTCTCCCAGAATCGCCACTCTAGCACCCCAGGTTACACAACCCTGTTCCAGTGAAAGTTCATCGCGACGCCTGTAATAGGCTACAAGTTGTTCTGCATACTGCCTAGGCCAACCGTTCAGGGTGAACTCTGTTACACGAGACAAAGCCCAGTTTCGCCTTGTCGCTTTAGCAATGTCAGCGGCCGTTATCGGCAGGCATTGGAACACTGCGAGACACTCCCTTGGAACTTCCTCAGCTTTGACTGACAGTGGTAATCTGGAAAGTGCGTCGGCCACTTGTACATATTTCCCCCGGCGGTACCGGAGGCGGTACTTGTATGCTACCAGTACCATAACCCATCGCTGCATTCGCGCTGCGGCTGACGTAGGCGTTGGCTTCTCCTGCCCTAAAATGTCTAGTAGTGGTTGGTGGTCTGTGTAGATCGTGAAAATCCTACCGTACAGGTAGCGATGAAATCTTTTAAGCCCAAAGATCAAAGCTAATGCTTCGCGCTCGCACTGCGCGTACTTTAGCTCGCCTGTGTGAGCGTTCTGGACGCGAATGCTATCGGCCTTTCATCGCCGGCAGCCGTTTTATGGAAGACAACCGCCCCCAAGCCATACGCTGATGCGTCACAAAGCATCGCTATCAGCTCATCTACATCGTAGAACGTCAGTACCTGGCTGCTAACGAGCAGCTCTTTTGTTGCGGTAAAAGCCTGACGGCATTCCTCTGTCCATGACCATTTTTGACCTTTCCTTAATAGCCGATACAGCAGCTCTACGACGGTGGAACCATTCTTTAGGAATTTAGAATAGAAGTTCAGCATGCCTAAGTAAGCCCTTAGTTCTGTCACTGTGGTGGGTTCCGGTGCCTCCAAAATTGCCGTCTTCTTTGCGTCTGTGGGATAAATTCCCTCTGAGTTTACCGTGTGGCCCAAGTATGTCAGGGCATTTTGAAAGAAACGGCACTTCGCTATTTTCAGCGTGATACCGTGCTCTTGCAACCTATCCAGGACACGTTCAAGGGTCGTTTGGCAGTCCGCCGTGTCGGACCCCGCCACGATTACATCATCAATGTAGCATCCGACGTGCGGAATGTCTTTCAAAACCACGTCCATCATGGATTGAAAAATCGCTGGTGCACTGGCCACACCATAGGGAAGGCGCTGAAACTAGAAAAGTCCCAAGCCGGTATTAATGGTCAAAAGTGGTCGTGACTCCGGTTTAAGAGGAACCTGCTGATACACGGTAGATAGGTCAAGGACATAAAACACCTCGCCTCCTGCGATTTGCGAATACAGATCCTCTGGCCTGGGTAAGGGATAATGATCGGTTTTCATGACCGGGTTCACGGTCATTTTGTAATCGCCACACAATCTGAGACTGCCGTCTTGTTTCGGAACAATAACTAACGGCGTTGCCCAGTCACTGTGCGCGACTTGGCGAAGCATTCCTTTTTCCATCATGCTGTTCAGCTGGTCTGTTACCTTCTCTCGAAGAGCGAAAGGAACGGGTCTTGCGCGGCAGAAAACTGGAGCGCAGCCAGTTCGCAACACTACCTGCACCTCAAACTTCGGTATGGTGCCTAGGGCGTCGGTAAAAACGGAATGATACTTCTCCAGTGCTCGCACCCTATCTTCAGACGTAATTGGACCAATTTCAGGCCAGTCGAGCTTTAGGTATTCCAACCAATTTCGCCCCAGGAGCGCTGGAAGTTTCCTTCCGTTGTTCTTGACAATTATCAAAGGTAAATTGGCTCTTTGGTTCTTGTACCGAACAGATACTTCACACTGCCCCTTAAGACGCATTTGTTCTCCAGTGTACGTGCGGAGAGACATTTTAGAGGGTTGGCACTTTACATGCGGAAAAAGAGACTCGTATACACTCTCAGGGATAATTGTGACAGCCGCCCCGGTGTCAATCTGCATGCTTAAGTCTTTCCCTTCAACTTGCACATTCACTTCGTAACCTAAATGGTTGCAGCTTATGAAATGATAGACTTCCTGCTCATCGTCTTCGTCAGAACACTCTAGGGCATTTGTTCTCCGGTAACGACTTTCCCCGTTCGGACACATTTTTTTCAGATGTTCTTCTCTTGAGCATTTCCGGCAAACAAAGTTTTTGTACCAACACGCGTCAGACGATTGTCCTTTGCCACACCTTCCGCATTTCTCTCTCTTCTTACCTTGGTCGCGTTTCACTTCTTTAGACCTAGCGAACGTCTGCTGACCATGTTTAGCGACGCCTTTTGGTCTTTCGCTTGCATTAGCGCCGTGTTCCGTTCCGCTAGTTCTCTGTCGAGTGCGACCTTGCAGGCGCCTTCAAACGTCAGGTTTTCCACGGCGAATAAGGCACGCTGACTCTCTTCATTGCGTATGCCTGCAACTAGCCGGTCGCGCAGGGCATCTTGCAAAAATTCGCCGTATTCACACTTCCTCGCCAAATGCTTCAACTCGACTATGAAGTCTTCCACGCTTTCATGCTCATTCTGAACACGCCGGTTAAATTTACAGCGCTCTGCTATCACTGAGCTCTTGGGGCTGTAATGGTCTTTCAAAAACTTCGAAACCTCGGCGTAAGGCTTCTCGCTTGGCGACGCCGGCACAACCAAGCTCTTCAAGACTTCGTACGCTTCCGGGCCGATTAATGTTAAAAATACTGGTAACTTCTTTTCGTCGGTTATGTCGCTCGCCAATATGAACTGTTCAAATCTTTCGAGGTATGATTCAATGTTCTGTATTTTGGGGTCGAACTCTGCTATCCTTCCTCCGCGTGACGTTCCGTAGCCGAAAAGAAAACGCAGTACTCATCAGCTTGGCTCCTTCCTTCGCGTAGTCCGCTTTGGTCGGCGCTTCTCCGTCCTTTTTCAGTGGTCGTTTGACGCTGCCACCCGTCGGTAATCCCAGGCGTCGGTCAGTGGTCAGGAACGATGTCCCGGAGTACGTACTTCGCTAACGGCTCCGAGTGCCAGACGAAAGCTGCTCTTGCTGTTCGTTTCCGTTCCTGCACTGCCTACCCGGCGCCTGTTGCTGCATGCCTACGCCGGACGTAGACACCCTCGTCGCCAAATGATATAACGTATCACAAGAGCATCCTGGAAACAACTGCACGTTTATTCACGACGCAGTACAGATATATATATCGCCGACAGTGACGTCATGCACTGAAAAGGCGGGCAATGCTTCCGCGACTGATAACGCGACCACGCGCTATAACAGTGTGAGGCGCTTGTTTTCCCGCCTCTGGTTTGGTTTGGTTTATTAGGGTTTAACGTCCCAAAGCGACTCAGGCTATGAGAGACGCCGTAGTGAAGGGCTCCGGAAGTTTCGACCACCGGGGGTTCTTTAACACGCAGTGACATCGCACAGCACACTTTTCCGCGTCTCTTTGTCAGTGCTTAGCAAAGCTTGTGAAGCAAAAGCCCCGAGGTTCCAACATCGCCGTTTCAGCCGCCGCTGAAGCAACGAGAGTGAGAAGACCTGACGTGCATGTTCATCGCTTAGAGACAGTGCTTTTTTACTGGTACTCTTCGCTTTTGCATAGCCGTCTGATTTAGAAGTGATATTTTCTGTTCATACTACCAGAGAGAGAGAAACTCTTTAATGAAATACAGAGAATTTAGCCAGCGTTTAAAAATCGCTGGTATGCTACTGTGCGTAGGGAGGGGAATTTGGGAGATAAAGACAGGAGAGCAGTGTGGAAAAGATTACATCAATACTCGCCGTTGCATCCTTAGTACCCATTTCATGGCTGCATTTTATCTTCGTTCATACAACCATGCAACAGCGTCTCTCACACCACTCTTACAAAAAAAAGTTTTAGACAGTCTATAGAGTGTCTGTAGACTTGTGTCTATAAAGTCAATACGCTGTCTATAGACAACTCCTGGAAAACAGTCTATAGGCTATACAAATGAAATGCATAGACAGTCTATAGACAATCTATAGATTTATGGCCATACACTTTTATCAGACTTTTGTCTATAGACAGTCTATAGACTATGAATAGACAAAAAGCAATATCTATAGGATGTCAACAGAGTGAATAAGAAGTCTACAGACTGTCTATAGACCGTTTTTGTAAGGGCGGGAACTGGGCTTCCTCATATGAAGATGATGATGAACTTTTAGGACGCAAGTGCATCAGAGGTGCATCAGGGGTGCAAGTGCATCAAGAGCCCCATGGCACAACGCATTTTCAGCCTGCTAAAGGTGGTGTTGATGACCCATTTTCCGAGAATTTCACCCCGAAGGAGCCGAGCACCAAGTCAGGGGAAGACTTGTACCTACTGTATCACCGGTGGGATCCCGGCGGCACCGGGGATCGAGTCCCGCACCTTCGCTTGGGAGGCGGATACTTCACCCACAAGACCGCCACTGCGGTCCAGCTTGCAGCTGCTGCACATTTATCAGGGACTTAAAAAATGACAGACCGATCAAGTTACTGTCCGTTGCCTACAAGGTATACTAAGGCAATCGCAAATAGAATCGCCCCGCCACGGTGGCTCAGTGGTTACGGCGCTCGGCTGCTGACTCGAAAGACGCGGGTTCGATCCCGGCCGCGGTGGCTGAATTTCGATGGAGGCGAAATTCTGGAGGCCCGTGAGCTGTGCGATGTCAGTGCACGTTAAAGATCCCCAGCTGGTCGAAATTTCCGGAGCCCTTCACTACGGCGTCCCTCAGCCTGAGTCGCTTTGGGACGTTAAACCCCAATAAACCAAACCAGCAAATAGAATCAAGGCAACCTTAGACTTCAATAACCCTAATGATCAGACAGGCTTTCGTAAAGGTTAGTTTGGTTTATTGGGGTTTAACGGCCCAAAGCAACTCAGGCTATGAGGGACGCCTTAGTGGAGGGGTCTGGAAATTTTGACCACATGCACTGACATAGTACACTACAAGGGCCTGTAGACCTTCGCCTCCATCGAAAATCGACCGCCGCGACTTGGATCGAACCCGCGCTTTAGGGTCAGCAGCCGAGCGCCACAACCATTGAGCCACCGCGGTGGCGCTTTAGCAAAAGATACTCGACAATAGACCATATTCACGCTATCAATCAAGTGATAAATGCGCAGAATATAACCGAACCCTATATGCAGGGTGTTTCACCTAAGGTTTTGTAGAATTTTTAAAAATAGGCTTCTTGAGTTAGAAGCGCGCTGTTTTCAGCATAGCATTGTGAGTTGTGTAGTACATCAGACCACAGCTAAAACTTGCTAATAAGCAGGTTGGTTAGATAATATTGAATATTTGACTTTTTGACTATTACTGTTAGGCGCCTTAATTATTTACAGGCGTGTAGCACGCCGTAAGTAATATGCATATCAGCTTTTAGAATTTCTGAAACACGGTTATCCTCGGCCCTGTGGCCCAACAAATTAATGCTGTTTCAACGAGTTACGTGCCCTGTAGAGGTTGCTTTGCTTTCAAGCTTCTGAAAGCGCATGCATTTTGGTGCGATGTAGGCAGAATTTGTTGGGCCACAACGCCGAGGGTAACCGCGTTCTCGAGGTTCTAAAAGCTTATATTAATATTACTTGCGGTGGCCTACACGCCTCACAATATTTAAGGAGCATCAAAGTAATAGTTTACAAGTTAACTATTCAGTTTTAGTTGACCAGCCTGCAAGTTAGCAAGTCTTAGCTGCATTCCGATGTGCAGCACCACTGACAGCACTATGCCTTGAAAACGCTCTTCTGACTGAAAAAGCCTATTTTTTAAATTCTGAGATGAAACACCCTGCACAGCATTGATTGATTACGAGAAAGCGTCCAACTCAGTGGAAACCTCAGCAGTCATGCAGCCACTGAGGAATGAGGGTGTAGAAGAGCTTTATGTGAAAATACTGGACGGTATATATAACGACTGCTCAGCTACCCTAGTCCTTCATAAAGTCAGCAATAAAATTAAAAAAGCTAGAGATACTGCGGCGACCCGCATTGAGAGAATGCGAAAGTATTGACGCTTCCTCGGCACTCGTCGCATGTCTTTGTCGTTTTCTTTTTGTGTTTTAATTTAACTACTTAATTAGCGTAATTATCGTATGCTTTAATTAAAGATCAATTTATTTACACCAATTACACCTTCTTTAATCTCAATCAACCATTTTGGTTTTTCAAATTTGGCGCCGTGGTTGCTTTCCCATGCACTTACTGTATCCCCTCCAGCCTATTCAACCGTCCAATGGTTTTTGCTGATATTAAATTAACAAATTATTCTATGTAAAAGAAACTTTCTTTCGTTAATTATCACTCATCAAATACATATCAATTCATTTAAAGCTTTATTTTGACTCCTTTGCCTCTTTTTGCACTATTCTGCCGTCCGCAGCTATTTTCCCGTCCACTGACTACATAGATGTCGACACTATTTCAACGTTTTTTTCAAATTTTTGGTTCTAATTAATTATCTAACCATCCTATGGAGAATTTTTTTTGCTCAGCATCCTCGCATCATCCTCTTTCGATTATAACCACTCGTTTGATGCTGTCGCTAACGAGAACCTCACAACTGCTGCGGACATGTTTTGTGGCCACGTTTTGGTGACACGAATCCGCCGACATAGCCTAGAAATGCTTCCGCATTGATAAGGAAGGGCGTCAGGCCGGGAGACACGATCTCGCGAATGCTATCCACAGCATGTTTGCAGGGGGTGTTCAGAGGCTGAATTGGCAACAGATAAGAGTAAATGGTATCACCTAAGTACTTTACGATTCGCTGGTTGCTAAGTCACTCAGGGGATGATCAGCAAAGCATGATCAGTGAGTTAGACAGAGAGAACAGAACGGTGGGTCTTAAAATTAACATGCAGAAAAGCAAAGTAATGCTCAACGGTATCTCAAGGGAACAGCCGTTCACAATTGATAGCGATATGCTGGAAGTGGAAGTGGTCAGGGAATACGTCTACTTAGGGCAAGTAGTGGCTGCTGATCGTGATCTTGAGAGAGAAATAATTAGAATGATATGAATGGGGTGGAGCGCATATGGCAGGTTCTCTCTGATCATGAATGGCAGTTTACCAATATATCCTTCAAGAGTAAAGTATATCACAGCTGCATCTTACCGGTGCTCACCTATGGGCAAAACCTTGGAGGATAACGCAAAGGGTTATGGAAATATGGCTGTCAGCCTTCCGCCCCCGCACTCCCACTCCACGGATGCAGCGTTTCCGCTCGGTAACCGCGGAGGGGTTCGTTCTCGAGGGAACAAAGGGAGAGACGACAAAGCGTGAACACTAATATGCTATTTATTGAACTTGCAAATAATACACAGAGCGGAACAGCTAGCTACAGAATATCAATGAGGCATTCCTCGGAAACAAAAGGCTTCGTAAGAAGGGCTTTTGACATACCGGCTGGAGCAGGGGGAGCAACTTCGGAGGTACAGACGGCGAATGTTTGTATCCGCCGTCAGTGGCGGCCGGGTTTTCTGTGCGCGCCGCATTCTTGGGGCAAAGCCATGCCCGAGCATTTAATGGGACAGCTGACGGGAGCGCGCGTTTTCTGCGCTCGCTTCGCTGCCTGTAACCTTAAGTCCAGCGACAAGAGACGACGGGTCCTCCGCGAGCCTCCCGCGGAAAGTGACGAGAGCGTGCGGCTGCAACCGCTCGCAACGCTGGCCGGATCCCGAAGAGACTGTCACCGGCTCAGCGGAATTCCGTGTAAACTTCGAGGTGCCACTCCTGTCGCTGCTTGTGCTTCCCCCATGAGGAATATTTCCTCCTCGCCCAGCCGGTGATGTCCTGACGCACGATGAAGATGATGGTCAGCCGCCTCAAAAACGGAGGGGAGAACAGGTTTTCCACAGGGTCCAGCTCAAGTTAAGGACAACGCAGCCAGCTACGGAAAAAAAATGATAGGTGTAACGTTAAGAGACCGGAAGCGGCCACAGTAGGTGGGAGAACAAATGTGGATTAATGATATACTAGTCGAATTCAAGAAGAAATGGGCTTGGGAAGGGTATGTAATGCAAAGGAGGCAAGATAACCGCTGGTCCTTAAGGGTAACGGAGTGGATTCCAAGAGAAGGCAAGTGTAGCAGGGGGCGGCAGAAAGTTAGGTGGGCGGATGAGATCAAAAAGTTTGCGGGAACGCAGTGGCCGCAGCTGTCAAAGGGCAGGGTTAATTGGAGAGACATGGGAGAGGCCTTTGCCCTGCAGTGGGCGTAGTCAGGCTGATGATGATGAAGTTCATCCAGGTGATACTAACATGGATTGGATACACTGGTGTTTCAGCCGGAGATAATGCGAAAGTTTGTTAGCCTTAAAAGTTCGTTTTTTTTTTCGAAGTTTCACTTGGTACTTCACTGTTGACACCAGACGACGCACAACATCAGAAATCTTGGTGAAAATCGCTAATGCAAGTCGAGCTTTATTAGTACAGCAAAAGAGTGTGTTTAGGTCAATCCAAAACTTGAATATGTGGTCCTGAGCAACAAACACAGCAGCGCATTAATGAGAAAAACAAACTACAAATGACAAGCAGCAGCGGTATATGGATAAGAGCTGCTACCCGCTACAGGTTTTCTCTCGTCCAACGGTGCACACTGGTTACTCACGATCGTGACAGTTTCCGACGGCAGGCGGTCTCAACGGGGTACAAGCGGTCTTCGAAGCAGCTCGTGAAAGTCATCTCGCTGCTTCACTCCGAAAAAACATGTCTTGTCCTCACAAATCACGTGATGAGTGGACCCACCAGTGGACCATTCTTTCCAGCTGAATTCCCTCACACTTGGCCATTCCAGCAACCCACTGCGTTCACCATGCGATGTCCGAAGCAACCCTGAACATTTAATTAATAGCTGATGCCGTTTACATCACGCGAAGCATTAAAAACTAAATTGCGGAAGTGTCGGGACTCCACCCTTCCGCTGGCGAATGGACTGGGACCCTGGTGTAACGTAGCCAAGGCGTTGCATGCGGCGAAAGCTATGCTAAAGTTTCTTAACGACATCGTTATGATTCGCGCCCTGTGAAAACCCTGTGAATGTAACGCACCAAGTATAGAGTAGGGTTCCGTGTAGGCTATCAAGCTACCGTCCCTAGTGATCATTAAAGTCTGTTTCCTTCTCGTTAATGTAGACTCCTTCAACGAACCTTAAAGTACCAGCCAACCACGCATTCGGCGAAGAAAACCAGCCCTGCAAACGCCAGTAGCGCATAGTACTGCTGGAAAAAGGCGAGGAGCTCAATCTCCTGCTTGGCCGGCGCCGGCGGTTGCTTGTATTTGCAGTCGGGCGCTGCTTCTGTGTCCAGAGCCCCTTCGGTGGCACGCAGCAGGAGGTTCCTCAGTGCCGGCTGCAGGGGGAGACCATGGCGCAGAGGCACGCCGGTCAGTCGGGTGCCCAGGTGCTCCCGGAAGGGTCTCGCTGCCGGGCTCTCCTCGTTCACGACGCACGCCGGCTGCAGAGGCGTGAAGCACACGCGGTCACTGCGACGCGTACAACGCAGGCACGAGCTCGCCGTCGGCATCACCAGAGACGAACCCCCGTGGCGTCTGAACGCGTCCCGCAGTTTGGCCATGATGGAACTGGAGGCCGCGTCTGGAAGGACCATGGCGGCGGCCTGAGGCGTGTCCCGAGCCGTGCAGGCCGCCACGGCACCGGCGTCCAGGGCTCGTTCCAGCTCGTCCAGGGTGTCCAAGTGGTCGGCAGGCCGGGTCACCGTTATCCACGAGGTCAACTGGCCCCGAATGTACACCGACAGCGGAAATATGCCCAGAAGCAGGAGGAGATACAGGACTCGGCGAGTGTTTCTCCGCCTGCGATGTCGCGGGAGAGGAGAAGACTGCGCGAACAGGGTGGCCAGGAGGAATGTGGCTTCCGCCGCCACGTGTCCCAAGAAAATACGCAGGGTGAGGAGCCCGCTGTTGGCGTAGGCGAGCAGGATGACACACACGATGAAACAGGAAACCGTGAGCGCAACGCCAGGCAAAGAACAGGACAAGATCTCGAGAAAGGATATCACCCGCGTGCCATTGGCAATCGCATAAAAAGTTTCCGACAGAACTTCAGCATTTGCGAATACAACTGAGCAGTCAGACTCACCCGTAAAAGCCGTATTCAAAAGGAACACGTCGACGCGACCGTATATCAAATTTACGCACACACCATGAAGAGAAGACGAGTTTTCAAATGTAATGGAAACGTTCTTCCACTGGAGCAGCCTGATGAGATACTTGTACTGGCGCCTTTCACAGTAATTGGGCAACTTCTCCTCGCTATCAACGAGCAGGCAGCCTAACTTCAAGGACTCTCCTCCCAATCTGGTTTTCGTTTTCGCCAGCATAGAAATAGTAGCTTTCCCCCTGCTCGCCTTCAAGGAGACTGTGTCCTTTGGGGAGCTTACAGGAGTAATGAGAACTTTTCGCCAGCCCGACTTGCACAGCTTTACTAATGAAACCGTGGGAGAGGTCGCGGTGAGTTCGTAAGCTTTACTGCCATTTGAAATAGCTTCATCATCTTGCATTAGCAACCAGTGCACGTCCCTGAGGACAAAATCGTGGTGTTCTACGAGACTACTGAAGGTATGCATTGGTATCCGAAGGCTTGGGACGACAGCAAGTATTCGTCTTCCGGTCTTGAGACTGTCGTGCAGGTAACGGCTGCTAGTGAAGTTTTTGAAGAACCAAGATGTTTTCGTCTCTAACTGCCGGGACCAGAAATCATCTCGGTCATCCCAGTAGTCCTTAAAAGACACAAGTACGACATCTCTTTTCGGAATCAGAAAGCGCACTGCCTCTTCAGGTTTCGCGCAGCAGTTGCAGTGCTTTGCAAAGATAGCGGTGGCGGTCAGCAACAGCAGAATGCAACTCGCCATCGTTCTGAAGAGCAGCCGCGTGAACTCAGTAGATTGCTGGAAATCCTTCAAGAAAATGTGCTGGTATAAACACCGAATCCCAACTAGTGGGCGTCGATGTTTCGCCAGTAACGTACTTCACAATCCACAAGCCTGTCCGTCAATTCAGACGTGCGCTTGACATCGTCGCACGTCGAATAAGCGGCTGCAGTGCGCGCTTCGCGGTTCAAGAACTGTTCTGTGTTCTGCAATTGTCGGCGAAGCACTGGCCCGCAGATCAGTACACTCGCTACTTTTTTATCAAGTGTGAATATCCCCACCTGTGCATTTCAAGGGACGACAAGAAACGAAACGTTGCGTTATCATTTGCCTTTTGTTCATGCAGCGTGCTGACTGTACGCTTTGACGGCGATGCTTTCAAATCAAAATGACTAAAGTGGCGTGCTCACTTGCAGAGAGGCGCTGAACACGTTTTGCGCATTTCGATGATCGATGCTAAGCTAACCCCCGAGTTTGACTCCATTAGTATATTGGAAAGGAAGGAACAGTAGACACAGAGGACAAATCAATATCGGCGCGATGTGGAGTCCTTGAACGCTTGCTGCTAACGCACGTGGATAAACTCGTGTCGTTCGGACGTTCTGTCATCTGTTCTTGGAAATGGAAGAGTTCGCTAAAAGAACTTCTTTTGCGCCGCTTATGCATGCCAAGATATGCGCATGCGCGCGCACGCACGCACGCACGCACGCACGCACACACACACACACACACACACACACACACACACACACACACACACACACACACACACGCACACACACACACACACTTGATGATAACAGACGTGGGAAGAAACACTGTCTGAAGAAACTGAGCTGTGCATGGGCAGTCTTTTAAATTTATATGACGATGTTATCACTATCTGCACCAAAGACAATGATCATAAAAGAGCCAAAATTGAGCGAAATCAAGCAACCACAAGGCGATAAAGTTGCGTGTCAGGGGTCATCTAAATTACCCAAGAAAACAGAGTAGTGTCGAACGTACAAGGTGCAGAATAATGCGGAGAGCGCACGTGCGAAAAGTGTGCGTGCAAAAAAAGAAAGGGAGGGAGGGACATGATGCGAAGCTACATTGTGGATGATATGCGTAGCTTCCGATATGTACACCTTAAATAAAACGAATAAAACCACACGAAAGGTCAATGATTCAGAGTGGCAAGCAATCACAATACAGGTACACTGTCCAGTCGCGTGCAACGTATTTTATAAACGAAATAAATATACCATTCACATCCCCGCTGTTCTCAAGAAGTTGGCCAGAAAAATGGGGCGATTAAGAAAGGCAAGTTCGCTTACCTACACTTATGTTTACACCTGGCGAGACGGCTTTAAACTTGTGAATTAAAAATGATTTTCTGACTTCCCGCTCGTAGTGCGATCGAAACCCAGATTCCAAAATATTGGATTTTAATTTACGAAATAGGTTACCTGAAGCATTTACATGCTTAGATAAGGGGTTCGATTCCGGCCGCGGCGGCTAGAATTTCTTTGGAGGAGAAATTCTTGAGGCCCGTGTACTGTGCGATGTCAGTGCACGTTAAAGAACCCCAGGTGGTCGAAATTTCCGGAGCCCTCCACTACGGCGTCTCTCATAGCCTTAGTCGCTTTGGGACGTTAAACCCCATAAACCAAACCAAACCAGATAAGGGTAGCTTGGGTAGACTTTCACTGTGAGCCTTATAGCTGTTAAAGCGCAATCTGAAAGACTTCGCAGTTTGACCTATACATTGCCGCTGCCGGAGGGAACATTCTAGAAGGTGAATTACGTTTTCACTATCGCAGGTGAAGTTGCCTTTAATTCTTACACTGTAGCTGGAAATAGTGCTTCCAGCTATATGTGACGTCGTAGCCTACAGGCAAATTTTACAGCGAGATATGTTGCATGGTGCACAGCCGGACAACACTGGACGGATGACTTTGGAAGAAGTTAAAAGGTCATGCAAATCTTTAGCACATCGGATAACAGCTCGCGGTGGTCCTTTAAAGATACCCTTCAATCGGTCACTCTGCATCATGAAAATGTGGTGTCTTCTTAGAATACCTGTTAGTTGGGAGGAAAGGCCGAGTAAGCTAACAGCTTGCTTTTTCTAGGCAGGTTCTTTCGGATCGCACAGTAACAACTTGCGGTCACATGTTACCCTTCGATTTCATAAGAAATTCGCAATGTTCTTATGGTTTGGTTTGGTTTATGGGGTTTAACGTCGCTTTGGGACGTTAAACCCCATAAACCAAACCAAACCATAAGAACATTGCGAATTTCTGCGCAGTTCCTGTAAAACGCCGATGTCTCTTAGCACATTGCTTTAAAGCGGACGGGCGCGGTGTAGGCAATGCTAGCTTTGCAATGTTATACATAGCAGCAGTTTAATTGAAGGCACTGTTACCAGTCCGTAGATTTCCGATAAAGACAGGTTCTTAGTTTGTTTTCGTTAATAGACACTGTAACATCACGAAAGTTAATAGCTGAAGCTGAGTATGCGCGCAAAAATCCATTTCATGGATGAGAATTATTAAATGTTGCAATAAACTTAAGGAGTTATTTTCCCCCGTATAGCGGTAGTATAAAAATATCATCAATAAAAGAACGGGTTTAAGGAATGGATCTCTACAAATTTTGTTTCTTGGCAAGCCATGAAGATATTATCATAATTAGGTAGTATTTTGGTGCCCATTGAAGTTTCTCTAATCTGAACATAGGAGGTTCCGTTAAAGTGAGAATTGTTAAGCTCAAGTAGAAGTTTTTTTTTTATTTTGATTGCATACCACTCTCAAATGTTGCCCTTTCGTGTGGTTTTATTCATTTTATTGAATGCGTATATATCGGGCATATCGCATATATATCGGGCAATGCGCATATCGTCCTGAATGTGCTTCGCATCGTGTCCCCTTTTTTTTTCACCGCACTGTTTTCGCACCTGTGCCCTCCGCATTATTCTGCACCTTGTAATTTCGACCCGTGTTTATGTTTCTGGGTATTTAAATGATCCCTGATGGATAACTTTAAGGCTTTGGCTACTGCGTCATTTCGCTCAATTTTAGCTGTTTTACATTCATCGCCATTGGTGCAGATAGTGATAACGTCGGCATAAAAATTTAAGAGACTGCCCGCAGCTCAGTTTAAGACGAAGGCCGGTCCCTTGCTGCCGAAACATCAAGAAAAGTGTAGTGTTTTTGCACTACGTCTGTTTTCGTCAAGAGTAATATATATATATATATATATATATATATATATATATATATATATATATATATATATATATATATATATATATATATATATATATATATATATATATATATACATATATGGAGGGATGGCACAAGAAGATAAACGTACCGAGGGCAAAACGCATGTCTAGAACACGTTATGAGCCTGTTTCGGGCTGTACACGCGATAACTAGCGATAAGATTTTGTTAAAAATGGTTTGGATGTAAACATGTGCAGTTAAACTCATAGAATTTAATCGTCAATTTTTGCTTTCTTTGTCCCAGCGGCTTTGGGAGCGGCGGACACACAGTTTGGTTGTTTTAGGCATGTGTTTTGCCCTCTGTACCTGGTTGCTAGAGGTAAAATGCGAAATTGAGAGACACTTCACTTAGGTAAACATTTATTCCTAGTCGACGTTTCGGACAGAGCCTGTCCTTTTTCAAGACTGAAGATACACGGTTCTTGCTTCATACTGTATTTATAAATAAAGTTTGGAACAATTGCCCATGGCATTAACGAAAGCCTGGGAGTTTCGTCTTCAATTCGCCCCTTGCAAAGCCAGTGCTAAGCTCCTGAGTCCCGGCTTGGCGTGCCTCGGTCGTCCCTCCCCTTTCGAATACTTTTAAAGCTTCCCTCACAACACTTACGCAGATGTCCTCACCCCAGACCGCACTTTTCCCCTCCCCAGTTCGACCATATTGACGAGCACGGCGCAACCAAAGAACCCTCGCCTATGCACTCCCGCTTTTCATAGTGGGTCCACGCGACTTTTCTTCAAGTAAAACTTTAGTTTGGGCGAGTTGGTTCATGTTGAAAGAAAAATCTGGTAATGTCGCAAGAAATGAGGACACGGAAGGCACACAAAGGACCGGCGTCAGTCCTGTCGTTTGTGTGCCTTCCGTGTCTTTGTTTCTTGCGCCATTACCAGTTTTTCCTTTCGACTTTTCTTCCCCAAAGTCGCGTACCTTTCCGCTTTTTCTCTTCTTGAGGGTGTGTGCATGTGTGCGCATCTACAGTCCACGTTTGTTTTAAGTAAATTCCACTGTGCCCGTCTTGACTCATCGTGCCGAAGGAGTTCCACATGGCCGAAGTCCCCGCCCTTTCCGCATTTGTTTCGCTGTATTTTATTTACTCGTTTAGGTCCGCAACACATGAGTTCATCTCCAATATATATTCTGTGCTTCGGCCACTGTCTGTTTCCATACACTTTACTCGCTGCCGTTGTGTTGCTACTCAGGCCGCCGTCCATTCTCCCCTCCCGCTTTTTTTTCTTCCTTTTTTTTGTCTTTCTTTTCTCACCGCGTGGGTGCCGGCCACGACACTTATTCTCCCCGCTTCCAGTTCCGTTTTTGATTTTCACTTTTTATTTTGTTATTATTATTTTTTTCTTTTGAGCCGTTGTTCTCTTCCTCATCGTTTGCTTGTTGTTTTGGTTCATGTGTCCGATGCCAACCCCTTAAGAAGAGAAGCAAGAACCGTGTATCTTCAGTCTTGAAAAAGGACAGGCTATGTCCGAAACGTCGACTAGCAATAAATGCTTACCTAAATGAAGTTTTTCTCAATTTCGCATATATATATATATATATATGTATATATATATATATATATATATATATATATATATATATATATATATATATATATATATATATATATATATATATATATATATATATATATATATACACACATATATATATATACGTTCTTTCCCTTTGGATGCATTGTAAGTGTACTCTTGTACTTTAGTTCATAGGTAAAGTTCTATTCTGTAATGACAGCTGTGAAGAGAGATGCGAGAGGAAAGAAAAAGTAGTAATGAATGACAGAACTTTGTTTTCAAGAAGCAACTTACAGAACTCCAAGCACGCAACCGTACTTAGGCGAGTAGAAACTATCGAGCAGGTCCCGACGTGCGATGAACAAACCTAACCCGTCATCGTACACGTACACCGATTTGTGTTAGGTCTCGCCACCACGAACGGCGGTTAATAAAGCGGGATAAACCGCCGGCACCAAGGGAAACAAATTGCAACAAAGTGCAATAGACGCAGCAGTGGCTTTGAGAGCCAGAAAGCCTGCGCCCTCGCCGTTGCCCTTAGCAAAAAAGCACTCTCCATGATTGCAAGTAGAACCACTGCAGGGTTCCTTGACCTACCTGATTTGTTTCTTTCGTGTGGCCATCCGACCAACACACCAATTTTGAGATTACCGAAGTAATTCTACAAAAAAATGCCGTTTCATATCGCGGCTTGTTTGCATACAAATAAACTACGATGTGATGTTTGCCTCAGACTGGTTGAACTTTCATCATGCAAGGTCAAAGGCCATCGTGCCCCAACTGTTGGTGTTTTTGTTTTACGTACGCATTGCGCCTAGGGTTAGTGCTGTATCTCCGTGGCAGGAAAGAGAAAATGTAATAACTGCACACACTTTTGTACACACAGTTTGTACAGAGCAGTTCACGTCAGAAGCAGGGGAAATAATCATTGATATTGATTACAATTACGCTGATCATTTTCCTGTCTTTTTAAGCTCGCGTGATGCACACTTCAGCCTTCATTTAACTCGATTTCAGTCACTGTTCGACACAGATAAATACATCCACAGTATATCTAACGCATATTATAACATTCAGTTTCACGTTTTAGATTCTGACCTTGCTTTGTATTAGCTAACTGCTGTCATTACATCCGTAGTAAATAAATATACTAAAACGTATGCTTATGATCGAAAATACCATGCTTAGAATGTCCTTTTGCTATCTAACTTATGCGCTCATAGCGTAAAAAAACTTAAGCTTAAGGGACACCTCAGCATCGTCTTAAGAGTATGACGCGATAGCATAATTGGTCAATGAGTGCCCACACCTACGGCATTGGTCTTTCTCTACTTTACACTCATAGATCCCAAAGAGTCATCATACCACTCCGTGCGCAGTGATGGAACGGTGAAGCGATGTGCCACTGCCCTGCGATGGCAGCTGCTGCCAGCTGTGAGCGTATGCCACCCAGTTTGCTTTCTCGAGCTACAGGTAATTAATTTAACTGCAACCTGCCACTGTGGTCAGTTTGCTCGCAATCCGATGAGCAACTTATGATGACGCCACAAGTTCACGCGACCTAGGCGACCACCTGGTTGATTCTCCGATGGGGGGGGGGGGGGGGGGACAAAACGAAGGAAAGGACTGAGTGTCAAGCCTGCGCTTTTCTCTTCATGTCTCAGTTCGGCGAACGTATCGAGTGCGAGCGAAAGAGCAAAGAGCACTGTGTCGCGGATCAAGTCGAGATGGGCTCAGGCCTGTGGAGTGACAACATAACAAGTGCCTGCAGAGCGCGGACACGGAAGCCGGGAGGTCTGCTTACAAAACGTGGCCCGTACAGTGCATGAACGCAGCGCTTCCATTGGAAAGGAAGAGACTACACAAGGCTCCAAACCGATCAGGACACGTCGGTCTTACGGCGCAGTTGAATAGCGTCCTAACATGGCTGCAATACGAACCGGTCGGATTCCCCACCTGCGATGTTCTGGACGAATGACGGAGACCACGCCGTTTTAGGAATGACACAGGTGACATTGCTTCCAATTTCTCGAAGAAGTAATGATTAACACGCTAGCGTGAGATGTAGAAGCTAAATTTCTTTTGGCAGATATCATCAACGATGTTCCTTCGGGTTTCATAAAAATAGCACGATTTTTTTAAAGAACGTTTGGAGGACTTTAGTGCACTCTATGTCTTCACTACATCCATCGTCTCAGAAACGCGAGGCTAGTTGTTGCACTGCCGGAAGAAAGCACAGGCCACACACCTGCAATGGACGAATGTAGGGAGGAATTCCCTTTCGAATGCTGTAAAGATGCGAGCACAGATGCAAAGCTTTGAAGAATGGCCGAGCTGGCCTTACCTCTTTTAAGGGTGTGGCTACAGGCACATCATACTCACCTGGTGAATTTTTTCGTCGAGTACGTTGGGAGGATTTGGCAAGTTTTTCTTAATCTCTGGACTTCTAATTCTGATTTTGCCCTCACGGCGCTCCTTCGATTACCGGCAGCGAGTACAGTTGTACCTCTTTGTTTCCAGTCTTTTTTTTTTCAGCCAATATCGATCTGTTCTTCATTTGAGTGCACACAGCTTGCCCATGCACGGTGAAGGTTTTTTGTCTCTTCTCGGCATTTTCCTTTCCCTTTTCAGTTCTCGGTATCAATGAAACATGGTTGAATGAACAAAACAACAACCTTTTCTTCTTAGCCAAATATCTTGCTGTGATTTTGGCCGCCGCGATCATCCGTTTAAAGTTAGGCGTTTCACGTGCAGAACATTTAACTATGCCCACTGATTCTTACCACGCACAATATCTGCCTGGAACACTCTGCCTTCACATATCGCAACCACCACTGATCCCGATAAGTATTTTAATCTTATATCTTCAATAACTACTGCATACCTCTTTGCGTACATTGTCATTTTATTCTTCATGGCTTCTTTTTTTTTTTTTGCAGGGTATGTTACTAAAATGATTCTTGCATTAGTTTGGTTTGGTTTGTGGGGTTTAACGTCCCAAAGCAACTAAGGCTATGAGAGACGCCGCAGTGAAGGGCTCCGGAAATTTCGACCACCTGGGGTTCTTTAACGTGCACTGACATCGCACAGTACACGGGCCTCTAGAATTTCTCCTCTAAAGAAATACAGCCGCCGCGGCCGGGATCGAACCCGCGTCTTTTGGGTCAGTAGCCGAGCGCCATAACCACTGAGCCACCGCGGCGGCTCTTGCATTACTGTGCTGTCTGTATAATTTTAATACTGTAGTAATTTTCACTCTTTGCCGCGCTGCCATACTTTTGATTCTTTTGGTTATTTATGTCATGCTAAGTGTTTTATTTGCGGTTTTGTTGTTTGATATTTGTGGTTTTGTTTTATTTTGATCAATTGCCTGTACCCTCCCCCCTATGTAATACCCTCTCGAGAGCCTTTAGGGGTATTATGTATAAATATAAATAAAAAAATAAATGAACACTCAAACCGTCAGTTCAGCAGCCAAGGTGTGGCAGCAGTCTATATATCGTCAGATATTGAATACAAATTAAATGAAGTTGTTGGTAAATTAGCGGATTGGGAACATGCCTGGCTTGAACTAAAAAGGGAGATAGACAACAAAAATGCAATCATTGGTTGCGTATATCGTTCCCCTTCTAGTGTAGTTAATTGCAGCGCCGCCCTTCATTACATTATCGAGGCTTTTGCAGACCAAAACAAAAATGTCTTCATCATAGGTAACACTAACATTAACCTTGCAGACAGCTCATCTGTTAACACGCTGAGGACTACTATTTTTTTCACAATTTCGGCTGCAAATGTTTCATTACATAAGGTGCACGCTACTAATTCCATCGACGGCGCGTTAATCGATCATTTATTTATTATTTATTTATTTACAACATACTGCAGGCCTACAGTAGGCCCAAGCAGGAGGGGCGAATACATAAAATATGCAAAAAAGAACAGGATTAGCAAAATTGAAAAATGTTAAATGCAAGTTGTAACACAAAATACAGCAATAAATACAAGGCTCAGATGCAAAATACAAAAAGTAAACGCAGAAATAAATGGATCTCAAACTAAATGCTATGAAGAAAACATAGAGTCAAAAGAATCAGCTCTGGTTAAGAGATCTGGCGGACACCTGTTCCACTCCTCAATGGTGCGTGGAAAAAATGAGTATTTAAAGGCGTTAATCCTAGCACTGTAAGGGGTTAATGATTGTGCATGATGATTTCGTGTTTGGCGCGTAGTGTTAGGTTTGAGGAAGGGGTCTGCATTCATAGACAGTTTATGGTTTTTTAGTAAGAAAAGTAGTTTCAGTCTTTGAATTTTCCGCCGCAGCTGTAATGTTTCAATACCGTGAGTTCGCATGAGGGTCGTTGGTGAGTCAGTTACACGATACTTTGAAAAAATAAAACGGACGGCTTTGCGTTGAATCATTTCAAGGGCCTCGATGTTACGTTTAGTGTAGGGATCCCAGACGGTGCACGCATATTCTAGTGATGGTCTTATTATCGAAAAGTAGGTTAATTTTTTAAGTTCAGGTGGGGCAAGTTTTAGTTTATGTCTAAGAAAGCAGAGTTTACGAAATGCTGAGGAGCATACGTTTGATACATGTTTATTCCAGCTAAGGTTTTTTGTTATTGTAACTCCTAGATACTTGTACTCGCTCACTTCGGTCAGAAGGTGAGATGAAATATTGTAAGGAAATGAGAAGGAAGCCTTTTTGTTAGTTATCGTCATGTATACTGTTTTCTCTAAATTTAGCTTCATGTCCCATTTATTACACCATGTATGTATGTTCTGAAGATTGGAGTTTAGTAAAACTTGATCATCTTGGCAAGTAATTTGGTGAAATAAAACGCAGTCATCTGCAAATAATCTAATTTCAACAGGGGTAGTTATAACGTTAATAATGTCATTGATATATATTAAAAAGAGGAGAGGTCCGAGGACGCTTCCCTGTGGGACGCCTGAAGTGACCGGGAGGTGGTTTGAATAGCAATCATCAATACAAACAAATTGTGTGCGGTGAGAAAGGTATGAGGAAATCCAACGAATTATGAAATTAGGGAGACCAATAAGTTCAAGTTTGTAAATTAGTTTGGCATGAGAAATAACATCAAAGGCTTTGCTGAAGTCTAAAAATATAACATCCATTTGACCAGCGCTATTTAGTACACTTGCAAAAGCATGAATGACAGAAGTTAGCTGAGTGACAGTGGAAAATCCTTTTCGAAACCCGTGCTGATGGGAGGTAAGTACCTTGTTATCGTTTAGAAATGTAGTAATGTAGTTAGCTATGATATGCTCAGCAAGTTTGCAACATGTGGAAGTTATTGATATGGGACGATAATTAGCAATCAAGGCAGGATCACCCTTTTTCAGCACGGGCACAATCCGCGCTTTCCTCCAGTCAGAAGGAATGTTTCCTGTTTCAAATGATTTGCGGAAAATAACAACCAGGAACTCTGTGATGGCTTCTGCATAACGGCGCAAAAAAATATTTGGTATCCCGTCAGGTCCAGCGGACGCTTTAGGTTTGAGGTTAAGTAGCATGGAGAATACGCCAGATGAAGAGACAATGTCGGGGGTCGAGTTGGGAGACATGGTACTGGGTTGAACAAATAAACAATGATGGGAAAACACACTCTGAAAATACTTATTGAATGCCTCAGAGATTTGCGATTTATCAGCAAGCTGCACACCTTGACATGAAATGCGCGTAATTGCTTTTTTCTTTTTCGATAAAAATTTCCAGAACTTATCTGGTGAGTCACGAAGAAAATTTGGCAGGCTATGCTGAAAGTAATTTTGTTTAGCCTGGCGCAAAGCGCTTGTGAAGTTAGCCTGATGTATTTTAACTATATTTCGACAGGCACCCCCACGCTTCAGACGTTTGATTTTTCTTTTCAAATGTATTATTTCTCGCGTGATCCAAGGAGTTTTTTTACACGTTTTCTTTGTTCTATTAGGAATGTAGTTATCAATGCAGTACGTACAGATTTCTTTAAATTTATTCCAGAGTTCATCAACATTAGTTCCTCGAAACATGTCAAGGTGTAAGCTGAAGTAGTCTAACACACTTTCATCATTAGCTCTGGAAAAGTTTTTCACGGAAATAATTTTTGCAGGTTCACTGTCGACATATTGTTGAATGGGACAAGTAAAAACCACCATGCAGTGATCAGATAACCCAGTTTCAACTGAAACAGTAAAACGTTCTGTTTCTTGGCTGAGAAAGACGAGGTCGAGAATAGATGCAGCTTCACCGTGTATGCGCGTTGGGTGCTTAACTCCCTGTTGCAAATTATGAGTCAGCATAATATCACACATGTATGAGGCATTTATGTCATTGTTTGTACTAGGGAAGGGACTATTCCAGTCAATATTTGGGAGATTAAAATCACCGACAAGGTATATTTTATCACGGCGAAATTTAGACATGTGATCGGCTAGATCACATAAATATTGAGGTGGTGAATCAGGTGGTCTGTATACAGCAAAAAGCACAAACGATCTACCCCCGTACGACAGTTTTAAAGTCACACTTTCATGGTTAGCTATTTGCTGCAACGAGTGTGCCTCTGTGTTTTGATTCACCAGGACCGCTACTCCCCCTCCACGTGTTGCTCTATCACGGCGAAAAACTTGATAAGAGCGGGGGAAAACAGTTTCATCATCAATATCATCTCTCAGCCAAGTCTCAGTTATAACTACGGCGTGTGGATTGTGAATCAACAAGATAGTCTCCAAAGCCTCCGATTTATTTACAATACTACGTGCATTGATATTAAGCAAGCGAAATTCCTTAACACGAGGTTGAGAATGTCAGTCTCTGCTTTGATAACTGTTTTTATCAGCGAGTTGAACTCTGCTGTTATCGCTGTCATCCCAGGTGTAAAGCATTTTTTCGATTCGCAGCTTGTCATTTATCAAGGTAACTTTTTTTCCTTCATCCCTTTCTGTTTTCGCGCTGTCCCACAGTAACTTACGCTTCCTAAGTGTGTTTCGTGAATAATCGTTCTGTATTGAAACATTACTGCCTTTTAGTTTCGAGCAGTTTTTAAAGAGTTCTTGCTTTTCGTTATAGTCCTGGAAGAACACAATTACAGGGCGGTTTGTTGCCTTTTTGCCCAGCCTGTGTATTCTGCCCACAGAACTGCAAGATACATTAAGCTTTTCTGCAAAAACTTCAGTTAGAACCTTCTTTTTCAAGTCAGCCTCAGATTCCCCGGGTTCCTCTTTTACTCCAAAAACAATAAGGTTTGAGCGGCGGCTCCTGTCTTCTAAATCAGTTATTTTCGCCTGGAGTTCATATATTGTTTGTTCTAGAGTGTCAATCCTGTTTATCTGCTTCTCCAAGGCTGTAAACCTTAGTCTCATATCATTCATGAGTTTTTCCATATTGTTCTGTTGCTCTCTCAAAGCAGTTACTTCAGTGGCTATGCCTTTTTGCCCTGTAAGTAATTCTTTCAGCATTTCACTAGTATCCGGACCGGGATTAGTTTCCACGTCTCCACATAGGAGCAGTTTGCACATACAAAAAGCATTGTAGGCAATTTCAACGAACTGCTGTGGGCACGGCAGGACCAGAAGACAGCGGCAATCACTTTTAACAGAACAGTAATCGGTACTAACCTGCACAAGGCAGAAGAGAAGCTTGTGAGACCACATGCCTACGCTGGTTCCGCCGCGCCCACTGAAGACAAATTCTTGTTGACGTTCATTTAAAGGCGATTCGGACAAGGTCACGTGGTGGCTAGGTGGCGTTTCAGGCTTGATGTCACGCGGGAATGGACAATCAAAAGGAAGAGGCTCCAAAGGTGACGGTGCAGCCAGAGAACACGTGTCGGTTGCTGATCCATTTACTGCAGTCGTTGATGCGGCAGAACTGGGCAAGAAAACCTGCACAAGGCAGAAGAGAAGCTTGTGAGACCACATGCCTACGCTGGTTCCGCCGCGCCCACTGAAGACAAATTCTTGTTGACGTTCATTTAAAGGCGATTCGGACAAGGTCACGTGGTGGCTAGGTGGCGTTTCAGGCTTGATGTCACGCGGGAATGGACAATCAAAAGGAAGAGGCTCCAAAGGTGACGGTGCAGCCAGAGAACACGTGTCGGTTGCTGATCCATTTACTGCAGTCGTTGATGCGGCAGAACTGGGCAAGAAAACCTGCACAAGGCAGAAGAGAAGCTTGTGAGACCACATGCCTACGCTGGTTCCGCCGCGCCCACATCATGTGCTCTCTAATCAAGTATCTCCACCAGACGCAGGTATTCTAATTACTTATATTACATATCATTATGCTATAATTCTGCGTTTTAATTCGGCTAAAAATTCTATTGGTTTGGTGTACGGGGTGTAACCTCCAGAAGCGACTCAGGCTATGATGGATGCCGTAGTGGAGTGCTTTGGAAATTTAGACCACTTCAGGTTCTTTAACGTGCACTGACATCGCACAGTACACGGGCCTTTAGTATTTCGCCTCCATCCAAAGGCGACCGCCGCGGCCGGAATCGAACCCGCGTCCTTCGTGTCAGCAGTCGAGCACCATAACCACTGCGCCACCGCTACAAAATTTGAGGTCTAATTAAAGAAAAGTTAACCTAGAAAAGGAGGACGCATTCGTTGAAGCAGTATATAATGCCGATGGGGCCCCACTCGCAGAGTCGGACGATCCACAAAAAGAATTTTTTCGCATTTTATCGGCGCTTCAGGCATGCCTCAGTTGCCATTGGTTTGGTTTGGTTTGGTTTGGTTTATGGAGGTTTAACGTCCTAAAGCGACTCAGGCTATGAGGGACGCCGTAGCGAAGGGCTCCGGATATTTCGACCACTTGGGGTTCTTTAACGTGCACTGACACCGCACAGCACACGGGCCTCTAGAATTTCGAAATTCGACCGCCGCAGCCGGGATCGAACCCGCGTCTTTCGGGTCAGCAGCCGACAGCCATAACCGCTTAGCCACCGCGGCGACAGAAAGAAAGAAAGAAAGAAAGAAAGAAAGAAAGAAAGAAAGAAAGGAAGAAAGAGAGGAAGAAAGAAAGGAAGGAAGAAAGAAAGGAAGAAAGAAAGAAGGAAAGAAAGAAAGAAACGAAGAAAGAAACGAAGAAAGAAAGGAAGAAAGAAAGACAGACAGACAGAAAGAAGGAAAGAAGGAAAGAAAGAAAGGAAGAAAGAAAGAAAGAAAGAAGGAAAGGAAGAAAGAAGGAAAGAGAGAGAGGAAGAAAGAAAGAAAGAAAGAAAGGAAGGAAGAAAGGAAGGAAGAAAGAAAGAAAGGAAGAAAGAAGGAAAGAAAGGAAGAAAGAAAGAAAGAAAGAAAGAAAGGAAGAAAGAAAGAAAGAGAGAAAGAAAGAAAGAAAGAAAGAGAGAAAGAAAGAGTTTTAATGCAAAAATAGCTTGCATACCCCACAGAATCCGTGGATGACAAACAGCCTGCTTGAACTCTTGCTCAAACAGGAAAACCTTTATAAAAAAACAAATGAAAATCATTTAACAATAATTTAGTTATTTTCTGCAAGAAAATTTGCAATTATATTTCTGCAGAGTTGAAGAAAAATAAAATAACCTTTTACGAAAGGAAAATTTTGAAATGAGGTAAAAACATGAAGAAAAATTAGACATACATTTGGTGCTTAAACAGGAAAGGTGATAGTGAAATTATAACTGAAATAAACCATCAACACAGTCTACAAAACTGTCAAAGAGATAGCTGATGCATTTGGTGAATTATTGTTTCAAAACGAATCTTATTCATTCTTAAAGGACAACCCTGTTCTAAACCGGCTACCAAATACAATCTTTTTTTGCATCCAACCACAGCTTCTGGAGTAGTCAGCATTATTCTAAACATGAAAACTACCGGACAACATGCGCCCTAGTGTCACTTTCGTGTCGTGCGCTCCGACACCCTTAATCTGCGTGGAGGTAGCGGTATCGGTCCCAGAAGATATGCCCTCGACTAAGGCTGACAAGCGCAGCCATAAGCCGGCTTCCCAGTGACAAATGAGGTGGTCGTTAGGCCCCAGCTTCCGCCGGTCGCAAGCCAAATAATGGGCCGCAGCCAAAAGGTTCACAGAGAAAACAACCTTTATACAGCCAGAGAAGATACAGAATAATTTGTAATCACTCGTGATAGCTCGCACAGAGCGATTCTACAACAACAATGAAACGCATGCAAAGTCACACATGAGAGAGGCTGCAATACAAGGGAGACCTTGCACATAACGTGCACTAATACTGGGAGAGATGCAAACAAAAGAAACAAAATTTTTTACCGAACTCTGCGCCATTCCGACGACTGGAGGATCACGACGGCGTCATCTCGAAAACTGGCGCACACTGCCGCGCCGATCCGTGGCTCGGCAAATGGTGTCGAAGCCGGGAGTCAAGCGGCCGCTTCTCCGAAGCTTAAACGGCGGTACGGGCTCGCTGAAAGCGCTATACGTCCTTCATACATAGACGTGCAACAGTCTGTTTCTTCGCGCCGAGGCAGGCGCTCACATACACAAATTATTAGCTGTATATTTTCACTCTCATGATCACTCCGGGCGCGCGTCCCCATTGGTCGGGCGTGAAGACACCTAACTGTGCCCACGCCTGAGGATTCCAGAGGATTCGAGTGTCTTCTTTCCGACGCGGCGCCGCCGGTGCGCGAGCGAAGTTGAGAGCACATTCCTTAGAAAGCCCGACTTTATGCGCTCACAGTCGGCCAGGAGTAAAATTTTCTCCAAACTTCTCGAATGATCGACGGCGCGCGCGAACGGAATTCCTTTCGCGTTGAGCGAAGGGGAGAGAGCAGTAACACGCAGAAAGTTACGCCCTCTCTGGGGTTCGTTTTTTCCTGTTTTCCGGAATTCTCTACAGCGCGCGCTGGTGCGATTGCTCTCACTTTAGCTTTCAGAATGCGCGCCGAATTTTGTGACACCTAGCCACATGAAGTTCTTTACTCACCCAATATATCCGAGATGCTCGCATTCATTAAAAACCTCGTTTACATATCTAGCAGCTTTCAGGAACAGCTAAAGCAGGGAATAATTACTGCAATTTTAGAAGAGGTGACTGCTCCTTAATAACTGGTTACAGACCAGTCTGTTTACTACCTTTCTTGAGCATAATTGGAAAGTCAATCAAAAAGGAAATAAGAAATCATCTTTTTAAAACTTAACATACTACCATTTCAGTTGGTGTTTCCCTCCAGGTTACTCGACCGAACTTGCTCTTGTTGCGTCAACCAATCAGTTAAGAGTTGCCATAGAGGAAAGCTATTGTGCGGATCTATGTTTATAGATTTATCCAAAGTACTGGACAAAATTGATCACCGTGGCTGCGGAGCAGCTGACCGGGGCGGCGGTCAAACCGGTGACGCAGCGGAGGGAGCTAATAATCATTGGCTCCGGACAGGCCGCCATTGGAAACTGAGCCTAGCAACGTTTAACGCAAGAACCTTATCCAGGGAGGCTAGTTTAGCAATGTGTTCAGAAAAGTAAAAACAGCGCAAAATTTTACACAAACCACACAGAAAGACGGACAGGACGGGCGCCCGTCCTCTCCGTCTTTTTGTCTAGTTTGTGTAAAATTTAGCTCTGTTTTACTTTCCTCAACACAATGCCACACCAACTAGCACAGCCGAAGGTACTGTTAGTTTAGCAGTGCTGTCGGAGGAAGTAGCGGGTGTTAATTGGGATGCCATAGGGCTTAATGAGGTTGAGGACAGATGAGGCGTATACAGTACTAAAGGGCGGGCACGCAATGTGCTATCGTGGATTACAGACAGACGAGGACTAGGCGTGTGATTCCTCATCAATCAGGATATAGCTGGCAACATTGACGAGTTTTACAGTATTAACGTGAGGGTGGCAGCTATCGTTATTAGGCCTAATAAGAGATATAAGCTGTAGGTGATGCAGGTCTACGCGCCTAAATCAAGCCATGATGACCAGATCGTTCAAGCTCCTATGAAGACGTGGAATCGGCAATGACCAAAGCAAAATCACAGTACACGTACTGATAGGCGACTTCAATGCGAAGGTGGAAACCAGGCGGTCGGTGATTATGGCATAGGTTCGAGGAATAGCGGTGCGAGTTATTAGTAGAGTTCGCAGACAGAAATAATTTACGGATCCCGAAATACCTCCTTCCGCAAACGAGCCAACAGGAAGTGGACGTGGAAGAGCCCCAATGATGAGACTAAAAATGAAATAGACTTCATACTGTGAGCTCACCCTGGCATCGTAGAGGATGTGCAGGTCCTCAGAAAGGTCTGTTGTAGCGACCACAAAATGATAAGGTCTCGTATTAGCTTAGATTTGAAAAGGGAATGCACGAAATCAGTGAAGTGGAAGTCTATTAACGAGTTAGCATTGAGTGAAAAAGTACAGGAATGCAGGATTTCGCTGCAGAACAGACTTTCCGCTTTAGCTGAAGATGACGACCGTAATGTGGAAACAATGAACGATCGTCTCACAGATATCATTACGGAGTGCGCCGTAGAAGTAGGTGGTAGGATGGTTAGACAGGATACCAGCAAGCTATCTCAGGAGACTAAAGATCTGACTAAGAAACTGCAAAGAACGAGGGCGTCTAACTCCGTAGAGCTAGTAGACCTGTCGAAGTTAATAAATAGGCGCAAGGTAGCCCACATCAGAAAGTTTAACATGGAGAAAATCGACCATGCTCTAAAGAGCCGAGGTAGCCTAAAAGCTGTGAGGAGACAACTAGGCATAGGTAAAAACCAGATGTATGTGATACGAAACGAAAAGGACAATGTCATTAGCAATATGGATGAGATAGTTAAAGTAGCCGAAGAGTTTTACACAAATCTATGCAGTAGCGACCGCAGTCATAATGTTACTGAGAGAGGCAGTAGTGCACAGCAATGGGACATCCCGCCAGTAACGAAGGAGGAGGTAAAGAAAGCCTTAGGAGCAATGCAAAAGGGGAAAAGAGCTGTTGAGGATCCGATTACAGCAGATTTGTTGAAGTACGGAGGAGAGATTGTGCTCGATAAACTAGCCACCCTGTATACGCAATGCCTTGAGACCTCGAGCGTACCTAGAGCTTGGAAAAACACTAACATTATCTTAATTCATAAGAAAGGAGACGTCAAGGAATTGAAGAATTTCAGACCGATCAGCTTATTGTCTGTTGCCTACAAGGTATTTACTAATATAATCGCTAATAGGGTCAGGACAACCTTAGACTTCAATCAGCCCAATGATCAGGCAGGCTTTCGCAAAGGGTACTTGACAATAGACCATATTCACGCTATCAATCAGGTGATAGAGAAATGCGCAGAATATAACCAGCCGCTATATACAGCGTTCATTGATTACGAGAAAGCATTCGACTCAGTAGAAACCTCAGCAGTCATGCAGGCATTGTGAAATCAGGGTGTAGAAGAGTGTTATGTGAAAATAGTGGAAGATATTTATAACGATTGCAAAGCTACCATAGTTCTCCATAAAGTCGGCAATAAAATTCCAATAAGAAAAGGTGTCCGACAGGGAGGCACGATCTCGCCCATGCTATTCACTGCCTGTTTACAGAAGGTATTCTGTGGCCTGAAATAGGAACAGTTGAGGATATGAGTTAATGGAGAATACCTAAGTAATCTGTGATTCGCTGATGATATTCCTTTGCTAAGTCACTCAGGACATGAAGTGCAATGCATGATCAATGAATTAGACAGGCAGAGCAGAATGGTCGGGCTTAAAAATTGACATGCAGAAAACCAAAGTAGTGCTCAACAGTCTAGCAAGAGAACAGCAGTTCGTAATTTATGGCGCGGCGCTAGAAGTAGCAAGAGAATATGTCAATTTAGGGCAGGTAGTGACAGCTGATCCGGATCATGAGAAGGAAATAACTAGAAGAATAAGAATTGGGTGGAGCGCATTTCGCAGGTTCTCTCAAATCACGAATGGCAGTTTACCAATATCCCTCAGGAGAAAAGTATACAACAGCTGTATCTTACCGATACTCGAGTATGTGGCAGAAACGTGGAGGCTAACAAAGAGGGTTCAGCCTAAGTTAAGGACAACGCAGCGAGCTATGGAAAGAAAAATGTTAGGTGTAACGTTAAGAGATCGGAAGCGGGCGGAGTGGGTGAGAGAACAAACGCGGGTAATGACATCCTAGTTAAAATCAAGAGGAAGAAGTGGGCTTGGTCAGGTCATGTAACGCCAAGGCAAGATAACCGCTGGCCCTTAAGGGTAACGGAGTGGATTTCAAAAGAAGGCAAGCCTAGCAAGGGGCGGCAGAAAGTTAGATGGGCGGATGAGATTTAAAAAATCTGCGGGAATACGGTGGCCGCAACTGGCGAAGGACAGGGTTAAGAGGAGAGACATTGGAGAGGCCTTCGCCCTGCAGTGAGCATAGTCAGGCTGATGATGATGATGATGATGATGAATCCATAGGCATAAACGGTCCAGCACTAAAACTACTGTTTTATGGGAATTTAACGTCACGACGCGACTAAGGCTATGAGGGACCACAACTACTAAAAATTACCTAAAGGAAGGATCCAAATAGAAAGAGTTGAGTTTCAGGAGTCCCTTCTGAACCAATGACAGCTAACATAGGTGTGCCATAAGGGTTGATACTAAGCCCACTGTTGTTTATAATTACGGGATTGTATGGTAAGCCAGAGAACGAAAGCATCTAGTTAATGGACATCCCTGTCGGCGTACGTCGCGTCGCTTTCCGCCTAGTCGAGTGGTCATGCGACCCAGTCGAGTGGTCTCGCCGCGCCCAGGTAGGCGTGATGACGACGATCCGAGCCATTTTTGGCAGCGCAAGGGGTGTCTCAGTACGTCTGGATGTAATAGGTTGTACTTATAGTCACGGATTCTTCGTGCATGTCAATCATTTTTGTGCAAAAGCGTCGCGAAGCGAGCGGACGAGCTAAATTTCTTTCGTCGTCGCTGCATCGATTTAGCGACAGCCAAAGATGTGAGAATGACGAGGTTCTATGCATCTCCTCGAAAGGCGCAAATGCGGTGTGCAACTTGCAAACGCATCGAGGAGAAGAGCGTGTAGCAAACAACACTGCTCCATGACATGCATAACTTGGACCTGATTTTAGCCATCGACCTGCAGCGACGTCCACCTTACATTTAATTAGATTGAACTGGGTCCATCAGACGGACCTTTAGGGAATTCGTTGTTTTATTATAGGTAAATCTACCGGGTGTTAAAAGGATTCCACGCACTGTATTAAAGCTTGCGGCTATTGGGCTAGTCAATTCCATGGCGTTCTCTCCTCCTCTTCATGCATGGTATTTAGCGCTGCGTATGCCTCCGCTTCACTGAATTTTTTGCATTCTGTCCTCCGTTCGGGGAACAGATTCGACATCCATATAAAGGTGCAAAACTACATATACAATCCCCCCCCCCCCCCGCCCCCCACACACACACACGGTAAAATCAAGAACGGTTTCCTAACTCAATCTCAGCTTGAATTACCAATAAATTCATACGCATTAGCTGCGGGCATTGGTGCACGAAAGAATCCACAGTGCAAGCTAAGCCGCCAAGTCCTTTGGCTTCTTCCGCGCACATCCTAAGGAACCAGTTGCATGTTCCACTCTTGTCTGCTAGTGTCACGCTGGTGTTGAATATAGAGGTCTTAAATACAATGCATTCCCTCTAAATTTATACCATAGTTCACCAATATATGTTTATCAATCTTTTTGTTTCACCGAAAGAACAGATCTATGCTTTCTTGGTTGTATTTTATGCGAGTGTCGGTTTTTCTCATTAGTTTTTTTTAAGAATATTTTCTTCTCTACTTCGCGCAGTGGCTTAGGGGCTGTGCCGCTCGGCTGTCGTGTGTAAGCAGAAGAGACCGATACCGGCCGCGGAGATATCCTTTCGGTGAACGCGAAGTACTGTAAAAACTCGCTGCACGGGCGTGCTCGTGTAAGGGCCGATCCCCCAACAAAAAATTGTCAACTACTGGTCGCGTTTCACGAGCGCATATATTGCTTTATTCAGTCATCAGATGCCCCTCGGACAGGGGTTTTACATGAGGGGTTTTTCCCAACCGTACATTTTTTCCCTCATACAACAAGTTACGCGGAAAGCTATCAGCAGCGCAACAACCTAGCGTTGTGATAAAAGTGAAGGTGCCTTTAAATTATACTACGTAATCGACAGCGAAGATGATGGGAGTAGCAGGAGAGGCGTTGGTTGCCTCGCTCTGATGGCCACGTGTCTCACGCCCGAACTGCATTTTAGAACCATTAGCCAAGTAACTGTTACGTACGGGTGCCAAATCAGGTTGTTATACGCCTTTATTGTCATTCGGAATGCCTTGGGGTGGCGTGACGTCTAACAGTCAAATGATCTACCAGCTCGTTTTATTGCTGGCGCTTCGCGCAGGTCATCGTGCCATCCAGATTTTCAATGCATTGTCTCTACAACGGGACCATGAGACTCACGCTAAATAGTCGTTTGCCGGACGAGCAGGGTACCGACGATCTATTTCCCACGGCAGTCGAAGAAATGGAATGAAAAAAAGTGATGGCGAAGAAAACTGGATTTGGGTTTAAAAGTTTCAGAGGGCATTCATATACTCGGCTTCAGAAAGATATTGACATGGGGGGTGCTCTCTATGTGTTTCGCACATCAAAGAGACGCCTGGGAGCCGGTACTGCTGTCTTCATTGGTTTAAGATAATCATTATTTATTTTTCTAAGTTATTCTCAAATGCCCAAGTCTTCAGCACTGTATCAGCAGTAGACGTGAAAGAAAAAATTGAGCAATAGCGCTTTCCGTGGCCTTTCCTGATACCTTCATGATGGACAATTAAACTAAGGGCTAAGAGCTAAAAAAACTCCTCTGTTCTGAACCAGCGTATTTCTCCCCCTTTAGAAAGCTGGCATTTATAGAACTGAGAGCTAGCCATACTGCGAGGAGATGGAACTTGCTCAAAGATGAGTGTGTATGCTAAAGAAGAATTCCCCTCCCCCACTCCCACGCACAGAAAGTCCTCAGCAGAGGGGACGCATAGCCTGGCGCCAGTTTTAGCCTCACACTTTCTCAAACGTCTAGGACAAACACGTTTTCTTCCCCACACAATATCCTGAATGCTGTCTGACATGCATCAGCGCTATACCCACACAATTCCACTCCCTGTGCGAAGGCCCTGAACTGCCGGGGCACCAACCACCTATCCTCCAACCCACTTTCTCCTCTTGGGAGGCTGCACTGCCGAGCACACATCTAGAAGAGAAGTAGCGGCTGATCGAGCGGGTGCACATGATAGCGACAGGACACCACCCTGTAGAGAATGGCGACCAACTACCAATCAAATGATTGCATAAAAGTTTTTCCCCTCCTCCTCCTCCTTGTCCGTGCTGGTAAAGCGTGTTGTATTCTGTAGCGTGCAACATATATAATGCCCCGGATGATCACAATAATCTAGAGGCCTCAGTATGTAATGTACCGGGCGTCATGTCTGATGCAATCAGTCTCATCCCCTAGACACAGTTATGGCCAGGCTATTGAGTTCACTTTGCTCATGTTGCCTGGTCGTTACCACCCGCAGGAATAGAGAGCTTTGTTGGAGAGAAAGGCGAAGTGGTCGGCCTGAGGAATAATCATCTGGCCTGCCACTGTGCACAGGGGAAGGGCAAGATAAGAAAGAGCGTTGTGTTGTATGAAGATGTAGGGGGAGAGAGATGGAGATAAGCGACACTGGGATAAAATGCGGCAATTTGTTATTCAGCTCGGCCAAACTTTTAAGCGAGCCGTAAAATTCATGGGATATTTAGCTGAAATGTTCCGTCACATATGCCCTGCTACTCACTGTAGGCTCAAAAAATTTGTCTTTTTCAAGCAGGGAAATGCAAATTACGAAATCAGCCATGGGGAACGACAAATAAATCGAAAGGGAGCGGGTTTCTGCGACCAGAGACGAAGTGCATCTGCTTCTGAGGCGCTCTGACAAAGTCTCTCTGTTGTCGTCATTTCGGCGGCTGCAAAGGCAAACCTTTAAAGCGGTTGGATACACGATGTTTTCACGAGCACGTGGATACCAACGACTAAGACTAGGACAGCAGTCAAGAAGCTGGAATTGTACGACAGTTGGCAGAAGCGCTTGGCCTGATGACATGGAGGGGATCGAAGGATACTTTCCCAGTGCGATGAAAGCAAGCAGGTAAGGAAGGAAAGCAAGCCCTGGATCCAACTTTGCTTCAGTTGATTGAGGCACATTCCAAGAATGCGGAGTGAAAAGTGAAGCGGAACGTACAGCTGTCGGGCCGGAATGATGACCTGGAACATGCCAAGGGGAGCCAATGCCAAGGTGAAGGCTTTCCAAGACGCCCGGCGCTGGAAAGCGGAGATGCCCTGGCAATTTTAAGACAAATAAGCAATGTGGACGTCGGAAAATACATGGAAAGTTGCAGCGGCCATTGCATCAGCCACTTTCCAGTCCGACATAAAAACCGAGATCAAAGTCAGGCTCAGTTTGGAGCAGAATGTCACTGTAGTAGGGACAAAGAATATAGAGGCGGCTCGCCTAATCCTTGAAGTGTAAGCGATAATGTTTGATGGGTGCAAATGTCAGTCCTGCGCGTGCGTCGAACCCCCCCCCCCCCCCCCCCCCCCCAGGACACGTGCAAGGCAGTACTGAGGGGCATTAATCCGGAAGAAAGTGAAGGCATCCGATGAGATATCAGAGCCAAAGGAACGGAAATCCTGGCTGCAAGGAAATTTTGAAAAACGGCCACAGTGGAGGTCACCTTCTCGGGTAGAAGAGTTCCCTTTTACATCTGCTACAACGGAGGGGAATGCCCTGCTATCTTTAGAAGAAAACGGAACCAGTCTGCAACGGGTGTAGGAGGTGAGCCACATGGCCGACGTTTGCCCCAGCTCGGAAGTAACTAGATGTCAACTGTGCGGGACACGAGATCCTGTGGAGAGACATGAATGTGTAGTGCGCTGCGTAACGGCATACACAAGAGCAACTCGTGAGCAGAAATTCGACTCCGGAAATTATTAAGAAGAGGGAGGCGGGGAAAATTCGTGACCTCGAAGTTGCAAAGGACAAGTGGTCAAAGCCCAGGACCAGGCGCGCGCTGTCGGCGGCCAAAGATCAAGCAGCCACTCGCGTTCATTCAGCTAGGGCGTCAATTGAGAGAAGCAGAGGCGGATTAACGGAACGGTTTCAAAGAGAAGACCGCGAAGAAAAGAGCGGAAAAGGTGACCTCGGCGGCGCGAGTTATCTCGGGTCTTCATTTCTTGGGAAACATTAATGATTGTAGAGAACTGTTACTGTAGGTGTCGCTGCGGTGGAGCAATTGCCGGCACAAACCGCTAACCCTACCTGTAGCTTACAGCATCTCAACTCTCTACTCAACGACTCTCTGAAAAAAGAACTGGAAGAGCTTAGGAAAGAAAATAGTAAACTTAAGGAGGACATGGAAAATAAAAGGAACCTTGAAAATCGATAGCATGGGCCTCTCCCTCAAAGCACCAAACCCAAGCAAACTGGGGCTGCCGAAAATAGCCTGAAAGAAATCAAGGATATGAGCATGCAGTTGAAAGCAGAATTTAGGGAGGACAGATTGCAGATTCATTCTAGCCTGGAGCAAATGCAGCTCGCCATCCAACAGTTACAGCTCAACAAGCATCACCTCCAACAGGCGGTAGGCATAGAGTAACATTAAATAGCGGCCCTGTAGGACACGATGGACAGGAAAAATAAGAAAACAACAACACTGGTCAAAAGGACCACGGTCAAGAGTTAGACTGCCAATAGAGTTTTAGGCGATGATGACGATGAGTGGCGTGACCAAAAAGGACAGTCATAAAAAAGTAATCATTTAGCAGTGGAACTGCAGAGGTTTTAGGAGCAGTGGAACTGCGGAGGTTTTAGGGTGGGCTTGGTGGCTGTGCCACAACACTGCCAGCTAACCCTATGGTTTTCGCCATGCAGGTGCTCATCGCCGCAGTCACTTGCATATTGCCCGCTCTGCTAACTTCGCACTGGTGTGTGCCATTGAGGCATGCGCCGGAGTGGAATAAAAGCGAACTGGACTCCGGTATCATGACTGTGATCGCCGCTGCAACACGTGCGCAAGCACCAGCAGTGGACGCCTGGGAACTCGACCGACGTTGGGCGGCCCAAGCGACAGGGACAGCAATCCATCAGCAGCATATAAAAGTACAGCGACCTTCAGCAACACTCTGTGGGCTCGGTGGCTGTGCCACAACACTGCCAGCTAACCCTATGGTTTTCGCCATGCAGGTTAGTAAAACGGAATCCCTTTCTAGAAAATCTAGCAATTACGCTTTGATACAGCTACCGAGCCCTCAGATGTGCCTTGGCATTGTAACTGAATGCGTATCCGTGATTCGTTCATTGCTGTTGTTGTCGGGGGACATTGAAACCAACCCCGGCCCTAACGATAATGCCCCCGTTCTAAGTGAACTACAGAAATTAAATGCCGGTCAGGACACTCTAATCGCGGAAATACAAGACTTGAAGCACCAACTCCTAGCTACAGACAAGAAAATACTTGATCTGAGCCAAAGGATGGCTCAAGTAGAAAGTCAGCACGAAAACCTAATGGCTCTGCAAACAGAAATTGACAGCGTCAAAGGTGGAACAGTCCAAACTAACCAGCTCATATGCAGTTTAGAAAACCGCATTGATGATTTTGAAAACCGATCCCGACGAAACAACCTGATATTTTACGGCATACGCGACACAAACCCATCTGAAACCTCTGCGCAATCGGAACAACTAATAATTGATCAATGCAATACCCTTTTAAACATAAATTTAGACACAAAAGAAATCGAACGTGCTCATCGCATCGGCCGCCATTCTGACAGCACAGACCGTCCAATCATCGTAAAGCTCACATATCACAAAACTAAAAAGCTCATCTTGGCTAATGGACGCAAGTTGAAGGGTACCGATATTAGTATCGGCGAAGATTTTTAACGGCCTGTGAGAACTGCTCGCAAACACCATGTTGCGTTTGCAAAAGAGAAAAAAGTAGCTTTCGCCCTTCCTTTCAAAACCCTTTTCATTGGCCCGAAGCGCTATTACTACGATGCATCATCAGAAGCAGTCAAAGAAATCTCATAGCTATCATCTCGCGATACCAGGGTGAGAAACTGTTCCCATCCTGCGCCTCAGCACAAGCTTTCATTTTCCGTTATCTTTACCAAAATTCGTAGCTTTCTTCCGAAACGCGATACTGTATTCAACCTCATGTCATCATCTGATAGTAGCCTGCTCATCCTAACAGAAACCTGGTTGACTAACGATGTTAGCGACCATGAAATACAGACAGACTTTCCCGGTTTTGACATTTAACGCAAAGATCGTAAAGAAACACGAAGTGGGGGGGGGGGGGGGGGGGGGGGTTAATAGCAGCAAGCCAGCAGTTGTCATGTACGTATGCCAATCAACCTTGCCTCAGATCTGGAAATTCTTTGGCTTCTCATTTGAGCCTCGCCTCAAACAGTATTGCTGGGCGTCTGCTACCGCCCTCCAAACAGTAATCCTGATTTCTGCACAAAATTAAATAAAATTCTGTGTGACGTTGCTACATCACACCCTAATGCACATATTCTATTATTCGGTGACTTTAACTTTCCAAATATTGATTGGCGTACCCAAATGGCTGCTAACACTGAATCAAATTATTTTCTTGACGTATGTCTTAATTCTAACCTTACGCAACTCATTACGGAGCCGACACGTGTAGCAGAAAACTCCGCCACTATTCTAGACCTGATACTAACAAACCATCCGGAAAGCCTAGCGTCTATTTGTTTCCTACCAGAGATCAGTGATCACAAGGTAATCCATGCCACATTTTCCTTTGCTCCAACACCACGTGTCACTCACAAAAGAACTATCGTCCTGTACGATAAAGGGAACTATGAGGCCATAAATAATGAACGGATCCCTTCAATCCTTTGAAGCATCATTTCATAACAGATCTCCTGAAGACGACTGGATTATATTTAAAAGTAAGGTACACGAACTAACAAAGAAATTCATTCCTAAAACCACTTTTCATGAAAATCGCCACAAACCATGGTTCACAAGGTCCGTAAAACGAATCGAAAATAAGAAAAAAAAACTTTTCCGCGCAGCCAAACTTAGACCGAGCACTTCAGCATGGAATAAATACTACGCAGCCGAAAAAGATTATCTAGCAGCTATCCGCGACGCAAAGCACTCTTTTTTCCGAAATGATTTGCCTAACATCCCACGTCACAGCCCAGAAAAATTTTGGAAAATAATAAACCCCCAACAGCCCCATGAAGCTATTCTCACTAACGAATGTGATGAAATAATCGTAGATGCTGACAGTGCAGACATGTTTAATCACGCATTTTCATCTGTATTTACCAAGGATACCGGCCTACTTTCCCCGTCTACCCTTCCCAGAAACATAACGAATAACATGCCAGCCACAACGTTCTCTGTTGGTGGTGTCGCTTCCCAAATTCAAAATATTAAACTCTCATCATCAGCCGGCATCGACGAAATCAACTCGAAAGTCTTAAAGAATACCAAACATACCTCTGCAAAATTTTTGTGCCTCATATTTTCGCAGTCATTGTCTACAGGTATTTTGCCTCACGACTGGAAGGTGGGAAAGGTCGTTCCCGTCTACAAATCAGGTAATAAAAATTCCCCTTTGAATTATCGTCCCATCTCACTAACCAGCGTGCCGTGCAAGATCATGGAACATGTCATATACTCACAAATCATGAACTTCTTAGATACTAGCAACTTCTTACACACTTCACAACATGGATTTAGGAAAGGATTTTCATGTGAAACACAGTTGGCACTTTTTCAACATGACCTGCGTGCAAATCTTGACTGTAACATCCAGACTGACGCTGTATTTTTAGATTACGCTAAAGCATTCGATAAAGTATCTCACCGACGCTTGCTGCTAAAACTTTCCCTCTAAATTTACACCCACATGTCTTAAGATGGTTAGAACAGTTTCTTACTAATCGTACTCAATCTGTGCTAAACAGCCAGTCGTGTAGCCCCCTACCCGTAACCTCAGGCGTCCCACAAGGGTCCGTCCTTGGTCCTCTTCTTTTCTTAATATACATTAACGATTTACCCTTGCATGTGTCTTCCTCAATCCGCTTATTTGCTGACGACTGCGTTATTTATCGTAAAGTAACTAACATCTGAGACAAAAACGCTCTTGAGACTGACCTTAACAGTGTACAAGAATGGTGCGACCAGTGGTTAATGTCTCTTAACCCTAACAAATGTAAGCTCATGTCATTCATCCGAAGTCTTAGACCTTTTCGTTCTGCTTACACAATAGACAACCTACGAATAGAATCCGTGCAAACATTTAAGTACCTAGGCATCACACTATCAACTAACCTATCCTAGAATGCGCACATTGTGAGCATCATTTCATCGGCCAACAAAAAACTAGGTTTCCTCAAACGCCACATACGCCATGCACCAAAAGACTTAAAATTATTAGCATATAAGTCACTGATAAGACCTAAACTTGAATACGCATCAGCCATCTGGGATCCCCATCAAAACTACCTGAAGGCTAACCTAGAACAAGTTCAAAATTGCGCTGTTAGATTCATTCATTCCGCATACTCATACGACATCAGTGTATCGTCTTTAAAAGCTGAAATTAACTTGTCACTTTTTCCATCGCCGGCGCATTGCTAGTCTCTGCCTTTTTCACAAATTCTTCAATAGTTCATTGCACGAAGCACCGTAGATCGTACGCCGCATGCACATATCCCAGCGCACCGGTCATCCACTTCAAGTTGTTCGTCCACGCTCCCGTACCACTGCATTCTCGGCCTCGTTTTTTGCCCGAGCAGCATCCGACTGGAACGGCGTTTCCCACCAAGTCGCATCCATTACCTGTCCATCAAGATTCCACCAAGAGTTAACGCAGCTGATGTTAGATTAAACCGAACCTCATGTTATATCCGTAGCCCCACCCCTTATGTAATACCCCTGAATAGGGGTATTTAAAAAAATAAACTGAACTGAACTTAAAAAACAGGCCACATTACAGCAATATGCAAATTCCGTTGATCTCAAGTCAGCGGTAATAGCGCTGCAGGAGACCAGTGGGGATGCGAAGCTAATAGGACGCAGCACCTTACATTTTCACCCATTCACTTGCATATTAGTACGCAAAGAATACAGGGGGTAGATACAGATACGCAAAAAATACAGGGAGTAGATACACTTGCACAGAAATGTTACCCCGTCGTAAAGAAACAAGAGTACTTAAAGCGTAAATATTCATAGCAGGCCGAAGGATACAACGGGCAGGTTCGATAAAATTATTAGAAAAGACACAATTGCGGCTAATGCGAGATCCACTGCTTATTGCAGCGGACTTCAACTCCGCAAGCTACCTAAAGGGCCACTCGTAGGAGATTGCGAAGGGAAAACACTCAGCAGATGCAATCACGAATCAAGCGCTAATGATCCTAACGGACCCAAGCGAGGGTACTAGAGTGAGCAGTAGTGTCTGTAAGGACCGTAGTGCGAATTTAACCCTGGGTAAAAATCTAAGACATGCAGCCTAGAAGAATTTGAAGGATAACTTGGTAAGCGATCGCTTTATCCCGCAGACCCCGGTGGAGTGGAACAAGAGCAGCAGGAAGACAGGGGGGGGGGGGGGGGGGGGGGGGGGGGGGGGGGGCGAGAATTACAAATTGGGATAAAGTCAGGGAGCGCAGGAGCTAGAAGGAGAAGCACAGCATTGAAGATTGGAGGACGTGCAAACTCACACCAAAAAGATTCAGACAACGGAAGATTTACTGCGCCTTTGGGAAGCGAGGAGAGGTCTCACAAAGACGTGGAGGAGGCAGAAGCTAAACAGGAAACTAAAGAACACAACAGCAGAACTTACGGAGCACGCAGAGCAGTGTGCCTCAAATCTGGCCAAGGCTAATTGGCGCATCCTCTGCGACGCTTTCAACAGGAGTCAACCTCAAGATAGCCTGTTCCATACTGGAACGCCTGATGAGCCCAGGAAAGAACAAAAGAAAGCACAAAGCAAATGTGTTGAAGGCCATGGACAAACTCAAGGGGAGCGAAAGGTGCTTGCTCATTGCAGAAGTGAAAAGGAGATACATACAATCGGAGGGTGTCGGTCTGAACGTGGAAGAATACACGGGCACACAGAGCGGGGAAATGGACAAGGAAATCACAACCTGGGAGGTGCGTGCCACACTCTTGGACACAAGCAGGAATACCTGCCCTGGCGCAGATCGGGTTGCCACCAGAATGCCAGCTAACTTGGGCGACAAGTCGTTGGAGGCCATGACGGAATTCTTTAACAAATGCTGGTTGGAAGAAAAAATTCCCGAAGAATGGAAGACGGCAGAAGTTCTGTTTATTCCGAAACGCGGCAAAGAGATCAGTAAGCGAGGCCAATATCGCTAACGTCGTGCACCGGTCAGTTGATGGAAAAAGTTATATAAAAAAGAATACACACTGATTTAGATAAAAACGGCCTCTTCCCAAACACGATGTTCGGGTTCCGACCAAACCTTTCGACTCAAGATGCAGTTTTACAGTTAAAAGAAGAAATTGTCGATAAAACTAGAGACTATTAGACCAGGCCAATTCTAGCGTTAGACCTCAGAGGTGCATTTGATAATGTCAAACATGATATCATATTAAAAAGAGCTGCAATTGTGGTGTAAGGACGTACAGTTATGTCGAAGAACTTCACTCGAACCGAACAGTTAGGCTCGATGTCGGAGAAGTAAAGTCGGAGTTCACGCGACTGGGAAGTAGGGGCCCACCGCAGGGGGCAGTGCTGTCCCCTTTGCTCTATAATATTGCCCTATTCAGACTACCGAGTAGGCTGCACAGCATACAGTGTGTTAAGAACGTGCTGTATGCTGACGACATTACGATTTGGACCTCCGGAGGGTTTATTGTTAGCGTGCAGGAAAGACTACAGTGTGCTGCGGATATCGTGCAATAATGCGCTAATAGCTGTGGACTACGATGCGCACCCAACAAATCCGAATTACTAATACTTAGAAAGAAAGGAGACTGGGATCCTGTTGTAGTACTTGCGGAAAGAGCGCAAACTGATGAGGTGCCACACGCGACAATGTTAGGTCTTTTAATAGACGCCAAGGGCAACAAGGCGGAAGTGATTAGGCGATTGCAGGTGACAACTCAGCAAGTGGCGAGAATGATTAGTAGGGTATCAAACCACAAGCGTGGACTGTAAGGAAAAGAAGACAAAGTTAATAAAGCTTTTATTGCGAGCAGGATCGCTTAAACAGCACCGTATCTGAAATGGAAGGAAAATGAGAACAAGCTGGACGTCATAATACGAAAGAATATAAAAGGGCACTTGGTATCCCGGTCAAAGCAGGAACACAAATATTTATACACGTGGGAATTCACAATACTGTCGATTAAAGTACTCAAGGACATTCGATATTGCAGAGGATGCGGCCATTAGGAAGCAGGACAGGAAGATACGTACTCGATAGACCAGACCTCCCATGCATTGGGTCTACCGAGGACAGAGAGGACCTGGGAGATCAGCTTAGAAGCAACATCGAGGTGCAGCCTATCCCGAGAAATATGCACCCCGAATTTCATAAGCAGAAAGGATTGGGCGAAAGTCATCAGGAGAACAGGAGGCGGGATGGAAGAGGCAATGTACGTGGACGCGGCAGGACCCGTCAACGGGATACCAACCATAGCATGCACGGATGCGCGAGGGAAATTAGTTAATGGGGCATCAATTCGATGTCAAGGAATCGTACAGGCTGAGGAAGCGCCGATTGCTTTGGCGATGTTTTCTTGGAAGGTCTTGTGTGTTATTACCGACTCGCAGACTGCATGTCGTATAACTAGGAAGGATTGGAAAACACGCAAAGTGGGTACTCAGGACTAAAGAAGATACAGACTTTAAATCCACAGGGTTATGGACTACAGCACAATCTGCGGATGTTGGAAACGAAGGCGCTCACGCCGCTGCCCGCGCGCTATTATCCTGTATCCCCCAACATTCGCAGGAACATAATTATTCTAATTAAGCTGCAGGTATTTACTCCGACGTTGGAGATTACCGAGGAAAGTATTAGCCGAACGCACATAAATCAAAAGAGGGAGCAAGGGGTCATTTTTAGGAAATTGCAATCGAATATTCATATAAATGTTGTCAAATTCAGCTATGTTTTCCCAGATTCGTACAATACGCATTGCGCCTTCTGCGGTGAGGTGGCTGACTTATACCGTATCGTATGGGCTTGCCAGAAAAACCCAGCTATACAAAGAATCAGTAATCCAACAACTGAGAGGCGGCGCTGTCTAGCACGCATTCGGAAGACCAGCTTTCGCTGGTGAACCAATGGGCTCCTGGAATGAGGGCCCACCTAACCATTTCATGCATTTAATGTTTCTCTCTGTCTCTCTCTCTATCTCTGCAACCAATATTTTCAGTGCTTTGCACCACAGCGGAAAAGGCGTCCTCGATTTATTTTTCTGCATTAACTTAGCCGTCCTAACTTACGCAAAGTTACAGGTAATGATTTCATTGCTGGCTCCAAAGCTTTGTCTTCATTTTCTCGCTACCTAGGATGGTCCTAACGCACAACAGAACACCAGTTGCCGATAGGCGCGAGGAAGAAATGAAGAAAAAAGCTCTAGAGTAACGCCGATGCCACGAAGCGTTCGATGTCCCTAAAAATTGATAGACGGTTACTATAGATCAGAATTTTGAGCCTCTCCCGGGCGCAGCCATTTTGCACCGACTGGCGCGCCGCGTTGCGGGCGTTTCTTTGGGGACTGCGGGGCTGCGGCGGTTCCGCGGCCGCGCCTGCATATAGCCGCGCTTCGGGCGCTAAAAAAACATTGTCGAGCATACTTCCGCTGCGTGGCTGTGTTGCAGGAAGTATTTACGTTATCAAAGCGATAACATTGACGCGTTTTAATGACATTTAGTTTGATATTCAGGTTAATTGTGCCGGCGCTTAGAATGCGCTCATGCTTTTATCCAATTCCGTCTTGGTGCTCGACCGCAAAGAAACTTTTTGTTCAATATCAAGCATCAGGTGTGCGGCTAGCATGCAGTTCCAATTGCCATGCACTCTTATTCCTTCCTGCTGGCCTCCCCCCCCCCTTCCACAAACAGGGCTTTCTTGTCACCGCGCCAGGTTATCAACAAATTACCGCTGTGAGCTCAACTGAGTCGCAGCGCCAACAGCAAACAAATTTTGTAAAGGTTTATGCAACCTGGTGCATAAAAACGTACTTTCGCTAAATTTATTAAAGCTTGAATAGATATAAGCAGCTAATCCAGCTTTCACTAATTCTGAGGTCTGAAGTCGCGTTATTTTATTCAGGAGCTCTCGCCGTGTGTGAGAGCGTTGCGTAGCCGTTTGTCTAAGTGTGCAAAATGTAATGAAATCGCGCATAGTATTTTCCTATGAATAAGGTAGATACCGCACCGCTGCGGTGGCTCAGTGGTTACGGCTCTCGGCTCTGGTCCAAAAGACGCGGGTTCGATCCCGGCCGCGGCGGCCGAATTTCGATGGAGGCGAAATTCTAGAGGCCCGTGTACTGTGCGATGTCAGTGCACGTTAAACCCCAGGTGGTCGAAATTTCCGGAGCCCTTCACTACGGCGTCGCTCATAGCCTGAGTCGCTTTGGGACGTAAAACCTTAATAAACCAAACCAAACTAAGAGAGAAGCCAACAGCCACAGAAACCAAGGGGCACAGGGGATTTTTTTATGCGAAGCATATTACTAGAGGTACACTACAGCCCTTCGCCGTGGTTACGCGCCGTGCACACCACGTGGTACAGTGACGTCACAACACGTGACATACCACGTGACACATGACGTCACGACAGAGGAAGACAGAGGTACACTACAGCCCTTCGCCGTGGTTACGCGCCGTGCACACCACGTGGTACAGTGACGTCACAACACGTGACATACCACGTGACACATGACGTCACGACAGAGGAAGACGGAGGTACACTACAGCCCTTCGCCGTGGTTATGCGCCGTGCACACCACGTGGTACAGTGACGTCACACCACGTGACATACCACGTGACACATGACGTCACGACAGAGGAAGACGGAGGTACACTACAGCCCTTCGCCGTGGTTACACGCCGTGCACACCACGTGGTACAGTGACGTCACACCACGTGACATACCACGTGACACATGACGTCACGACAGAGAAAGATGAAGGTCCACCTCGCGCCATCGCTGTGGTTGCACGCCGTGCAGACCACGTGGTACAGTGACGACACACCACGTGACATACCACGTGACACATGACGTCACGACAGATCGCCGTCACGCGCTGGGAGAGGGAGAACGATGCCATCGCGCAGACACCGGAATGTCCTCGAGCGGCATTCCCGCGCATTTCGAACGCGCGTTCACACTCGGTGTAGGTGAAACGCTCGCTCCACCGGGCAGGCGGACGCGGCTTCCGTGGCAATCCAGGCGCCCACCCAACGCGCGTCTCGGGGTTAGTCGGCGTTCCGCTGTAGCCATGCCGTTGTCTTCCCCCACGACGAAGGCTTCTAGTGGTTGTATTAAAATGACCAAGTATTCAACCAAGGAAAGCCATGTATTACCAAGCCTAGCCATCAATATGCTTCGCATCTGACCAGGGTTAACCAAGTTAGGCGTCAGCCATTTTTTTTATTTATTTATTTATTTTGTGGTGGTGATCAATTTTAGAATATTACTGAATATGCTATCGCTTAAAGGTAATTGATTAGAAAAGCAGAAGAAAAAACAACCGCATGCCGCCGGTGGGATCCGAACCGACGACCTCCGAATTACGCGTCCGGTGCTCTACCTCTGAGCTACGGCGACGGCTGTCAAATCTTCTGCTTTCGGGGTATTTATGTTTACAAACAACTTAACCTTGAGAGTGTTCATCAGCGCCACCCACGTTCGTAAGCGGCGGACGTAGAACGTCCTGAGTTACCGCTGGTGTGACGTAGAACGCCATCGAACGGCGAGGGTGGAAGCTGTGTGAGAACCCTCTTATGCTTCCTATGGCGTCAAGGTAGATACCAACAGCAGAAAGATACTATAGATAAACCTTTACCCCCCAGATACCTCTGACATGCGTGCGGAAAAAGCAGCTGAAAACGGTAGCGGTCGTGTTTACAATCCTGTGCATGAAATGTGTTTAATGGGAACAAGTGCAAGCTCAGCGCAAGGATGCCGAACACATACTGGTGATCGAAAACACGCGCTCCGTCGGGACAACCTTCAGTCTGCAGCTCGCCTATCCAGTTACTACTACACTGAGTCAAATCAATAGATCTACATTCTGATGCATAAAATTATCATAGATGATATCGCACGTAAAAGGCGACAACAAACGACACGACAGCGCGGAAATCTGCTAAGAAGTGCCGGTTTCCAGTCCGTACACTACCTGGTCGACTACCCTCGGATGTCACGTTAACGAGTAACTGCGCACAAGATAACCGCAGTACTGTCTGGAAGAGGGAAAATGTGAGTAGTGACGCACAGCACACACCCTCATACGTTAGCTGATGGAGCACAACAACGGCAGAAGTGAACACGTAAACATGCGTTCTACGCGCAGCGCCGGCGCGACCCGCAGTCCCTCGGGCCGCGCGCGCTGACAGATGGCGACTGGCGCCGAGAGTAGGAGCGCGCCCGCAGCCTGCGTGCGAGGGTAAAAAAATTTGGTCTATAGTGGAAAATGCGAAGTTTGAGTGTAGGTCTGGACGTATTATTGCGAAAGCAATATTGCTAGCACTTTTCTGCCGTCAGCGGAGGTCGTTCCTTCGCTGTCACGTGGCACGACCACGTGACAGCGTGACGTCACGACCAGAGGAGAACAGGGGCCCCAACTCGTCTGTTCGGCCGTAGTCGTTTCTTCGCTCGGCGCGGCGGCTACCACGTGACAGCCTCCTCGGCCCGCCGCGCGAAGGCGCTCGCTAGGAGAGGATACTAGGGAGCCTACATGTCGCGCCCCCTCCCGGCTTCGCAGGCGCGCTCCGCTTAGTCATGTCTGAGGAGTTGTAGTACAAGGCGTCGCTGGAGCGACGTGCTGCGCGCCAACGCCGGCGCCGTGCCGAGGAGACAGATGAAGAAAGAGAAAGGCAAGAGCGGTTGGCTAAGCAACGCGCCTATGCCGCAGAATGGCGAGCCCGGCGGCGTTCTACAAGTTCTCTTTCAGTCGCAACAACAAGGCATCGTGCCGAACGGGTGGTGGCGTTCCTCCCTTCCTTTACGGTGCGGGTAGGGTGTCCACCGAGATGACAGAGAATTACTGCCCCATTTCCTTTCCTAAAAAAAAGCCGGTAGCCACGCGTGACCTGTAGACGCGGCGCACTGCGTTCCTTCAGTTGGAGGCGCTGCGCGCTTTCGCAACCTACCAGGCTTAACCAAAGCTAAGCCCCCTGCCAATTTTTTTTTAGTTCTGACTCCCTTCGGGATCTTCCCGTGGCAGCCAGATTTGAGCTGACCATTCCTCCTCTTGGCAGCCTGTAGTGGTGGCAGCCTTTATAAGGGCCATTAGAGAAGCGACAAAAATTAAACTGCACAATGGCAAGAAATCTGATTAAACCAAGGGCGCAATGCGCATAAGTTAGCTGATTACAAGCGACAATGAAAATCTATCCAGTGCGTACAGTATTGGCGCGAACCTCTGCAGCGTATGTTTCTTCATGCTCGAAATCGTTTTGTGACGTGAGATTTAGTCAGGTTTATCCGGAAAGACTGCAGACGCAACTGCGTCTACGTCATTGGAGACTGTATAGCGGGTGATTTCCGTGCTGTATATCGAACGTTCTTCGCCAGCTTTAAATGCAGCATGCCAGAGAGCGGCGAATTGTTCTTTTACGATCGCCGAACAGGATTGCTGCAATAGTCGCCGCCGAGTTCATTTCTTTTTGGGCGCAAGTGAGCACAATAAAGTTTGCTTTGTTTTGGTTTAGGCTATGAGAGACGCCTTAGTGAAGAGCTCTATGTTCATTTCAGTGACACGTTGGTATACTCGTCTGTTGTACACAGCGTTGTCACAACCACGTGACATTTTTTTAATGCAAATTTGTCTAGGCTGTAAAAAAGCGTACCAATTGTTTTTTTTTTACTCATTGTCATGTATTTTGCCCTTTATAATTGTTACCTGCATTTGCTTCTTTGAAGAACCTGTCATTAGCCTTTGGTCATTTGTCCGGAAAGGGCTTGTAATTTTTGAATGTTAGGACGAAGATATTGATGAGAATGTAATAAATTTTTTTCTCTCTCTCTCTCTCCAGCGCTCCAAATTTCGTGAAGGTAAGATGATTTCTGGTCCTGCCACCTCCGATGGGTAGGGCTGCCACGAATGCTTCAAGAGTTCCACTACAAGACTTAGAACCAAACCCTTGGGCTTTAAAGTTTTGACAAAGACTGTACATTGGCTGCTACAATCAAAACGCGCGTACGGTGCTGTGCGCGTATTTCTAAAGTGGCCATAGGCTCCTGGCCACTGTACGACGTACGCCATTGCGTGACACGCTCGAAGGTGCACTGGAATTTCGAGCAAATGTAGTTAAATTTTTTTTTCATAATTGAGAGGGCTTGACTGCATGGTGCATAAAATATTTCAACGTTTTGCCGGTACCGTTAACAGTTCATTGAGTATTCTAAAATCAGGAGGCCCTTATCACAAATACAGCCCAATATTGTAAGCTACACGTCCCAAGTTTTTGAAGGAAAAGCGCGGTAGCTGTCTTACTGCTCAGTGGGCAGCTCAAACCCCGTTAAATCGGTAAAGTGGTTTTTGAAGAAAGGAAATGAAACCCGCGCGGCTGCGTTCCGATGGAGGCGAAACGCAAGAGGCGCCCGTGTGCGGTGCGATGCCAGTTCACGTTAAAGATCCCCAGGTGGTCGAAATTATTCCGGAGAACTCCACTACAGCACCTCTTTCTCTCTTTCTTCTTTCACTCCCACCTTCCTGCCTTCACTTACGGCGCGGTTCAGGTGTCCGCCGAGATGTGTGTGACAGATACTGCGTGATTTCCTTTCCTCAAAACCAATTTAACCAATTTATTTATCTGTTTCACATATCTCGCTGGACACCTGAATCCGCCGTTAAAGCCGGTCAACAGGAAAGGAAAGGCGCAGTAACAGTGTCACTTCTCAGTGCAAACCTGAAACAAACGGTATGGTATGGAGTAAAGTAGCTGTCGTTTGACTTCTGACCGAAACCTGTGGTCTATCAAACAAGCCATCGCCGTAGGCCGGCCTACCAGCGTCATGAGCCTCCGGGACATGAACGCTTGAATGCAGTGGGGCTGTGCGGGGGCCCAAGGACCTACACTTCCCAAACTCCCTGTTCCAGATAAAGTTTTCACCACCACCGCCGGCAACTGGTTTGGTTTATGGGGTTTAACGTCCCAAAGCGACTAAGGCTATGAGAGACGCCGTAGTGGAGGGCTCCTGAAATTTCGACCACCTGGGGTTCTTTAACGTGCACTGACATCGCACAGCACACGGGCCTCTAGAATTTCTCCTCCAAAGAAATTCAACCGCCGCGGCCGGGATCGAACCCGCGTCTTTCGGGTCAGTAGCCGAGCACCATAACCACTGAGCCACCGCGGCGGCACCACCGGCAACTAGACGCAGCTTGGCACCTAACGCTAATGCGTTCAGTACAACTGCCAGCCCCAGAGTTTGTCGAAGCGACTGCGTCTTAATCCCGGGGAAGCCGATAGGGGGCCCTTGGGCGCGGCCGCGTTTCATGTGGGCTCTGTGAGTTTCTGGCTCCTGCGCGCAGCTAAAATGCAACGAGCAGCAAATCGCAGCACCGGCACCATGGAGGAAGGAAAATATCTGCCTCTCCCGTAACCGAGAGCAGAGTAAGCATGAAATGTTTACGGGTTAGGGTAATGCGGTTTCACGTCCCAAAGCGACTCATGCTATGAGAGACGCCGTAGTGAAGGGCTCCGGAAATTCGACCACCTGGGGTTCTTTAAGGCCGTTGTACGATCGTTTTTCGGGCGGATCCGCCAGCGAGCGAACCGCTCGCTTTCAGCCTCCGCTCGGGCGTGGGGCGGAATGGGTGTTGTACGATCATTTTGGAGCTGGCAGACGAGGCGGATGGTTTAAGCGTTCCGATTGGCGCGCCCGGCATTGCCGTCTGTCCAATAGCATGCTCCTGTTGGCAACCTAGACGGCGCGAAAACGTGGTCTTTTTTTGCTCCTCGGTGACCGGCACCTAGGCTGAACTTCGGCATAGCCATGGCGTGGTTTTTGAAGTTCTTGCTCTTGTACGCGGCTTTCGTCAGCTACCAGATGAGTAGCTCGGCTGTAGAGGTTTTGACTGCTTACATGGGCAACACAAACAGGGTGAACTGGCCATTAGACGCGCAGTTCGTCGCTGCCGACGCAGTCATTCAGCAGCAGCGTAAGCGTAGGCGCAAGCCTGTACGACGTCTTTTAAGAGACCGGCGTCGACTGGGCGAGTACTTCATGTTAGTCCGGGACATGAGGGATGGAGATGGAACAGACTTCTTCCAGTACTTCCGGATGTCTGTGGAAAGGCACAGTACAAGTTCATATCTTCCTTTTTTTGAATTTTTTCTTTATTTATTCTCAGAAACAGTACACAAACTGTTGTTTGGACCCATAGCCTTTACGGCTAGTGAGGGGTCCAAATACAAAACAAGTACAATATTACTGCAGAACGTGTAAAATAAAAAAAAACTTCAATATTAACACACACAATTGAATTCATTCCTACATTTCCATGGAAATTAAATAGTGTTTTAAAGATGCCGAAAAGTTATTTTTTTCTTTAACTTCATTAGGGATTTCATTCCACACATGGGCTCCGTTGTATTCTAGGAGTCTCCGGCCGTACATATTGTAACAAGGTGGTAAATTAAATAGATTGTTGGTTGCAGCTCTTGTTTGTTTCATTGGTAATCTAAATAAACTAAGGGGCAGGGGGTTGTTAGATTTTATTACATTGTTTACTATTTCAGCTATCTTCAGTTTATATGCCATTGATAGGGGTAAGATACGAAGCTGCTGAAAGAGTGGCCTGCTGGGGTATGTATTATTTGAATAAGTTATCATACGAATAGCTCGTTTTTGAAGGCGAGAAACAGGATCTAGGTATGTTTTATATGTACCACCCCATGCTTCCAGGCAATAAGATAATTGACTGTGCACAAAGGCGAAATACAGAATGCGTAGAATTGGAAGATCAAAGCAGTCCCTGGCCTTTAGTAAAATATGACAACCATAGGCTAATTTGGAGCAAATATTATTAATTTGTTCTTTCCAGTGCATATCAGACGCGAACAGGACACCAAGATACTTGTATTGAGGCACCCTCAGCAGAGTCGTGTTGTCGATTGTTAGAGATATATGTTCGTAGTTCATGTTCTTCCTGCGCGAGTGAAACACGGTGTACTTTATTTTCTCAGTGTTAAGGGTTAGCCGATTACTTTTAAACCACTGCGAAACTTCACTAAGCTCTTCATTAATTATACATTTAAGTGCCTCTAAATTTTCCCCTGTAAAAAAATTTTCCCCTGTAAATTTTCCCCTGTAATTTTCCCTTGTTTGCTTCGCACGTGTGGTCGCGTTGTTGCCGCATTGACGCTTTCGACAGATGCAGATGCTGATACTCGCGGTAATGCAGAAGCGCGTTTTCGTGCGACTAACGTGTGAACAATTTATGACAAGTTTACTATAAAGAAGCAGGCCTAGAATGCAAAACGTGTTCACACGCGCAAACATTTCTATTACATTGGCACTGACCTCTTTGCACCCTTAACTTCAGTGAAGCACACACCGCGCAGGCAGGCTCGAGAGTGGTCCTCGGAAAAAGACCAGAGTTGACAGTTAGGCAATAAGTTTGTTGCTTTAACCAAACCAAACCCTATTTCATTTTTCCTGGCTTGGTCGCGCAGACACGGAACAGCGGTGTCCAGCGGTGCCGCGGCTTCAGCAGAATAAATGTGTACTAGGAGCACCATACAGCTCCGCATATGCGGTATTTGTCAGCAGAAAATGCTTGTGGCTCATGCCGTTATCATATTTATTTTACAGCCAAGTGTTTCATTCTGCTCATGTCATTGTGCAGGTTTGACCGTCTCGTAGAGCTGATAAGACCCCTGATCGAACCTCGTAGAAGTACGGTAGTCAGTTTGTCGGCCGGAGAGAAGCTGGCATTCACATTAAGGTGGGCTAATGTTACATTTTTTTCATCATTTTTTACAGTGCCGTGAAGTATCGTGCCATTAACTGTGGATACTGTGTAGTGAAATCTTAAGACGAAATGCACATGTCGGGCCTTTCCTGTAGTGTACCACATGTAGGGAGGAATTGTCTTATTGTCAGCTTTTGGTCTGACAGTTGACAGTACACAATTTAATGTGTAAAATGCTTTGTTCTGCCTATGTGCTATATACACCTTGTGGTGTAGCCTTTCAATGACAGCCAGTGTATGCTTAATAACTGCAGCTTTTTAAAACTTTTGCGATGTAAAAGTGCTCACAGTGTGATTGTAAATGCTCATGATTAGCTCCTGTGAGCTGCCCAAGTGTGCTCATTCTTTCAGCCTTCCAACGGCTTCAGCTCAGAGCTAAGACTGCAGTAACGCTGTTTTAAATCGACTGCTTTCGTTTTATCTTATTTGCAAAGCAGTTCCTCGACTACTTTGCTTGCTGGTTCATTCCTAAGAGACCTCATGTGAGGTGCAACATGTGGCTTCCTTTTCTTCACGTCTGCGGGTTGTATCTGCTTCAGTCAGGACACCTTATCGTCAGACACCTTAACTGAGATGAGATCTACTCTTTTTTTACGGAATATAGTTCTGCCTCCTTTACAAAAGACAAGGTGTATTATTTCCTTTTCAGTGTTTGTTTTTGATGTACTAAACACTGGAAAAGCTTGTACTGTGCCTAGCTCCCATTCCGGGCAGTCTTGGAATTCATGTCAGCCAAGTATTCTGTACGGAACTGAACCAATACCGAAACTGATGTTAAAATCTTTAAAATTCTTCCAACAGTGCAAGCTAATGACAGAAAAATTGCTTTCACTGCATTTGTCTGGCACTTGGGTGGCATAACGCAAACACATCATGAAGCTGCTTTTTTAGTGCCTGCTGGTATTGCAGCAAGTCTGCCAGGATTTGTCTTCGCTTGAATGCATGCAGGCATTTGTAGTATGAGTGCCCCTCGCACTCAGGTTACCTGTGGGCAGAAGCAGGTACCACCTAGAGACAAGGGTATTGAACCTTGTGCGTCAAATATAACTGCCAAACCTTGCTGGGTCCTTATACTCGACTGCTGAGCCCTTCTGCTCACTGGTTTGTACAGCATACAGCAGCAGACCACTTGTGTGATGTGAGGCAGAGGTGAAGCGGGCAGAAGTGAGTTCCAAGAAGCCTGACAGATCAGTCCTATTACTGCAGCTCGTAAGAATGCTGAAGAAGTAGTCTGGTGAATACAAGAATAATGCTGTTGAAGGTCTATTTTATGCTCACCTGACCTGTTTCAGATTGCACTGAAGGGTGGCACCATGCATGTGCTTGCATTTCTTGCTTATACCCTTCAACAACATAGACTGTGCTTGTTTAATCACTCAGTGACATTATTTGGGCTTCACTGTTTTTTAATATAGGTTCAGTGTTTTCGATTCATCCTTCTCACTAGGCTTTCTGTACTTGCAGGTACCTGGCACATGGTTCCACGATGAGAATTATAGCAAAGTCTTATAGGATCTCCGATAGCATGGCTGGTCGTATAGTGAGGCAAACCTGCCTTGCCTTGCGTCAAGTTCTCGAGCCCTTGTACCTTCCACACCCAACAGCTGCCGACTGGAGACGTATAGCTGCCGAGTTTGAAAGCCTGTGGAACTTCCCAAACTGTATTGGAGCAATTGATGGCAAACACATTGATATAGAGGTTCCTGCTAACTCTGGAAGTCTGTTCCATAACTACAAGGGCACCTTTAGCATAGTCTTACTTGCTGTGTGATGCCAAATATCGGTTCACTTTAGTAGATATTGGGGAGTGTGGTTCTCGTGAGGACACTGGCTTATTCAATGACTCTGACTTCGGGAAGAAGTTAAAAGCAGGCCACCTGTCCATACGAGAGCCGCGACTGCTCCCAGGCACTTCTGTAACACTCTCCTATGTCATGGTCGGAGATGAGGCCTTCCCACTCTCTGAAAATCTCATGAGGCCTTTCCCAGGAGCAAACCTAAATTCAGAAAGAAGGATATTTAACTACAGGCTTTGTCGAGCTAGGCGAATTGTAGAGAACGCATTTGGTATTTTGGCTAACCGGTGGAGGATCCTTCGTCAAGACATCAGGGCATCTACAATATCATTGGATGCTATAGTGTATGCCGTTGTAGTTTTGCACAACTACCTGAGGACACTGGACGACGAAGAGGACACCATATTTCAGTACTGCTCTCCAGCTGATGTTGACAGGGTGGCGGAGGATGGGCAAGTAATTGATGGCCAGTGGAGAGCTGATGCAAACACAGGTCCCTCCTTTTCAGATCTCCGGCAGTGCAGCAGCATCAACTACGCAGTTCGGGCAACAACAGTGCGAGAACAGTTCATGCGGTACTTTCTCAGTGATCATGGGCGTGTACCATGGCAGGACAAAGTACTCGAATCTGGCTTTGTACGTCCTAAGTAGAAGGCTACATTTTCCTGGAACATGAACCCTGTGTCGCCTTTGCCATGTTCTGGCTTGCGGCTGGTTCAACGGACCCTTTCAAAGGCGTTCGGATGGCCCAGGTTCAAACCGTTCGGCCACATTCAGTGCCCTGGCCTCGCTGCACAGCTCGCACGGCATTGTAAATAACTATCTGCATGTGTTCTGTGCGCTGCATTTAGGAATTCAAGCAATGTCTGGCTTGCAGTGGCAGCACAGCGCTAGGACGCTACATGTGTTGCGCACTTGTAGGCTGGGTTCCCATTTTTTGAATCCTTAACGGTGTTGTCGTTCTGCTGCTGCTACCAGTTCTCGGCCTGAGCCTGGTTCAACGGGCCCTTTCAGAGGTCCTCGGATGGTGCAGGTTCACACCATTCGGCCACATTCAGTACCCTGGCCTGGCTGCACAGCTCGCACTGCATTGTAAATAACCATCTGCATCTGTTCTGTGCGCTGCATTTAGGAATTCAAGCAATGTCTGGCTTGCAGTGGCAGCACAGCGCTAGGACGCTACATGTGTTGCGCACTTGTAGGCTGGGTTCCCATTTCTTGAGTCCTTAACGGTGTTGTCGTTCTGCTGCCGCTACCAGTTCTCGGCCTGAGCCTGGTTCAACGGGCCCTTTCAGAGGTCCTCGGATGGCCCAGGTTCAGACCATTCGGCCACATTCAGTGCCCTGGCCTGGCTGCACAGCTCGCATCACATGTACATGTGCATGTCATTCTGTTGTGTGAACGTTGCCTGTAGGTTTTCATCTTTTGCGTGTGCCATGCCTGATGACGTTTCATTTTTTTCGTTCCTTTGTCTCTTTGTGCCTGTGCCTGTCTGTCTGTGGCTTTGTTTCTTTTCAGGCTTGTGGCAAAGGTTACTGTGAAGCTGTATGGAGGTGTTGCAGCCCACAGTACGGTCGTGTGCATATCCTTTTCCGAGATTGTTGAATGTGTATGTGCCACTCCATGTGTTCTCTGGACTGTGTCAAGTATCACCTTGGCTAGCACCATTGTTTATGTGCCCTGATTATGTGTTTGTGTGCTTCACGTTTCCACCTTCCTATCCTTTCAACGGCTGGGGAACCAGACCATGCAGTGGCACTCTCGGCAGAACCTGCCTGCTAGAGAGCGCGGTCTCCAGGTGGGGGCCTGCTGTAGTGCAGTGCAGTGATAAGCAAAGCCTACAGTAGTGATGCACCTCGCGAACCAACAGGCAGATGCAGTTTCGCTGAGGAGCACCGCGGGCAACCGTCTTGTGGATTCCTTTCTTCTTACAAACTGAATAAACATGCAGTTTGAAACAACTATTGCTCATGTTGCAGATTCTTCATTCCTTATGCATGCAGCCTCATGCCGTGGTGCGCTTTACTGACATCCATGTAGTGTCATATGTCCATATAAGCTCTGGAACACTTTGCATAGCAAAGGTTACTTATAATGGATATGTACAGGACAAACCAATTCAAGAGAACCTCACCAATGCAGGGCAACAAGCTGAACACTCCTGTGAGTGTATACTTAACAGAACATGTGTTCCAAGGTGCTGTGTTGTGGACTGGGTATTTTTGGCTTGAGCAGCACATTAACCTTTCAGTCATTTCGTTCTGACAGAACTGCTCGAGGCAATACTTGACAGTTGCATCCTAGGTGTAGATAAAAGCATTGCAATGACTTTGCACCATGCACATTTTCAAATGATGCCATGCTGCATGTGCTGCTGAACAGTAACACTACTTTGCTTTAGTTGCAGCACATTTCGAGCAATGCTGATTACGTGAAGTTATTTGAGTACAAAGGGATTTTGACACACTATAGCATGAAGCTTCGTAGGCTGTTAATTTGTGCAACTGTAGGATCATGCCCTCCAAGCTGGGTGCTTTTGAAACCTACACTACACCCCTTCCCCATTTGTTGACAGTGCATCTTACAATAACGGAAAGTTGGGCTGGTTGGATTGAACTATACACCATAGTGCTAAACAACTAAGACAATGGAGAAGAGGCTTCTCTGGTGTTTGCGTTGTTTAGTGCTATGATGTATAGTTTACAGTGCATATTGAAAACAAATCGGCTTTGGTCTTAGTTGTCTCCACGCATGTATGAGGGTCACACTGATGAAATGAATGTTAACACAGTGGAAAGAACTGGCGCGTACAATATAAGTAGTTTTAAATTTGAGAGCAGCTTTAGCGTTTGTCGACTGAAAGAGGTGGCTTGAGCACTGTAGTGAGCCTTGGGCCTTCCGTCCCATCATGTTGACATTGTGCAGACCAGTTCTGTTGCAACTGGGAATGAGTCGGTTGATTCTCATCCCCCTGTGCGCCTCTTTGAGGTACGATTTCAACATGGTGTATGCACATGGTGCTTCCCTGCCCATTTGGTGCAATTATTTTTCTATAAACAGAGTAAATGCTCATTAGCATCAATACAAGTTGGGGCATATTTGCCTGAAAGAAAAGGCAACACAGTGGTAGAGCTTTTGTTTGTAGCATTAAGGCTGCACTGGTGGATGATTGTGGGAAATTCATCTGTTATTGCAAATCTACTCCACCGTGGGGGGATTCCCCTGAAACACTGCACGAATAATGGTTAGTATCATAATATTTCAAGTTGTTGACAATTGTACATAGGCTCATGTCTTCTGGTTAGCATTATTACTACCTTCCTCAGCGTGAAAACTTAAACCTAGGCATGCCTACAGTTTTCACCACATGCCTGCGTACCCTGCTTTATTTCAGCATCTACATAGTGGTCTTGTCGGAACAGAGTTGCAATTTGAGTGAGGAGGGGAGAAAATAGCGGCAGCCCGCATGACAAGTGCGCTCAGCTCCTGTACAGATGGCAAATGACAGAGGACGAGAAACGCTTATACAAATGTAGTGAGTCAATTATTTACTGTAACATAACATATAAAAAAATTACCTATAGCGTGCACAGTCGAGCAAAATACGTGGAAGTAAATGTAATGAAACGATATGCAGGTAAGCATCAAGGAGCAATAAAAAAAACAGAAAAATGCATTACAGAGCAGCACAGGATGTATTAACAATAACTGAAATGAGCAATAGCGCTTTGGAGAGATGACATACTAGTATCAGGAGAGCTCTCCTTACGTGGAGTAAAACTATTCAGGAAAATCTGTGACTGGTAACCAACCTTTTCATGGCCGTGGTTACTTGTTGTCATGGGTGAAATTCAGTGTGGTTTGTAGCGGGGCAGATATAGGGCCACTGAGTTTGATGCCCGTGAGCCAGTGATGAAATGGTGTTGATTTGTCTTTTTTTCTCAATTTTATACCAGTGCAATAGTTTATGCCCATAAATATTGTGTGTCGTAATAATTGCATGGCTAATTGAATGCAAGTAACTTGGAAGACAGTGATACTAACGACACGTCATGGTGTAAATATCCTAGATTGTGGGTGGGTGTATGAGGATTATTAGGTATTTGAACCAGTATACAGTGAATATACCTTTATCGGAAGACCTTATAAGTTGCCAAAATGTAATGCTGACAATAAAAAACAATATTAGTGTATTCTTAGTAACATTAGCAAATAGGACAATCCAGGGCATGCTAATTGTTGTTTTGGAGAACTGAAATGCTGGTATTGATTGCAATATGGCAGACCCCATATGGCTGTCAGTGAAGGCATGTGACAAACACTGAAGGGACGGTTATAATGCAAGTAATAAAAAGCTGAGGCCCAAAGGAGTGCCTTGGCGGACGTCCGAGATTGCAGGAAAAGGCAAGATACATACGAATTGGCAAGGAAAATCTGCCGAAGGCTGGCTGTTTAAGCTTGGATCCAGTTTAGAGCTATTGGATGCAAGTTAAAGTACGAGAAAACCAGCCTCACATAAATAGGGGAATAGCATGCTTTTTCAAAGCAAAGAACAAAAGCATCACAGGCGGATGTTTCAGTCAAGGTGCATGTCGTGAAGAACAAGAAAAAGTTGGCTATTGCAGAAATGTCTTCTAAAAGCTTGCCGATTTGAATCAAACAACTTAACGGGCCAAAACAATCTAGCAGGGTCAAGAGTATGAAATGTGTTTGGCGATTTGCAGCACATGCCAATAACACAAATAAGGCCATAGGTGCTGGGTGATGAAGGGTTAAAAACAGAGGGGCCAGGCTATAATAAGGCAGGAAGCTATCTGTACAGCATGCACTAGATATGCCTATACAACCTGCTTCTTTTCCCGTTGTTGCTTTCTGTAAATTTCACAGAACTTGATCATAGCGTACTGTGGGGTGCACCGCTGGCAAGTTGGCATGTCGAAACTGTGCTAAGGGACGACGACAGAGCAAGAATTCGTACCCTGTGCAGTGATGTTGTTACCATCATCTTTGTTCCTAGCGTAGCTTTACCAGCTCCAGAGGGCTTATTTTCCAGTCTGCAAGTAGTCATGTCTGTAGCAAGCAGTCAAAGGCAAATGAAATTGGTAGCAGACAGACATATGCAAGTGGTTTGGTTTGGTTTATGGGGTTTAACGTCCCAAAGCGACTGAGGCTATGAGAGACGCCGTAGTGAAGGGCTCCGGAAATTTCGACCACCTGGGGTTCTTTAACGTGCACTGATATCGCACAGTACACGGGCCTCTAGAATTTCTCCTCCAAAGAAATTCCAGCCGCCGCGGCCGGGATCGAACCCGCGTCTTTCGGGTCAGCAGCCGAGCACCATAACCGCTGAGCCACCGCGGCGGCCATATGCAAGTGCATCGACGAGATCTTCTCAAAGCTTCGAGAATGTCTTGTTAAACAAACTGCTGCGGCTGACCCAGGAAGCGCCGCTGAAGAATCGCTGAACACCAATAAAGCCGATTTCGCGAGCAGCTCTGCAACAATAGCATTGCGAACACATCCAGTTTCGTACCACTGATCTCCGGATCGAAAAGGACCATGAGCAAAATCAACAACAGACAGTGTCATTGCCTATGAGGTGCTTCAAGACCACTGTATTTTTCTGATTGCAGTGGAAACCAACATCCCACTTAAACTGAATACTGCCAAGCATTTGTCAATATTGACTTAACACTGCTAAGCAAAAAGAGAAAAAAAGCAATGGCAAAGGTTTTCTCAATATTGTTTTCTTCTTTTTCATCAAGACTCGTTATGCTCAACTTGCTCTGTAGACAGTTTTGATTGCATAAGCTGCTGCCACACTTTTTTTTTCTGTGCTACATCAATTGAAATGCTCATGAAAAACAGACTTATGAGTTGGCACATATTAGAGATTTGTACACTGTCAATCAGTCGTTATTTAAAAGCGGCAATGATTCTTGTTCGTAATCGCGTAATACCATGTTGTTACAACCTAAACCGAAATGGCTAGAGGAAGTGTTCAGTCACCCATTCAACACGCCGATATGTTTATTGCAGGCAAATGTGCGCACAGCCGGCAGGAAATAAAAAGAAACGACGCTCCCGAAGATACATTTGCACTGCACCGATGTTTTCACACAGGTTACACAGTTTCTCCGGCGAGTCGTAACCCGAGCACCCATCATCACAAAACGTACTGAATGGAGCACCAAAGCGCAGAAGGATGGCGACATCGCTGTTGTCGCCGCAAAACAGTCCTACGGCCGTGCAGCCAAGCTCGCGTCGCGTCACGTCGCACGCACGGCAATTCTCAAGCACAGTGCCAACACGAATCGCGAACAAAATGGTAACGAATGCGTAGCCAGCAACAACGTCATGTGCACGCTTCGGTCGCGATCACTGCAACCATCGAAACGAATGCGACTAGCTGCACAACGCCACGTTCATTTCAGCATTCGGAAAGCACGGCGTGCGTAGTGAGCTCTCGAAGGTGCACATTTCACTGCCTTGACGTAAAAGCACTCGCTTCGATCGCAATCACTTTCACTACGCGGATACTAGTCACTGCTAGGCAGGTCATGCACGCACAGAAGTTCACCGTGAGCAGCTGTTGTTCGCCGCTGTGCGTGATGATCCTCGCAGGTATTAGGAACGCCTGCAGCAACCACAAACAGCTCCATATAAACACATCGTGACACCGCCAACGCGTAGGTCTTGCGTCGGTTTGAAGAAGCGCTCTGTCAACTACATCAGCGTCGATTACAACTCGGGAAACTGTCGCTGCTCGCCGCTGCTGCACGCGGAGAAGTTCGCAGTCGCTCTGAACACTCGTAATATCAACATGTGGCCAATATAGTATGCCTCGCGGCATAGCTGCCACCACTGCAGCCACGACCTATGCCTCGCTCCCCAGTTCAGTCGACGGACGGCCATCTTGCCCCGGCAGGAGCGGATGCCTACGTCACGTAAAAAGCAGCCAATCGCTGCAATTCGGTCGCCAGGCGGTTCGCTCGTCCGCCCCAAAGTTGAAGTTCACCAACTTTCCTCCCGCCTGCTGAACGGGGCGAATGCCTATTGTCTGGTCGTTCAGTCCGCCAGTCCGCCTGCCTGGCGGATCCGCTCAAAAGCGATCGTACAACGGCCATTAACGTGCACTAACATCGCACAGTACACGGGTCTCTAGAATTTCGCCTCGAAAGAAATTCAACCGCCGCGGCCGGGATCGAACCCGCGTCTTTCGGGTCAGCAGCCGAGCACCATAACCACTGAGCCACCGCGGCAATCGAAATGTTTACGGGCATAACACGAAGCGTACGCGGACACGACGAGACGCAGGCCTGACAAGAACGTTTATGCAGCGCGTTCGAAACTAAAGTGCGTAGAGGCGAAAGCGTTTTCCGCACCACTTTGCCTGTGTGATACTGGTGACGTCACCACTGGTTTACGTCACACATAAATGATGACGAAGTAATGACAAATTACTAATTAGTGGCTAATTACTGATTAATGACTTAAAACCAATTAACTGCTAATTAAATACGCTTAAGCTTCGCCTTCAAGAGTGGAACGCGACAGTGTGTTGTAGCGCTGCCAGGCAGTCCACGGAATGCCACCACCCGTTCGGCGCGATGCCTTGCCCTTTGAACGCGACGCTTTTTGAGGAAAGGAAATGGCGCAGTAATTCTCTGTCATCTCGGTGGACACCCGAGCCGCAGCGTACAGTAAGGGAGGAACGCCACCACCCGTTCGGCGCGATGTCTTGCCCTTTGAACGCAAGGCTTTTTGAGGAAAGGAAATGGCGCAGTAATTCTCTGTCATCTCGGTGGACACCCGAACCGCACCGTACAGGAAGTGAGGAACGCCATCATCCGTTCGGCGTGAAGCTACCGGCGCCGGTCCTGTAGGAGGGCTTAGAGAGTCTCGTTAAATCTCGTACGGTGCCCGGATGCTCTCGTTTCGGTGCCCAGATAAGTGGAATTCAGTGCCCGGATGTTGGCTCTCTGTCTCGGCGTGACGTCACCACACTGCCGACAACGGGAGCTAAAAGCATTTCATGCTTAAAACAACGCCTCGGACGCTTACGTAAAAAGAAAAAGAAACACGAAACAATAACAATATATGGAAAAGGGCTACCAAATCGCGCTCCCGTTTTGAATTTCGTGTAAACCACCCAAATATGCTCTTAGGAAAAACGACTGTAGACTACAGAATCGGGAAAAATATTTTTTTCCATATGTTCTATACTTTATCATTCTGACAAGGAACCATATTTAAATGCCCCCTAATCTGCTATATATTGCAGATGGAATACACAGGTTGTGGTGACGTCTAGAGGGTTTACGGAAATTCCAAAATAGTCCGTCCTCTTTATTTTGATATTATCGCAGGTAAATAGAACAGCGACTTCAGCATGTCGTTCCTGGACCTTAATGCGCGCTGATATAGTTTCTTTATGGCGAGATAAGACATTTCATAGACATGAACCGGCAGGATAACGCTTTAACCCTTTCCTGTTTACCATGTTTTTATTTTTGTCTGCAAGGATCACAGGCAATCGTAGCGCATTCAATCACAGGGTTAACCTGTGTCTAAATGCCCGGTTAGTCATTTTAGGGGTTGCACTTCGAGGCTCCGTACACTGCAGTTTGTCAAAACTAGAAGAAAAACTTTAAGCCTCGACCATGTCACGATGGGGGGAATTCGGTTTTGTCCTTTGTGATAAGCTACAGGCAGGAATCGTGTACTGTTAATACTCCTCCTAAATTTTAGGAGCGCTACTGGACGATACATAAAATAAGACAGACGGAAAGAAACAGCGTTTGGTTCTGTTTTCTAGATTCTGGAGTATCTGCTTTGGCTTCGGAGTCTGTCATTGGTGGAGGAATACATCAAATAACATGCCACTAAAACACATCTTCTTTAACAAGAAGGTTGTCTACGCTCACTGTTTGGTTTATTTTGCAGTCCTTGGACCACTAATCATCTATGCGATAACTGAAACACGAAAAAATTCTAGCGCGGCAAGAGACTTCTGCTGCAACGCCCACATCCGTGTCGCTGTAAAATAATGGCAAGGCTAAAAACCCTGACGTTTGATGTTATTAAGCACAGATGCGAAAGCACCAAATGTGGTTCAGATTGTGTGCGTGAAAAAAAATATATTTTCAATCCTCCACATGCATTTTTAATACAGCTGCTATGATTGAATACTGTACTAACAATAACGCTTCAAAAAGAAATGAAGCTGTTACAACGCTTTGAAGCATGCATAGAGTGGAAACAATAAATTGTTCGCAATATGTGAAATTGTGTTTCCCCCCACCTTTTTAGATCGAAATCCAATCAAGCCTCAACAAGGTCATGTAAAGTGTTAAAAATTCACAGTTAAGCTGGCGCGTGGATTGTCCGACCTACGTATGCGCCGTCATTTTGAAGAAACTTGGCGGCACAGGATGGCTTCATTCACACATAGTGGCACACGTGTGGAGCTCTCGTGCGCCTCTTCGATGGTCCGCACGGCTTCTGCAGGAATCGCAGGGGCGTCCTGAATACCAGCATGCACTTCCGGTTGGAGCGCAGAACGCAGCTCAGAGCGCAGTGCATGACGAGGAAGAGTTGCTTGGGGGACAGCTTCATACGGGGAAGGGCAGCGTCTCCCTCGTGCGCTGCCCTCGTGAAGGCCAGGAAGGAGAGCTTCGCCGCCAGCACTTGGGCCAGGGATTCTCGCCGCTGAAGGCGCGTCTCTTGTATCCTCGCTCTCCGCCGTCCGTCGCCGCTCTGTGTGGAAGCAGAAAACACCGATGAAGCCAAGATCACACCTATTCGCTAGCAGCACACGCCAAGCGCTCGGTAAGGTTGGGGCTAGGAAAAGCCAATTTTATTAACAACAAAAAAAAATGGTTGCAGCTAGCATGGTTCCTCAATGTTGTTTGCAAGCTTCGCAGACCATCCGTGACACATATGGCGCTAATGCGCTGGACAGTGAATGCTGCTATAGTAGAATACAACTTAAAAAAAACAGCAGTTGCTAACACTGGGCCGCCGTCCGCGGCGTCCTGTATTACTCCGCTGGCCAATCACAACAGTACACGAAATCAGCTTTTTAATGTTTGACTATATCAAGCAATCCACGTATCAAAATTCTAGTGCTAATAATTTTTTTCTTGTGATAACCTTCTTGTTTAGGTAACAAGAAACGTTTAAGCAGCGCACTACTTTTTCGTCGTGAAGTAATTCTGTGCGCGGAGGGTGAATGTGGGCGGAGCTTCACTGCAGACTTAAGTTGTATCCGACTATAGGCTCCTAACAATATAGCTGATAGTTTGATTTGATTTTGATTGAGCTGATTTTGATTTGATTACAATCCCACCCCTTATGTAATACCCCCGATACAAGGGGGCCTTTAAGGAAAATAAACTGAACTGAACTGAAGGCAATGCTATAATCTTGCCCACTTTAGGGGTCTCATGTTAAGCTCTGATATTACGGTATGACACACAACGCGCGCATTAAGTAGTAAATTTCCGTGCATAGCTCCATGGACAACTGACCAGGTGCTCGGAATGTCTAAAAGGTCCATCGACTGTCGCTCGCCCTTGTACTTCGCCATTCTTTAATAGTGTGCGGAAAGGTTGTGTTTAGCAACTTTATGGCCTCGAGGGCTCTTTTATTTCCTATTTGCTTCGTAAGCTACTGTCCTATTTAAAACAACCATAAATGAAATATATGTTTGACAACCATGCTGCTTGGTCACGATAGCTTTCTTATATGTTCTCTGCATTTAAGAAATTAGGCCTAAATAAATTTTCACTAAGCATTATCTTTCAGGGTAGCAAAGGAAGACTCTCGTTTAGTTCTCAGTACAATGACAGTGAGAAGGGCGAAATGTGGCCCCGGGAAGAGTATGCGTCCACTACGTTAAAGTTCGCCACGTGCAACCGGCCAACTCACCGCATTCGCAGTGACACGCAAACAGTATGTAACGCGGCGATCCGAGACTTCAGTGGACGACCAGAAGATTCTCCACCGCTCCTGCAGCGCTTTGTTCCGGCGAAACTGAGCAGACAGCTCGCTGCCCAATGCATCGGATATCAACTGCACAAAAGTGACGAATTATCGACCACTTTTCTGACTACAAGTTTATTTCAACTAATTTCTTGTTTATTTAATTGAAATTGTTCATCTGGTTAGAGAAGCACTTGCGCAAAGATTGAGGTGCGGGAAATAAGTAGGACTGAAGACACAATTTTTTTCCTGCACTTCGCAGCGAAGACAAAGCGAACAAATTCTATCAGTTTTGTTTATTATACTCGTCAACCCACAGTCGTCATCATACCAAAAAAGGAAGAAAAAGCATGGGATGGTTACCCCGATGTAACTTGAGATTCAGTGACAGCTTTGTGTTGGTGAATTGGTTATACATTATGGCGCATTCGTCTTTTACTCTAGGGGACTGCACGTGACGGCGCTGTTTACCGTCACCCGTGACGGGAATGGGTTCGCTCCACTCAGCGTAGCTCTTTGCCGTAGCCGTTACATTGACGCCTCTGCATGCTGGTCATTAATCGTGGCATTGTTACGGTAACGCCGGCGCCGCACAACCGGGAAACATGCCCTTACGGCTGTCGCTGTTGAACTCCCATGCATTCGACCCCTCACTCTAAACAAAAATAAACCCAAAAGGGAGTATAAATGGTGGCGGCCACCCTTTTTATTCCATTTGTGAAAACATTTACTTCATGAGTGTGGAGTAGAAAGGTGGACTGTCCTCCATTTTACTCCCATGAGGGAATAAGGGAGTAAAATGAGGATTTGCCTTCATTTACTCCAGTCTAGAAAGGGAGTTAATTGTGCCAAATACTCCACCAGTGCCGAAATGGAGTAAAAACACCATTTTGTGCAATCCGCCACGCCACCTAGCGTCTCGTTTGCTTCTCGTCAGTCGTCTGATAATGGCGGTGAGTGAAGACTACTTGGTTGCCGTCGTCGCTGGATCTCAGCTCACTTCTGCTCCATCACGGGCGCCTGCCGCGGTACAAGATATTGGCTTGTCGCCGTTTTCCGCTACAGTACGCTACATAATTGAATTACTCCTGTGAAGCCTCCAGTGCTGTAACCATACCTGACTTTCCTTTGATAGTGTCGCCACCACGTTACAGCCCCCGCTTAGGCCTAATTCTCACAGGCTTTTTTTTTTCAATGTGGTTCTCGCAATGTGTTGCAGCAGGTTATGTGTTGCATGAACATGGAACTGTGATAGAACATAGTGTCAACATTGAGCTCTTGACTGAGCTGATGCGGCTACATTTTTCCTGTCATATTGAAAACCCAAGCCCTAACCAAGTGAATGGGAAGGCAAACACGGCCATTCCAAACTACCATCAGGGGTGTTATCAACTTTTCTGCTTTGGTTTTTAGTCAAATATAACATGGCGCATGACCGTGAAAACTACCAAGCGACTCCTTTTCAGTTTTCAACCATTGATTATAATGTTACATCCCTTTATCTACGAACAAGGCCAACCAAACGAGCTACAGCAAAGGGAGACGACAAGCAGACGACTCCCGCCGCCTACGCCGCCGCTAGGCTTGCAGACGGAGAAAATAATGCGTGACGCGGGGTCATATTAGGGCAGCGCAGTTTCCCAAGTTGGGTTGCCGGCGGCCCGCAGAGCTAGTGCCCGTTTCCGCCGCTGTCACTGCTGTAAGAATGAGCCTGAATGAGAATATATAAACACTACGCCATTTTCGGGCTCCATTTCTGTGGGTGTAAAAAACTTATTCCCTTATACTCAAAATAACTCCCTTAACATAAGGAGTAAAAAAACCTCCTTTTGGGTGTGCGTTAGAGGACAAGCCATTTACACCCTTTTGGGTGTTTTTTTTTTGCTAACAGTGCTGTTTTCGGTCACCCAACATGCGAAAGCGGAAGTTATCCGATAGAAAGTCCTCCCATCGCTGTCATTGCAGAGAGGTCAGTCCCCTGAGCTTCGCCCGTGGTGTCACACTTACCTGGCCCAGAGCGGCGAAGTTGTACGCGGCGAGCGCCTTGTCATAGAGATAAGGTGGCTCGTAGAGGGGCCAGCGAGGCGTCGCGGGCATCGAGGCCGCCACGAGACTAAGGTGCGCCTGCAGCAGTGGCGGCAACGCGTGCCAATATCTGAGAGCGCCGAGCCACGCCCGGAGGAAGGGCTCGCGCACGTCTCGCAGCGGCCACAAGAGGTCATCCGTGAGCCTCTCCTCCGGGTAGAGGATCAGTCTCGGAAACAGGGCAGAGGGCGCTGCCATCTGATCACGATGATCTGCTGAGGTCCGGAACACAGAGGCCAGGGTGTTTTGAATATGCGCCGATACGCGAGCCGCCTCCGAGATGCGTGACATGGGGAGGATTCCTGGAAGCATTCATGACGCATGACCGACTAGAAACCGGAAAATAGAACGTCTGCGCTCTGCAGCTAGTTTTTCGCCCTCTGATCGAATATATGCTGAGGGCCGGTTTGCTTAAAGGGAAGCTGAAACGGTTTTTGAGAATCCGAGGTTATTCAAGAATTCGAATCTATTAAGCTTCTAGGTGAAGCATGCAAAGTGTATTTGCACTAGCATTTAAAATGGTGGCATAATCGACGATTAAAACCGCGACGATGTTTAGGCTTCTCCTAACTACGTTGGAGGAGTGCGAGGAAACCCGGCAGTGACGTCATTGTTGCCGAAATTTCAGATGTCCGCTGCTTACGCCTGCATGGTGCTGTGTGTCGTCAGACGGCGCCAAACAATGCATCATGAGCTTCACCTTCGATGGCGTCGGTTTTCTTCCATGGAATAACCATTTCTTCGCTGGAAACGTAGCGCTGTTATACGTGACGTCATTATCGGGGCCTCTGCCTGTCGCTGTGCACTGGGGGGGAAATCCGACTGTGCGGCCTGCCCGTGGCCCCCCCTGCCACCGGATACGGGCCGGTGTAGTTTCGGCTACTAGGCTTTGTTCCGGTGCAACGCACAGCGGTGGGTGGATCCGCCGGAATCCACTCTTGGGGTTGCGAATCCCCAGGAAAGGTGCAGCAGACTTTCCGCGACATTGTGAGCGTGTGTCACCCAGACTTCGCGCACTTTTAGTGGGAAGCTCCCAGACACCCTTAGAGCGTGTGGGGGTGGCGGTCTCGGACTCTAAGGAGATGCCCTCGACTCAGCGTGGCAAACTCAGCGGAGACCAGCCACCAAGTGACAAGAGGTTTTTGGGCGTTCGGTGCCCAGCTTTCGCCGGTCGCAAGCCAGAGAATGGGTCGGAGCCAAAGGTTCACAAAACAAAACAAGGTTTATATAGCAAAGAGACGATACAGAGGATTTCACAATCACTAGTACAAACACATACAAAGTGATTAATTGAACAATGCAACACGTGCAAAGTTAAACTCGAGAGAGAATTCACTTACAAAGGCAATATTGCACCTAAAGTGCACTAACACAAGAGAGAGAGTTAAACAAACAAAACACAATTTGTTCACCGGGCACTGCGGCAGTCCGACGACCAGAGTTCCACGACGATGCCGTCCCGCAGACTGGCGAACGTTGCCTCGTTGGTCCGTGGCTGGCCGAGTGGTGTTTTTCCCGGGAGTCGAACGGGCGCGCTTCTTCGAAGCTTAAACGGCGGTCCGGACTGACTGATAGCGGTCAACGTCCTTCTTTATAGGCTCGCTCTCCCGTCTGTTTGTTGTTCGCGCCCGAGTAGGCGCGCACATACACGTAGCATTGGCAGTGCTGTCTCCCTTTCCTCCTCTCACCGGCCGCGCGTCCCCATTGGTCAGAGGTCGGGGGTCGCATCTCGAAGTTTCGAGCGTGTTCTTGAGCGGCGCCGACGCCGACGGGCGAGGGGGACGAGTCTTAGTGCACGCAAGGCTACGCCCTTCCCCCCGTCAGCCGTAGAACCGACTCGTCTGTTCCAGAGAATTCGGCGTGGATGACTCATTCCTTCGGCGCACGCCATGGCGGTGGAGAGAGAGGCACGCGCTCGGCGGGGCTTTCTCTCTCTCCCGTTGGGCTCGCGCCGGCGAGACGCCGTGCGCGCGGCGGTTTTTTCTTTGTTTGTTTCTAAAATGCGCCGAATTTTGTGACAGCGTGTCGCGCCCACGATGTCCTATGCCTGAGTGGGAGGGCAGGTCCGAGAAGGGAGACGGACTGGGCACGTGGAATCCGGCTTAAAAGCAGAACTGGTGACTAGAACGGCTGTTTGCTTTTGGCGTGGTCGACGCGGTAGACGCGGTCGGGACTTTGTCGTTTTGCCGTTGGTGCTGGCGCCTCGGTAGACGCGGTCCCGACTTAGCTGTATTGCCGATCGACGAGATCGCCCGGGCAGACGAGGTCGTTCCAAAATTCGCAAAATTGAAAGTCACGGTTCCCTCTCGGTACGAGGGCGTACCACCCAGCCGCGGACGCGTTGGTTTCCGATCACGAAGAGCTCGGTGCCTCGCGGGGGCATGCGGCTGGGCGATCCAAGCTTGGGTTTTGGGGAAGCCGCCCTTGGCCTTAAAGCACGAAAAGAGATGGAGTAAGTAGCAGCAAACTCCGAGGCCAGTAAGCTCCGAAACGCGGGAAAGCCCGGCGGCTGTCTGAGTAACGGTTAGTAGACTGGTGAAATCGCAGGCGGGCATCAAGCCTGGCCCGGGCTCGTGCAGATATACCTTGTGGTAGCACGTGATGTCGCTGCGGACATCAACTGAGACTTCAACCATGACAGAGTGGGAGTATGGATTGAAGTTTCACATACTCTGCCAGGGTGATCGGTCTCGATCGCCGCGAAAACCGTGAAAGGATGGCTGCAGCGTGTGCGAGTACTGCGGAGTAAGAGCCGAAGCACCGAACGAGTGCTGCGAAATATCTGTCTCTTAGTACTGTGAGTGGGTCGGGGTGGCGGAACCTGGCTTGGGGGAGGGGATCCTAGTCGAGCCCCTGTTAGGATTTCCCTGTCTCGGACGGTCGGAGATCGCCGGCAAACGTTCTCTGTGGTGTGGGAGTACGTTCGACGCCGAGGGCCCACTATTGGTGTACTGAGTGCTCGCCCTTCAAGGAGGCCTGAAAAGGAACTCAGGATCAAATCAAGCCAAATCTGGTCAAAATCCTGCTGTCCCCAATCCCACCTAATTCCCACAACCCAATCCAACGTCCAATTTCCCATCCATTTATCCCATCCTTTCCGCTACCTCCCAGGGGAGATCAGGGGAGTCTCCCCGGGCCCGCTTCCTCGGTTGTGGGTCGCTGGTGTAGCATTTCCCCTATTATTTTATTTTTCCACCCAAGGGTGGCGAAAACATGTCTTGCCTACGGGCCTCCTCTTTTATTTTCCAATTGGGTTGAGCCTGTTGTGCGTAAGCGGTGCAGGCGGGGGCATATTATTTTTATTTCCTTTTGGTTGCCCCAACCTAACAAATGTCGCTGTGCACTTCAGAGAAGCTGAACGCCGACGACGACTTTCTTCGACGATTACGTCACCATTTCAAATGCTAGAGCAAAACGATTTCGCAGGCTTTACCTGCACGTTTCGAATATTCGGCAACCTTAAACTCATCGAATTCTGAAACCGCTTCCGTTGCCCTTTAAGCAGCTTTGAGCAGTGTTCATGTAACACAGCGTCGAACCCTATCAAAATTACTCGCAATAGACTAATCTTAAGCATGCTTCGTACACCTCTTGAGGTAGGCGGCCATAAAATAAGCTTTTCTGAAGTGCGAGTAAAGGAGGTTCTTCTGCGTCTCATCCGGTGAAATGCGAAGTTCTTGTCGTTGCTTTTTCGCAGCATTTTGCAGCTTGCTTGCCCATAATTACAGAGCGCCTGATGTCTAACAACGTCCGCCTAATGGGTGAGGCACAACGCAGTGTGGTGCGGCGACTGCATCACTGTGAGTGACCTTCCACACGCCTTTATATATGTATATAAAAGCCAATTCTTCAAACTGCATCGCTGTGCATGCGTGCCTCTTCCTTTGGGCCCTCTCCCGAAGTCCATCGGTTAGAAAAAAAACATGAGCTTCTACTGGGCATGCGCAGCTCGTGCTGGAGGCAGCGCCAAGCAAAAGATGGTTATAGCTGCAATCACATACCTACCACTCCGCTTTTCAACGAGCTTTCTTCGTAGCAGACAAATTTCCGCGCCTATCATAAAGGACGCCATATACAGTGAAAAACACGAACTGTGGAGCGCCAGGTAGCGTCTGCTTGGCGTCATGCTCAACAAGTCTTCTGTAAGGAGACTAAATGTCTCAGGCCTGCTTTTGAGGCAACACAGTCCAGGATCGCTGATAGTCTACCCTTCTATATCATGACCTCACGCCGTTTCACGTTTTCATCACATCACCCGTGAAACTAATTGTATTATGCCGTCATCAACCTTCATTCGCACTTTCCCTTTCCTCCCCTTCCCTTTCCCCTGTGTGGAGTAGCAGGCCAGGGCCATGTTACCACCGGCCGACCTCTCCACCTTTTCCTCATTAAAATTTCTCTCTCTCTCTCTTTATTTTACTGCAGCTCAATCAAAGCATTGAAAAATCTCTCATGTCAGTCACCGGGATAGAGTGGTCGGCTTCAAGGTGGTCGTCGCTGACGGAAGGCCGCCTAGTTTTGTCCGCAACATAGCGGAGGTTCTGGCAGTAATAAAAGGTTGAAAACGATACCCCAAAGTTTCAGGACGTGAATGGTCTGCGTCAAGTAAACGTGGAGATGAAGGGAGGTCTTCTGCCTGCTGCGTGCAGAGCATTTAGTCGCCCTTGAAGAAGGAACCAAATTGCTCCCAAAACGTCCTCTGCTGAAAAAAAGTTCTATAATGCAATAACCTCATAGATCATTCATCATAGAATATCATACAATCTGTATGACATATCATACAATCTGTATGATATATCATACAATTAGTATGATATATCATACAGATTGCATGATATGTCATACAGATTGTATGATATTCTATGATGAATGATCTATGAGGTTATTGCATCATAGAACTTTTTTTCAGCAGGGACGTGATTTCATTTTCAGCGCTTGGCTGGAGCAGGAGTCTTCGCAGTGGTCTACTTGTTATGAAAAAATAATGATAGCATGTTGTCGCCGACAATGCTTCCGAATACGATAATAGACCTCGTATTACAGTCAAGGATTGCCAAGCATGCTGTCTCACCTTTTAAGAGCTGCTCAGGCACGAAAGCCATGCCGTTCAGCTTCTGGGCCAATATCTTGCACTTTACCTGAAGGAGGGCCTGCATGAAAACAAAACGCACTGATGTACTTCCACGTGCAGGTTTAATTCGCGAGTGATTTAGCTTTGAATAAAATATTGTGGCTGCGATGAGAGGCAAAACCGTGAAGTCGATGATAAGACTGATAGCCATAGCATTCCAACTAACTAGGTTAACTTGTGAACTAGTACACCCCCTCCTCCCCCCCCCCCCCCCCCCGTAAAAAAATGGACGATTTAGTGTGGTTAGGTCAAATGCGAATTAGGCGCGCTAGCGCTAAGGTTTTCACTTCGGTTAGGTTTCACTGGAGGGGACACTTAAAGAGTCCCTGAAAAGGGTGTTGGCGGTTGGCTATAAGATGCTTGCATTATGTAGAGTACAGGACATCGAGCGTTCATGCCACGTACAAGATCTCAAAGGCGAGCCGATAATTTACAATACAATTTTAAGAACTCCCGCTTCCGCGCCTCGGGGCGACCAGCGGTGCCGAGCTTTCGCCGCATCCGCGCGCATTGTGTCACGTAGCGCTCTTTACGTCGGCAGCGGGCTGCCATCATTGGTTCGCCGCGCCAGCGCCGTCGACGCCAAATCGGTTTAGGAGGCGTTGGCTCCTCCCCCTGGGGAATTCCCACCCGCGTCGGCGGTCGGTGGAGGGGCCGAGTGCGTGGAGCCGATGGACCGACATTTCAGCGCGTAAAAAGTGACGAGAGGGAAAGGCGCGAAGACGCGGGATTTCAAATTTTGACTAAAAACAGCTCAGCTTCCACAAAACGCATAAAAAAGGTTTTGCAGGTGCATATTTGTGACTCTGCGTCCTTTAGCATCCTAGGCATATCGCATCTATGTTGAGACCCCCTTTCAGCCTTTTCAAGCTCCGCCTCAAGGGTTTCACGTGATGGCGATAATGGATTAATGCCCAGATATGGGGAATAGGTCATTCTCTACTTTGCATTCATAGATCCCTGGGAGTCCCTGTACTACTCCAGGGGCAGTGGTGCAGCAGTTACGCGATGTACCACTGCCCCGCGATGGCAGGTGCTGCCACCGGTGAGGCTTGTGAGACCCAGCTTGCTCCTCACGAGCAACCCCTCAGCGAATGAATGAATGAAAAACTTTATTGTACAACAAGTATTCTTTATCGAAGAGTAGGTGGAGCCCTCAGTCCAGGGCCCCTGCGCTGTCCAGCTCGAAGCCTGAAGAGCAACCCCTCAGCGACCAGTCGTTAACTGAACTGCCACCAATCATGGTGAGCAGTTTGCTCACAGCCCTGTGGGCAAGTAGTGATGGCGTCATACCATCTCCGACCTAAGTGGCCCACCTTCCATCCAGGGGGGCCAGCTAGGTGGCATGTGAGCCACGTAGAGCAGGTTGCCCACAGCCTGGTGCCACACAGTGGGACTAGTGAACTAGTACTTCCCGCAGGGCTAGTTGGTTCATGTTATAAATTTGAACGGCGCAAAGGACACGAAAACAGGAAATACAGGGTGTAAGAAAGAGCGTCTACTACTAATAGGCGCTCTTTCTTACACCCTGTATTTCCTATGTTCGTGTGCTTTGCGCTGTTCAAATTTAGGACTAGCAAAGCGCGAGCCCATGCGAAGCGCGGTGAAGCGCAAGCGCATGAGCATAGTACGCGCCCAGCCTTTAGAACTGTAGCGCCTCATCAGTCCTCCTTACAGCACTAAGCCCTATGATAAATTCCACTTAATAAACGCTAGTTCCTCGAACATCACTGCTAGGTTAGCCTCAGTACATAAGGTTTTAGCGTGATACGTTTCCAGGTTCTGTTTCCAATGGCGCCCTGAAAGGAACCCCAGATTCTTGGAACCCTCCGCTGCGTCACAGGTCTGACCGCCGCCTCGTTCAGTTCCGCAGCCGCTGGGGACACAGTGTCGTGGATTAACTGGTTATTCATATAGGGGGCCAAATCTGTTCCAGTAAGGAAGTGCACTGTAGTTCTGGTCATCGAGGTCAGGCAGCACTCCAGGCCTGTTATGCAATTCCGTCGACATGCGGGTTATTTTTATCCGGTGGAGAATTGCATGATACCGGAATTCCAACCGCGGACCTCTTGCACGCGAGGACCTCTACGCCATTGCTCCATATGTATTAATGTTAATTAATATTAATATTAACTGTAGCATCCGTCAACGTGTATTCGTCGCCAATAAAGGGTGAGCGAGGCCCATAACTGCTTTGTTAAAGCACTGCTCCGTCAATATCTCTGCCGCCACAGGATGAGAAATATCTTCGGGGCAGGAGGAAACCGACATTGCGGACTGTACACACCCCTAAGGCGGTAGAGTGGTGGATTAATAGAAAGCCGAGCCTCTGTCTAACTTCCGCATTTTCCCGGTTCATGCCGCAGCCGAGTCGGTTTCGAAACGAGGTCGCGAGGAGCCCTCGTTTCCAGCAACCCCAGCAGCCGCAGTCCTCACGTGTATCACATGCCCTCATGTAATCAAAACGCAGAAGCCACGGAATTTCGCCCAACCTTCCCAGCATGCTAAGTGACCAGCGAAACTTAGGTTTTGTCCGAAGTGAACCCGTTGGCGTCCTCGATCTGGCTAAATAGTGTAACATCAACATCAAAAAGAATGGCAGCTTGTTAAAGACACCATTACGAAGCATATACTCAAAACACATGCAGACGAAGCGACCTCCTGTACTCTTCTCGTCGCATGACATCGGGAAACCTATGCAACATTTCACCTCATCGTAGATGTTTTAACTCGTGATGTTCTTCTGCTACTAGCTTCGTATTAAAAAAGAAAACTGCGTGCCGCAATTTAAATCGAAGCGCAAAAGCTGTCGTAGTTTTCGGAGCTGTTATGACCCTTATTCTGCTCAAAAACGGGCTTTTACAGCTCGAAGTCCCCAGTTAACGGATCTTAGTGAAACTTATGGTTTGGTTTTCGTTTCTGAGGAAAGGAAATGGCACAGTCTCTGTCTTACATATATCAGCGGACACCTGAACCGCGCCGTAAGGGAAGGGAGGAAGGTAGGAGTGAAAGAAGAAAGAGGTTGGTTGGTTGGTTTATGGGGTTTAGCGTCCCAAAGCGACTAAGGCTATGAGAGACGCCGTAGTAGAGGGCTCCGGAAATTTCGACCACCTGGGGAGAAAGAGGTGCAGTAGTGGAGGTCTCCGGAATAATTTCGACCACCTGGAGTCTTTAACGTGCACCGACATCGCACAGCACACGGGGGCCTCTTGCGTTTCGCCTCCATCGAAACGCGGCCGCCGCGGTCGGGTTCGAACCCGGGTACTCCGGCTCGGTAGACGAGCGCCTTACCACTGAGCCACCGCGGCGGGTGAAACTTATACTCCATTTTCTCGATTTTGGTGCCAGGCAGTACCAAGGATGTGAAGAGAACCCCAGCTCTCCCAAGAGTCCACGTGACTACTCGAGGCTTCAAAGTCCCCGTGGGTAATGTACAGATGGGTAATGCACAAATCATCTATGAACATTTCCAGCTTGAACGCTGGATTCATATTGCGCCCAAGCTGATTTCAGCAGGCGGAACTGAAAAGTCGACACCACATTGTGCTTTGCGGTATACAGTGGAACAGCTCAGCGTTCCCAATGGTGGTGAGATACGGCAGAAAAATACAACTGTAGGTGTGATGAAAAAGGATGAGCAGCTACTGCGTGGGGCCAAGAGCCGTGTTCCCTCGGCTGCAAGAAAGCGGCACGAATGTCGAGAGTGAGCGGAACAGAGATGAGCACCGGCGGAAGCAGGCATGGAACGCGTGAGGCAGACTCGTAGATGGCGGTTCGGACAGATTTGAAACGTGTTGTAGAATACTATCCTAAATGTAAAGGCTAATTACTGTAATGCATCTCTATGCAGACACCGCAGTGATCTTGACTCCAGTCGTGTTCACCTAGCTGGTCGTGTTGCATAGATAAGAGAAAGTGCAACTCAGCCGTCAGATCGCTAGCCATACTCGGTGGCTTAGTAAAACACGCTGCGGGGCTAGTTGGTGATGCATTTTCTTTTCTTCAAAAGTAAACAGCGCTAAGTTTTCAGACAAATACACAGATAGGCATGACAGGACGGGCGCTGACTCCAACTATGTGTGCTGACACGTATTTTTGTTGAACATATAAGAAAGACCACAGTGAGCGCACGCGCATCTACGACTTCGGTGGCCATACTCGGAGCCGATCTTTTTTTGTTCTGCTATCTCAAAGAGTATTCACGTTGTTGGGGGGGGGGGGGGGGGGGGGGGTCTTTGAGACGTCGAACTTCGCATCTCGTCCCAATTAACAATCAGCAATACAAATTCGAGGCGACAGCTCAGCTCCGCCTTAAAGGTGTGAAGCGATACTGTTAATGGGTTAGTACCCATATATGCGGAATTCGTCTTCCTCGACTCCACTTTCGTCACCACTCTCGGCGCCGTGGTGCAGCGGTTAAGCGATGCGCAACTGCTCTGCGATGCCAGGCGCTACCACTGCTAGGGCTTGTGCGAGTCAGGTTGTTCTTCCCTAGCTACCAATCATTCATTTAAGCCACCTGCCACTGTGTTCAGTTTACTCACAATCCGGTAGGCAGGTTTGATGACGTCACAAGATCACATGACCTAGCTTGCCCACATGAGTGCTTCACTGGGAATTTTTCGCTCAAACGGCCGACGACACGCCGGATATTGTGCACAACAGGAGCCTTAAGTCTATCGCGTTAATAAAAGGCCACGCAATCGAGAAAACTGTGCACTATAATCACCGGCCACCAGGAAGTTACAGTATGCGCTGCAGGGCTAGTCAGGCTGCCATTGTTCAAGTTGGCAATGTTGCGACTAAGAAAAAACAGGGAGGCGCTTTGTTGACCTAAAGTGCGGTGAGGCGAAAGCCTTAAGCACGGTGTTGCTGCTTGTGTCACTTATATGTGGTTAAGATGTTAAGCTTCGCCTCTAAGAGTGGAACCCGACAGCGTCATGCAACGCTGTCCGGGAGCCCACAGAACGCCATCACCCGTTCGGGTCAACGCCTTGCTCGTCAGGAAATTGGTTCTTGAGGAAAGGAAATGTATATGTCTCGCATATCTCGGTGGACACCTGCACCTCGCCGTCACGGGAATGGAGAAAGATGGGAGTGAACGAAGACACCGTATTCACTAGACGAGCCTTTGTTCAATCTAAACCATCCAGCTGGCATGGCGGAGTGGTTAGCGTGCTCGTCTCGCACTCCGGAGACCCTGGTTTTATTCCCCAACTCGACCAATTTCCTACTCGGTTTTATTTGTTTATTTTACTTAGAGCATCACTATACCATCCCTTTAACTGGTTGCATGGTTACTAGCCAAAGAACAATTGGCCCCGTTTGAAATTCGCGCACTGTGACGTCGCGACCGTTCCGGCCAATTGAAAAGCCTGGCATTTCTGTCGACAACTCCTCCTTACAACGATGAGGCATTAAAGGCTTCCGCCTTAAAAAACCATATGTTTTGCTAACGGTCCCCGAAAGTTTATTCGCCTTGAGTGAAAGACTAAGCTGGCGGGCCCTACCGTGTCACCGGCCCCAAGTGAGCGCTGCCCAGCGGCGTGGTAGGCCTCCAGCACGTCTTTCTTAGCGCCGATGAGGTGGCGCAGCAGGTGCCAGGCCAAGAACCGACGTGCCGGCAGCCGCCGTTCTTTACGCGCCAGGTGTCTGACCAAGGACAGGGCGGGCTCCCTCGCGATGACGGCGCCCTCCGGGCCGACGTCGAGGCGACCGTACAGCGCCAGCAGTCTCATCCACCGACCTGAACGAGCCCAGGTGGCACGTTGTGGCATCCACGGCACTCTGTAGTTAGTGGCCTACCTGCCTACAACGTAAGCCCGGCGCACATCATTGAAGGCCCTGCTAACTCGACCGATGGCCTATTTTACAGAATTACCGGAAGGCATTGGTCAGTATTTTTAAGATACGACGTACAGAGTGCTTTGTTACTCGTTCATCGACTGCGTGGTTCAATCGCCTGCCTATGTGCAAAATTCCGGTTTTATTACGAGGTTAATACGCCGGGCTAATATTCCGACGCTGCATGAGAGATACTTGTACGACGTGAGTATCCTTGCGACTCATTTTTTTTTCCTTTCGCCCTCGTACCTTCCATGTCCCTGAGCAAAGTGGACACGAGGACTACGGAGGATTCTCCAGACTTCCATCAGGAATGTTCTAAGGGCAGCCCGGTACAAGCCGTGCGTATAAAGGAGTGCAGTACACACCTGTTTCAACTCCTGTGTTCCTTGACAGATCAGCGACGGTCATTCGGGCAAAGGCCAGAGACGCCCGGGTTGCGTTCAGCACTTCTGCAGCTGGTGGAAAACAAAGTTACTTCGTCTTCTCGTGCACGCAGTCCAGTGAAAGTGTGTGTGCGGGATCAAAACTGGCCATTTCTGGCGTTCATTTTCTCTTAAATGTGGTTCTCTGACAGCTCCGTAGGAGTATTATAACCGCCTCGATGAACATTCACAGCGATAGCTCCAAAGGGAGTCCTTTTCGGGATAAATCACGACACAGCCGACTTTCAGCCGTAAAATCGGCTTGTGTCTCTTGGAAGTGCGCTTACTACGTTCTAAACTTACGAACCACCTAGCCGGTCTAAAAGTTAAGGTGAACTGCTTTCTACGCGCAAAATTGCTTCGAGCAGTTCACCTCGCAGGGGGAGGTGAAGGGTTCGATCCCCAGTACCGCTGGGTATCCAGCGGTGATTCGTTTGTTAGAAGCTCATCCCCTGGCCTGCTGCTCGGCTTCTTTAAGGTGAATTTCTTAAGAAATGGGTTTCTGGCCCCGCCTTGAGTTGATGAAAACACCCATTGTCATGGCTCTGTTTGGCCACTGATGTCATTGCACCATAAAAAATCATCATCATCAATTGCTTCCAGTGCAAGTTAATAGAAAGCAACGAACATTCGCATAGTCTGCACTTTGCTACCTTGCCGGTCGATGCTGACAAGTTCATCCGCGAGTTGATCAGTACGGTTTTCCTCCGCAGCAAAGGCGTAGCTTCTCAGACAAAAGGTGTAGTACGCCTTCCGATCGTTTACGTCAATGCCATCCCAAGAGGCAAGGAAGTTCTGCGCGTCCGAGTGAAGGTCAACCTGGAAGAAGGGTCGTTCATTAGCGAGGAAAAATGTGAAGCTGCTTTCGCGCATTTTTTTTTCCAGAAGTACCGCGCACGGGCTAAGCGAACTTCTCTTTCCCACATTGGCTGTGGCAGCAAGAAGCGGCGAGCACCACAAGCGCGCGCTGTGGACAGAGATGGTCACGTAGAAGGAGCGCCTCGCAGTGACATGACGCGTACCGGTGGGCTTCACTTGCTATCCGCGCTTCTTAGTCACGCGGTTTCCGAACGGCGCCCGAGATGGCCAGATTTCTTGAGCGACAGTGACGTTTCAAAATTGGGGAACTGATGAGAATCTTATTATTGGGTAGCCGCAAATCTTTATTTGCAACCAGGCACCTTAACATTCATAAATTAGTTACCCTGCTTAGTTAAACTGATTCACCTACTCACTGACACCTCCCCAAGACTGATATTTCTATGCCGCAGAAGCCATAACTCAAAAAGCTTGCTTATTAAATATTTATAGTCGCGTTTTGTTGACATAGCCCAATGTAGGCCTGTCGATGTACGAGGTCTGTTAGAAAAGTATCCGACCTTTGACCGTTGAAAAAAAACTTGCATAACTGGAGCGTTGCAAACCTAGTCATCTTTAAAGTAGTCTACTTGGGACTCCACACACTTCTCCCAGCGGTGCTGCCATTGTGGGAAGTATTCCGAAAAGGCCCTTTTCGAAATGAAGTTTAGCTCAGCTGTCGTTGCAGCCATAATGTTCTTCCTTGTCTGAAATCGCGCTCCTTTCAATGGCCTTTTGATTTTGGGAACCAGCCAGAAATCGCAGGGGCCATATCAGGACAGTAAGGAGTCTGTTGAACTACAGGAGTCTGGTTTTTCACCTAAAAATCTGATTCGAGTGCGAGGAATGTGCAGGAGCATTGGCGCGATGGGTGCGCCAATTTCCTGTTGACCTCAGCTCCGGGTTCTTGCGCCGCACAGCATCACGTAGGCAACGGAGGACATCCCTGTAGTACTCTTTGGTCATTGTCTGACCCTGTAGAGTGCGTACTCGTGGTCTGCCACAAGCAGTCAGCATCACTTTCACATTGCTGCGCAATTGGCGGGCCTTCTTAAGTCTTGGTGACGTGGAATGCTTCCACTCTTACGACTGGGATCTGGTTTCCGGGTCGTACCTGTACACCCAAGACTCGTCACTAGTGATTATGATGTTGATGAAGTCGGGGTCACTGTTTGCGGAATCCAGCATGTCCTGTGAGACTTCAACACGAAGCTGCTTTTGCTCCACCGTGAGCAGCTTCGGCACGAATTTCGCCGCAACTCTCTCCATGGCCAAATCTTCGGTGATAATGGAATGTGGGGAGAAATTGCTCATGTCCACCTCTTCCTCAATTTCTCGGATAGTCACGCGACAGTCCCGCATCACCATAGCGTTCAGTTCGGCAATGACCTGGTCATTTTGGCATGTTGATGGCCGATTGGAGCGTGGCTCGTTCTCCGCCGATGTGCGGCCATCTTTAAAACAATTGTAACACTGCTTAAACTGTGTGCTGCTCATAGCATCTTCACCGAAAACCGTCTGAATATTTCGAATGGTTTCCACTCGGCTGTCGCCAAGTTTATGGCAAAATATGTTGCAGTAGCGCTGCTCCTTTCACTCCGCCATTTTCCTTGCAATAAAAAACCGACGAGAGCACTGCACACTGCCTCACTCAAACGCTGCTTCCCAGCGACTGACGCTATCGGCAGGCGGGAAAAAATTCATGCATGCGCATGAAGGTTCAAGGTCACCTGATGCAAGCGCGCTTGTCTCATATCCATCAGGTGTTCGCAAAAAAAAATAAAGTCGGATACTTTTCTAACAGACCTCGTATATACAGGGTCTGTTCTGAAAGTAGTAGGACTGGTTTTTTCCTGGGCGAACGGGCGAACGAGAGGTGGTCTGCGCGTGCAGGATCGTTGAAGGGGGATATTGGGAATGCCGGGGAAAATCGGCAGTCGGCTCTCGGCCGTTGAAGAGCGCAGGTGGCTTATACTGTGAACCCCTGTCGAAACGTCTCGTCACGCAGAATTGTCGAGCGTTTACTGGATCAGCGATACGCGATCAAATTTTGTGTAAATCTTGGTAAAACGGGCAAAGAGACTCACAACATGATTAAGGAGGCCTACGGTGACGCTTCCATCGGTAGATCAGGTGGTTTTTGAGGGGCACAAGCTTTTCCGAGAAGGTAAGGAAAGAGTGGAGGAAGACGACCGCTCCAGACGCCCTTCGACCAGCAAGACCAACGAAAATGTGTAGCGAGTGAAACATTTACTTAACAGTGATCGTATAATGAGTATCAGAATGATTGCTGATGACTTGAGCATTCCTCAAACCCAAGTTTTTGAGATCGTGACAGAAAACTTATTCATGAGGAAAGCGTGCGCGAAGTTGGTGCCGGGAGTGTTGTCAGGGGAGGAAAAGGCCAACCGGTAGGATCTTCTTCATCATGTGAGTGAGGACCCCGATTTTTTGCCCAGCACAAGGCGGCAACGCTGCCTCAGGCCCCTTAGATCCTCGACATATCCCCGCCAGACTTTTTTCTATTCTCGAGAATAAAATCGACGCTCGAGGGGAAATATCACGGATCGGTAGAGGTGCTTCAACAGGCCGTGACGAGGGAGCTAAACAGCGTTCCGGTTCAGGCGTTCCTGGAGGCGTACGAAAACTGTAAAACTCATTGGCAGCAGCGTGTAGGTGCGGAAGGGTGCTACCTTGAAAAATTGTAATCGTTTGTACTATTCTCTTGAACAAATTTTGTTTAAAAAAATGAGTCCTACTACTTTCAGAACAGACCATGTAGTTTGGATATCACATTATGAATAGAACCATACGGCTGCATTCCCTCTGAAAACACTGCACGCGGCGATCTAAATGGCTTCAATCAATATCTGAACATGTATACAAAACAGATACTTCAGGCTGTAAGAACCACAGATCACGATTTCCATGCTCCCGAACAGGGAGCCGCAGCAGTATTGAAATTTGCCCGGGATAGCAAAATGCGAGTCTTGCAGACTTATTGCTCGTGGTGCTGAATGGCCAGAGTTCCAGGCAGAAAAATTCTTTTGGAAGCATCCATGAATTTTTGCATTCTTCAAAGGCCGTGTGCATGTGGCTGACTGAACGACGGCAAAGTGGGTCATCTAACGGGGAAGTGGACAGGGAAGGAGCATCAGGAGGCTTGGGACAGCGAAACATAGCATGTGCGTCTGCATGTTCGCGTCCGAGGACGCTGATGTCAGATGCCTGGGGACGAAAGCCCAAGTGGCAAGGCGAACAGAATGATTTTTCACTGGCGGTAACCGAGACGCGACCTCTGTGACATCAAATTTCCGATTGCACAAGTAGAGGCAAAATTTTTGAAGCCCCCAAACTGTGAGCAAACGTTGCTTGCCTTTTGCAGAGCAATTGATTATCGTGTTTCATAAAGTCCTGCCAGCGTATGCGACGGAACACACTTCGACTCCAGCGGTCACCTGGTCACACTGAACAACTGAAAACGCCTCAGAAGTAGCACTGGAGTCTAAAGGACGAAATATTGGCAGTTATGTTAGCGCGTGAATGCCTTATGTCTACATGAGAATACCTTGACGAATTCTTCAGACAAGCCTTACATCTCGTTACTGGTGCTGAAAAGCTGTGCCAAGGGTGCAGTGAGAGAAACTAATTTCCGGAGAAAAACCTGAAATTTTTGATGTCTATGAAACTATGCACCTGCTTCGTAGCCGGTTGTATTGGTTAGAATTTTCTAGTACACTTGTGGCAAGAAAATGAACAAGACTTGGCAACGCATTTAGGCAGAAACATGCAACAGTTGGCACAGGAACCTCTGCGGCGGTGTTTTTTTTCTTTCGGCTTTCTCTATGTTTCAGTAAGCACTCAGAAGTTGTCCTTAGCTAAGTTCATGCTCAGTTTTCTGCCATTTGTTTATGGGCATTTTTTAATAATCTCTGCCACGAAATATGACGAAGGCTACTTTATAGTTTGAGTTTTGATTTCATTAGCTTTAAGGAAAACAGTTTACTGCATGCCTAACTGAAAGAAGCTTAATGCGTGACATTCTTTTCTGTATACACATATCGCTGGGCACGTCACGAAAGTCGTCCGACGCAGGACTATTGGAGCAGCAAGCTGGGATATTCCAGGATATAGTGTGTTAACCTGCATATAATGCACATCTGCATAAAATTTTACCATACGATATTTCGGATTCGTCTCGTACACATGAATCCGAAAAAAAGAAAGTTTGACTGACCCGGCCGGTACGAAAAATTACTGTATGGAAGCGACCGCTGAATGAGACTTCCCCGTAGCCTGGAATTCTCTACCTGGGCCTATTCGTTCATGTCCACCTCAAAGTTTTGTAACTGCCATCGAAGACGCGTAATAGCTGTATATTTTTACAATGCCGTTAACAGCTCCTTTGTTGTTTGATATTTCTTTTGCGATTTTAACTTTATTGCAGTGCTCACTTTGTACATTTTGCTGTATTTTGTTACTTCGTTGCGTATTTTGCACTTTGCGTTTTCCCCACTCCCGCCATATCGCATATAATTGCGCTGCAGAATGTATAAATAAAATATCTAAATAAAATACAGGAGGATTGGAGACAAAAAAAAAAGAAAGCTCGAACTGCGGCTGTGATCACAGTACACATATGGTGCATCGCCTCGCATTTTATACGCTTGACACCGTTTTCTCTGCGTGCTTTCACCAGGTTTACCCTGGTCTCATATTAGACTTTGAGAGAAAATTGAAATATTTTAGTCTGCATAAGAAATCTCACACTGCGTTTTAAGTTGCGCTCGCTAGGCCCACTGGGTCGCTATACAGCCAGTGCACAAATATGCTCATCAGAAGAAAGGTTCAAACGGTTCTTGAGACTCGTTGATGCTTGTTGCTAACAAAAAACTAAATCTGCTGCATTTCTGATTGCAATAGTGCTTTCGCAGTATGTGCTCATTCAAGAGAGTGCCCGTTGTCATGTCTAATGACCGTTTTTCTATCATCACACATTTTTCAAAGCAGCAAGATCTTACACGCACTTCTTCAAAGCACAACTGAAACGAAGACGTTCGTGAAGCATAATTTCGGTTGCAAACCAAGAAAGTGGAGAACTTCAGTGGCTGGCAACGTGCAAGACGGTTGCGCAGGACAGCGCTCAGGCCATGTAATTATTTTTATAGCGGCGGCATCAGAGTTCCTTGAACCAAAGCTGCATGCACTGAATCGCTTCACTCTGCTGCAGCCCCGAAAATTCAGGGGGGCGCTTTGTTGACCTAGAGTGCGGTGAGGCGAAAGCCTTAAGCGCGATGTTGCTGCTTGTGTCACTGATGTGTGGTTAAGATGTTAAGCTTCGCCTCTAAGAGTGGAACGCGACAGCGTCTTGCAACGTTGCCAGGAAGTTCACAGAACGCCATCGCCCATTCGGCAGTAATTCTTGCTCGTAGGTAAATTGTTTTTTGAGGAAAGGAAAAGTATCTGCCTCGCATATCTTGGTGGACACCTGAACCTCGCCATAACGGGAAGGGAGGAAGATGGAAGTGAACGAAGACCCCGTATTCACTAGACGCGCCTTTGTTCATTCCAAGTCATCGAGCTGGCATGGCGGAGTGGTTACCGTGCTCGTTTCGCACTCCGTAGACCCTGGTTCGATTCCCAAGTCGACCAATTTCCTACTCGGTTTTATTTATTTATCTGGTCTGACTACAGAGGTAGAAGGCTATTTGGTTAATTAAGCAATTAACTAAGCTCAGTTCCATTTACTTGGAGCATCACTATCCGATCCCTTTAATTGGTTGCATGGTTAGTAGCCAATGTACATTTGGCCCCGATTGAAATTCGCGCACTGTGACGTCACGACCGTTTCGATCAATTGAAAAGCGTGACATTTTTGTCGACAACTTCTGCTTACAACGATGAGGCATTAAAGGCTTCAGCCTTAAAAACCCATCACGCTCCCCCACCTGGAGTGTTACGGATTCGGACGCATCGCCAGTTACGTTGAACTTCCTTGTGAAGGACACCGGTGTGCCCAGGCCGAATTCCAGGGAAAGCTCGAGCATCCGACCGAGAACGTCGTACTTCGGGTCCTCATTATCAGCCGGCAGGTCAAGGCCGAAGGAAGACAAGATGAGATGAATGTCTTCTGCGCCAACGGCAGGTTTTTTGGCGTACTCTAAGCAAAATGGAAGGAGGTCCATGTGGCTGGCGTTGTCTGCATTCGGTAACCTCTTCCCTTTCTTCGCGATCTGCTGTCTCGCTGCCCTGCTTGTTGGACGCCGTTCAGGAATCTGTAAAGAAGCACATGGGGGCTTTGGGTCATCAGTTTGAAATTATTCCAAATCCTAGACAGGTAACTAGGAAATTCTGGAACCAACAATCTGCTTTCAGTCAGTGGACTGGTTTAAGGAATTTGTTCTGAAGTATACTGTTTCCTAACACGTTCTAGACCCTGCCACTTCTGCTGTACCTGGCCTTCAGCCATATTAAAGTTTTTATATTCACAATGCTTCCATGACCACAGTGCATTGTCCTTATCACGTATTTTTTGTGCAGAGTTGCACATAAGCCCTTTAGTCAGATACGAGTTGCATCAAAGGTTCCCAACCCGCAGGTACGCTTTTGAACTGTGTGATCTGGCATTTACGATTTCCCCACCCATTCCCATTAGCATCACAATATCTGTAGGGGGTGGAAGTACCATTCTCCCCTTCGAGAATCTTGGTAGCTTCATAAGCGCCTTAAGTGCTGGAAAGCGTCTTGAGGGATTTATAAGTCCCAGAAAATACGCTGCTGAAAAGCAAGACATGTGGCCTGGGAACTGTTCAGAAACCATGTACGCCACTGTTAACAGTGACGCACTTTGTGAACGCCAATTTTATCATCCTCTAATCCGGATAAAATTTGGTGATATAGGCAGGGAAGAGCGAAGGTAATTTCCTCACAGTCTCGCAAGCGAAAATTACCTGTCCTGCATGGAACAACCCTCAGCGAGAGCACCATGAGTGCACGGTCATTGAGGAGCTTGCAAATAAGTGAAGATTCGCTGGGGCTTCGACATCCATAGCATACAATGAATTAGTATACCAGCAGCCATAACGCGAAAGCAGAAAGTAAATGGTAAACAGTCGCAGTAACTCTGGTGTTCGCAAGCAGTTAGTGGAAAGCCGCTTTGTGCGATACACCGACGCTTGTGGACACGCCGTCTACTCTCCCATTTCTTTCACACCCTTGTTCGCACCAGAACATTTCGCCATATTCGTAATTCTACAGAAGCCTATGCGCTCGGGAATGACGCGTTGAAAAGCCGTCTAGGCCCCCAGAGCACTTCAGTGTGTGCCTGCGAGTGTCTTCCTCTGCTCACCAGAGGAGCCCCCATTCCGAACGCAAACATTGGATAGTGTTCGAACAGGGCGGGTTCACCCGTCCCTCGCGCAATCTGTGGCTGGCGGACGGCTCCTAAGGCACCTTTCCGTGCGGGTTTTGTGCCAAAACACATATGCCCTCATCGCAAGCTACGTTCGCTTCTGCAGAGGCGGCTGCTATCGGAGCGTCGTGGGAACAGAAATGGCGATCCAGAGGCAACAGCGAAAAGTGAATGCTGTTTGTTTCGTTTATATTTCCCGCTTTGCCCTCGTGGTGTCTTCTGCGCGTGCCGTCGATACCAAGGTACACCCAACTTGAGCAGTGCGCTGGAAATTGAGCCGATACATGGTTACCTCCTCTATCAATTATATTGTCACGACCAGAGGAGCCGCGAAGGTAGGCGTCGGCAAGAACCCAAGACTGGGAGCGGGAGCCTTCTTTTAATTCTAGAGCCAGCTTCCACGACACCAAACAGAACAAGCGCGCCGCGAGAGTCCACCGCCGCTTCGTCGTCGTCTTCGATTCAGCGCGGAGGCCGCGCGGCGCGTTAGGCGCGTGACATTATTCCCCCCCCCCCCCCCCCCCCCCCGCGAAAGGAAACATCGTCTCGATGTGGAATGGGGTATGTACAGTGAGAGGAGGAGGAGCAAAAACAAGAAGAATAGGGGTGAGGTGAACTATACAACTTGCGCTAAATGAAATGCGGCGAGAGTCAAGGTCACACGTGGGGTAAGGGGAAAAAGGTAAGAAACACAGCGTGAACGCAGCGCTCAGTCACGCGAAAAGTACGGCTTTAAGCGCACTACATGCACAATTTCAGGCCGTTGACGCTGAGGGCCGACGATCACAGTTCCATGGGGTACAACTTCGTAGTTGACGCTGTTCAAACGGCGCAGGACTCTGTACGGGCCAAAGTACCTATTTATAAACTTTTCGCACAATCCCTTGCGGCGCACGGGTGTCCACACCCACACGTGGTCGCCGGGCTCGTAGTGCACGTCCCTGTGCCGAAGGTTATAGTGTCGGGCATCGGCGGATTGCTGGTCCTTGATGTGCAAGCGGGCCAGCTGACGGGCCTGCTCTGCTTGCTCCACGAAGTGGCCAGCTTCAGGGGGAAGCTCTGTGTCGCCGTACGGCAGCATGGCCTCTAGCATCATGCGGACCTCTCTGCCATACACGAGACGAAACGGGGTGAACTGGGTGGTTTCCTGCGTCGCGGTATTATATGCGAAGGTGACGAACGGCAAGACCTCATCCCAGGTTTTGTGTTCAACGTCGACGTACATCGAGATCATGTCCGCCAATGTTTTGTTGAGCCGTTCCGTTAGACCATTGGTTTGGGGATGATACGCTGTTGTTGGTCGATGAGCAGTATGGCTAAGCGCTAAGATGTCACGTAGTAGTCGGGCTGTAAACGCCTTGCCTCGGTCAGTAATGATGGCCGATGGGGCGCCGTGTCTAAGCACGATGTCGTGCATAAAGAAGTGGGCAACTTCGGCGGCAGTACCTCGCGCAAGGGCCTTCGTTTCAGCGTAGCGGGTCAAGTAGTCTGTGGCGACTACGATCCACTTGTGGCCGGTAGACGAGGAAGGAAATGGCCCCAGAAGGTCCATGCCGACTTTGTCGAATGGTATTTGTGGCGGCTCGATGCACTGAAGCAGTCCAGGAGGCTTGAGCGCGGGTTTTTTTCGCCGCTGGCATTGCCGGCATGTCCGGACATAATGCTTGACACTTGAAGTTAGGTTGGGCCAGTAATAGTTCTGCCGGATTCGGGATAAGGTGCGGGTAACTCCAAAGTGGCCGGAAGTCGGTTCATCATGGCAGGCAAGGAGGACTTCATCCCGCAGATCAGACGGTATGACGAGCAGGTAAGTTGTCGGACTTGAAGTAGAGTGCTTTTTATAAAGCACCCCTCTCCGCAGGCAAAACGACGATAGTCCACGAGCTAGGTATCGTGGTATTTCAGGGCAACCACCTTCGAGATGTTCGATGAGCAGACGGAGCTCAGTGTCGGCACGCTGTCTGGAAACGAGCTCAGATGTGCTGACCGCTCCAAGGAAGCTATCATCGTCGGTGGTGTCTTGCGGAGGAGGTTCGACGGGAGCGCGTGACAAGGTATCAGCGTCGGTGTGTTTCCGGCCTGACTTGTAGGTGACGGTGAAATCGAATTCCTGCAGGCGTAATGCCCAACGTGCTAGGCGGCCGCAAGGGTCCTTTAAATTTTTCAGCCAGCACAGCGAGTGGTGGTCGGTGACGATACAAAACGGTCTGCCATTGAGGTATGGGCGGAACTTGGCGGCGGCCCAGACTACCGCTAAACATTCTTTTTCCGTGGTAGAGTAGTTCAACTCAGCACGCGACAGTGCGCGACTGGCGTAGGCAATTACTTTGTCGACACCGTTTTGCCGCTGAACTAGAACGGCGCCAAGACCGACGTTGCTCGCATCCGTGTGCACCTCCGTGTCGGCATCTTCGTCGAAATGTGCCAGGATGGGCGGTGATTGGAGTAGGCGTCGTAACTCGTCGAAGGCAGTCTGTTGTTCGTTGTCCCAGGAAAATGACGTGTCATCACGGGTTAGGAGCGTCAGAGGGCTGGCGAGCTGGGCGAAGTTTCTAATGAAGCGGCGATAATAGGAGCACAGGCCCAGAAAACGTCGGACTGCTTTTTTGTGGCAGGGGACCGGAAAGGCAGCAACGGCAGCAAGCTTCTCTGGGTCAGCGCGGATTCCGTCAGCACTAATGACGTGCCCGAGGAACTTCAATTCGGTGAACCCAAAGTGGCATTTTTCTGGTTTGAGGGAGAGGTTGGCGGATCGAACGGCTTTGAGGACAGTCCTGAGGCGGTGCAGATGTTCCGTGAACGTTGCGGAAAAAATGATGACATCGTCAAGATAAACAAGACAGGTCTGCCACTTCAAACCGGTGAGAACGGTGTCCATCATTCTTTGGAACGTGGCAGGAGCACAGCAGAGCCCGAAAGGGAGGACGCGAAATTCATACAGCCCGTCCGGTGTAATGAAGGCGGTTTTCTCACGGTCCCTCTCATCAACTTCTATCTGCCAATAACCACTTCTGAGGTCGACCGAAGAGAAGTACTTGGCTTGACGAAGTCGGTCGAGGGAGTCGTCGATACGCGGGAGCGGGTACACGTCTTTCTTGGTCACACTGTTCAGCTTCCTGTAGTCGACGCAGAACCGTAGTGTCCCGTCTTTCTTTTTCACGAGGACGACAGGAGACGACCACGGACTGCTTGACGGTTGGATGACGCCGTCTGTGAGCATCTCTTCGACCTGTGTTTGAATAGCATCTCGCTCACGAGGGGACACACGATAGGGCTGCTGATGGATGGGGCGGGCTCCTTCATGCGTGATAATGCGGTGTTTAACTATCGACGTTTGGCGCACTTTAGACGACGACGTGAAACACGCACCAAACTCCCGCAAGAGGTCCTGGAGTTGCCTCTTTTCAGTGGGTGGAAGGCCAGGATTTATGTCTACGCTGGTGACCGCTTCGGCGTCAGCTCCAGGTGTGTCCTCCGCACAAGCAAAGCATTCGGCCACTTCCTGAACATGGTCGACGTAAGCGATGGCTGTGCCACGGAACAGATGTCGATGCTCATTGCAGAAGTTGGTGACAAGGACCTCTGTACAACCGTCATGAAGGGATCCAAGGCCCCGTGCCACCGCAACCCCCTTAGTCAGCACGAGGGAGACATTAGGCTCGACAACCCGGAGTCCCCTATGTGGCTCGTCGCAGGTAACTCTAGCGAGAATGCTGGCACGTGGTGGCACCGTAACGTTATCGTCGGCGACTCGTAGGGCGGACCGAGAACCCTGGTGCGCAGGTTCTTCTGTGGCCATTGCGGTAGAAAACGTCACCAAGCGGTTCGGCAGGTCTATGATAGCACCGTGCTCGCGAAGAAAGTCGATGCCAAGGATGACATCGCGAGAACATTCGCGGAGAACGAGAAAAGTGGCAACGAATGTGCAGCCTCGAACCGTAACCCGGGCCGCACACATGCCGAGTGGTGCGACAAGATGTCCGCCTGCCGTGCGTATGTCGGGGCCGTCCCAGGCTGTCGTCACTTTTTTCAGGGCCGTCGCAAGCCGTCCGCTAAGGATAGAGTAATCTGCGCCCGTATCGACCAACGCACTGACCTCCTTTGTGTCGACGAGAACAGGGATATCCAAGGAGACCCTGCCTTCAGCACGGCCCGTCGATGGCTGTTGTGGAGGACTCAGTCGGTGCGGCGGCGGAACCTGGTCGGCGACTGGGGTTGCGCTGTCGGGGCGATTCAAGCGGTGCGTTGGGGGAAACTCTTCGGTGATGCGGCGTTCGGCGTCGGGGCGATTGGGTCGGTGCGGCGGCGGAAGCGGGTCGGCGATCGGGGTTGCGGCATCGCGGCGATACGAAAGGCGCGTCGGGGAAAACTGTGCAGCGATGCGGCGTGCGACGTCGGGGCGATTCAGTTGATTCGGCGGTGGAAGCTTTGCGTCGGAACGGCGTTCGGCGGCCTCGCCTCCAAAGGCCGCCGGAGCTAGTTTTCCCGACGAGGGCTCGAGGAACCACGTTGTCCTGGGGCGAAACGGGACCCAGAGGGCGAAGACCGGCGTGGAGAGGGCGATCGCGACTCGCGGCGCGGAGGAGACGGTGAACTACGCTGGCGGGTGACAATATATATACCTAGCGCATATACGATTAAGATAGTTAAGAGGGGAAATAAGAACTACGGGGTGGGGTGCACAAAGCCTAAGTTGGCCCCTGCGATCACTGGGGGTGAAGGATTATTATTAGCTAGCTGGGGTCACTTCTTGCAGGTGAACGGATGCTCAGGTTTATTAAACGCAACTTTGCGAAAAATCAAACATGGTGTGTGGCTGGGAATATTCTTTATACACCAGGATGGATATCAACCATAAGGGGACTCAGGACACAAGGCAAGAAGTTGCTAGAAATACTGCCCTGTGTCGTCCCAGCACTGTTTTTTTTTATTCTTAAGAATTCGAACACTCTTGCTCATCTTTCCATTCTTTCGGAAACATGTCACCGCCCGGCACTGAACAGCCCACATCAACGCCACCAATTCATCACCACCAAAGACGGACAGGCCGTTCTTTAAACGTGTCCAGCATTGTTTGGCTTTATCTAAATTTATTCGGCGTCGCTCACACCTCATAAGGCGTGTGAGTGACAAGCACGCATAGTTATTCAGAGAAAGCAAAGCGTCGTTATTCTCTTGCGACGGCGCTGAGCTGGGCTAAGTGACCGGCCAGTCACTTACTGAATGGATGACTTTATTCCTGGTGTTAGCATTTATCGGCCAGAACTTCCTCAAGGGCCAGGTGGTTTATGGGTACAAAGCACCTGTGCGCTGCGCCACGTTTTATGTTCTTGCCCTATTCTGAGTGTTCCCGATTTGTCCAAGCATTTTGCACTGAATCAACCGCACTATCTTCATTGCTTAGTTTTCATTACTGCTCCTGCTGTGTCACATGCGTGTATTGGCAAAGAAATGCGGACTCGTTTCAAACTCAGCTTTTGCGCCCCGTGCACAGGCGACCGTGAAGTATGCCCATGAACTTTGTATAGGCTCATACTAGCTGGTAGGTCACAGCGGGGCGAAGCATTGACCCCCTCAGCAAGAAGGAATGTCTGCGTGTCCAGAGGAGGTCAGGCTGTCACCCGTGAAACAACGGAGTCCACAGTGAGCCGCTCGAGACATCGGCTTGCAAGACATTCCGGGAACTTGCGACAAGTTGACCTTCGAAAGGCAACGACTGTGGGGACTGTCGATCGAGGGGCATGGTAGAAATGACGTAGTACCTTGAAACTCCCGCGTTCCAACTTAAGGATCTAGATTGTGGCAGATTCCAAATTCTCAAAACCTATAGCAGAACGGCAGATTGGGCGAGTTGGTGTTCTATGGTAACAGGTACAGCCTTTGTCAAAAGTAACCAGGCTGCACGTTTTCCTTCTCAGTCGTATATTAAAACTGTTATGCCAGCCCTCAAGCTCTAAATCTCGGTATGGTAATAAGAACACCTGTTCTCACCTTCAAAGAACTTTTTGATCTTTACGGAAGCCGTGAGGGTCCTGATATACGAATGAGAAGCAAACCATGGAGCCTGGTTACTTTTGGCAAAGACTGTACGTACATACATTGTCTCCTCCTCTTTCTGGTCCTGTTGTTTAGCGCTGTTTGTATGTACCTCTCGAAACCTAGCCAGTTTTCTACTAAGCACCCAAGTTGGCTTTACGCACTCCAAAAAGAAACTCTCTTGTTAAAGGATTAGCTTTATCCTAAATGGGCTCTCATTTCGAAAGAAATCAAAAAAGCAACGACTGAAGTTCTCCCTAAATTTTCTACCCGATATCATCACACAGTCTCGAATTTTGAAATAAATATTAGCCAAACAACAAAACGGTATACCTACAAAAGGAATCGTAACTGTGCCTACGCGTGCAAATAAATAGGCTTCTGAGGAAAAGGTGATGGACACCTCAAATTCGCTGTAAGGAACGGCAGGACAGAGGGCAGCGAAATGAGCCGCCTTACTGCGGGGCTCCGGATAACTTTCTCAGTTGGAAACGTGTTGTTAAACCCTCATCCAGGTAATCATTGAAGACACCCTGTCGAGAAGAAGCAAAACCAGCTTAAACCACGCATGCGAAATGAACGCAAAAAAAAGAAATTAATATGGACGCCTCTGCATTTTCGGTTGGCTCTGGTATGGCTCTGGGAAGTGCACGTTTTCGTTTGCTTATTTTGCAAGCATGTTTTAAAAGACTAAAATGTAATGATTTGTATTGACAACTGCTTCTTATGACTGTAATTACTCATTATTTCTAATGACTATAGTCAAAATGTATTATTGGGACCTGAAAGCAGCGTTCAATCAAGATGTGGACACATGAGGACCCGACGGAAACTACATAGGCAATCTACTGCTAGGGAGGCAATTTATTCCCGGTGGTAATCGTAGACTTATGCTTACCATAGTTTGAAAATCTCAAAAATTCTTCTCTCGATTATGATCTTTATTGAAGGGCCGAAGGGTAACTGGGTGGATTTCAAAAGAAGGCAAACGCAGAGCTTCCAGAAACTCATGTTAGTCGATGAAGTACTGGAAAGTTTACGGGGATTGGCCGGCCTCACTTGGGCCAGGATAGGGGAATTAAGGAGGAGGCGGTTATAGTCAGGCGAGCGATGACGACATCAGGCAGGGGCTGCATCCAGCCAGCACGCACTGCTGCACTCACCTCGGGGTGGCCACCGGGGAATCCCACTTTGGCGCGGCAAGCAAAGTGGTGCGTCTTCTCGCACGGGTCGGTCTGCGCAGCCAGCGCCTGTTCCAGCCAGCGGCCAATCTGGGCGCACTGCTCGCTGCGGCAGGCAGCACTGGTCCACGCTGGCGGAGGACCGGCAGCCAAGCGACGCGAAGAGTGGTAGGCTGCTGTCGTGGCGTTGTCATCCGCCAAAGCGCGGCGGCGAGCTTCCGCCGAGGTGCCGTCCTCAGCCGTCTCACTCTGTGGCACAGGAATATTCTGATGCAGTTTCGCTGTTATGCGGTGTTGAAATACTTGAGTATTTTAAGCCTTTAATGGCCGTCCATCCGTACGGCGTTGCATCCAGCCCCTGGGGTGACTCATCGACTATGACGGGTGTCCACCGAGACATGTGAGGCTGTTACTGCGCAGTTTGCTTTCCTCAAATGCAATTTTTATTTTCTTCATTTTCTTCATTACGGCCCCGCTTTCTCTTTCTTCCTTCACTGCCACTTCCTCCCTTCCTGTACGGTGCGGTCCGGATGTCCACCGAGATGGCAAAGAATTACTGCGCCATTTCCTTCCTCAAAAAGCGCTGCGTTCAAAGGGCAAGGCAACGCGCCGAACGGGTGGTGGCGTTCCGTGGACTCACTGGCAGCGCTACAACACGCTGTCACGTTCCACTCCTAAGGGCGAAGCTTAAGCGTCATTAATTAGCACCCGATTAGTGATTAGTAATTAATCAGTAATTAGTCATTAATTATGTCTGTGGTCATCCAGTGGTGACGTCACCAGTGCCACAGAGGCAGTCAAAGTGGCCTGGAAAACGCTTTCGCCTCTACGCACTTTGGACAAAGTGCCCCCTTAATTTTTTTTATAAAGCATTCGTACTTCTCAAACAAAGCCTTAATTAGCCGTGTGTAATACTCAGCGCGAAAAACGAAACAATCGCCAGGTCCGACATTTGCGCGCCAGGCGGCGTCAGTGTCCGCCGCTGAATGACAAAATTGAGGACGCCAGCGCTACCGCAGTCGAATGCAGCTACGCGCGCTTCGCTCTTGCCCTTACAAAAAAAGTTTTAGACAGTCTATAGAGTGTCTATAGACTTTTGTCTATAAAGTCTATACATTGTTTGTAGACAAATCCTAGAGAACAGTCTCTAGGCAATGCAAGTGCCATAGACAATTTATAAACAATCTATAGATTTATAGCCATACACTTAGATTTTTGTCCATAGAGAGTGTATATAGGCTATGAATAGACAAAAAGCAATATCTATAGGAAGTCAGTACAGTCAATAAGAAGTCTATAGACTGTCTATACACCATTTTCATAAGGGTTAACCCGGAAAGGCAAGCAAACCTCGGGCCTACGCCCAAGCGTATGACTCAAGACGCAGCAGTGCTCAGACAAAGCCAAACGCACTAGCCACCCACTGACTTCACCTTACACAAAATATAACAGGAACCCAATATACCCCCCCCCCCCCCCCCCCCCCTGCAAAGTGTGTGGCTGCATACCCCGTTTATCCACACATAATAGAACTGCCCAAGAGCCAACACCACGCAACGTCTCTCACTCTCGCACAACATATCCACGTGAGAGGTCCGGGTTGGCCACCTCGGCAAGGCGGCCTCTTCATGGGCTGGGCCAATCTCCTGCAACATCTGCTCACCGCCTTGGGGGCGAAACTTTAACTCCCTCTCCCACAACAACAAGGAACCGGACATCGATAGTTTGAATAAATGTCTTTTCACTCTCTCTGTGGGTTACTTTGGCTGAGAGAGCTGTAAACAGCACGGTTATCGGTTCCGCGGCGTCTACATTACAGGAGTTGAGACACAAAATTTGGGATGCAAATGAACCACATGATTTGTTTAGTTGACGTAACGAGATGCCTTGTAGCAAGTTTCATTTGCCGGCGTTGAGTGGAACGTAATTTAATATGGTTTTGAATGTTGTCCGAAGAGCTACTCGGCATTTTCAGTCCTATTGAGTGACGTCAAGGTACACTCTCCCCAATTATTGTGACGTCGCCAAACCCAGTGGTTGTTCTCAAGAACAATGAGTCTTGCCGGCAACGCCGTTATCTGTATGATGGTAGTCAAGATTTGCCGGTTGGCTGTTACGTCAAGCTGCACTTCAGCGCTGGTGCCAAGAGAGAGCAAAAGTTCCGGTACGAAATCATTTTTTGACTACTTATTCACACTACGCACTGACGCTTAGAGCTCATTTTCATGACTGCTAGGCTCGCACGGCTGTTTCAAAGCAAAAAAGAAGCGGATGTCCAAAAACTTTGTTCCTGTACCTCTTTATTCAGTACGAGATTATGGTTTGAAGCCATTACCTGAAAAACTCACCAAGATACTCCAGTTCGCTTAGGATATTTTGTCTTACTCAGTACGGCTCGCTACTCAAATGGCACTAACATACACCAACTTTTCGGCGCCTAGTCCCCTCTTCCATACTTACTGTTAGATTTGCTCAATTTATTTAGTCTTACTCAGCTGAAACCTAAAGAACATTTTGGATTGGTGTAATCAGTGGGGCATGAAACTTAACGCTCAGAAAACTGTATTTATGACATTTGAGATTAATCAATAAAAAGAACAGTCTATTGCACACTTACGCTCTTCGGAGGTAACTGAATATAAATATCTCGGCGTAACGATAACTAACAGTCTAAGGCTGGAATAAGCATATAAGTAAGGTATGTGCACAGGACTCCGTAAAGTTTGTGCATTCCAGCACAAACTGCAGTATGCTCCTGCAGACTTCATCATTAATCAGACCCATGTTAGGATACGCTTGCGTCGCCTGGGACACATCAACAGAAACTAACATTCAAGCATTTTAAATGATTCAGCGCAAGGCCATTCGACGCATCTTATCAAAATACCGTTCAACCGACTCACCAATAGCCATAATGCGAGAACACCGGAGCAAAAAATTCTCAGATTAAAATTTCTTTTCCTTCTCAAACGTGTGCCCAGATCCCTATGTTAAGCCATTTTCCGCTCTGCGGCCAAGAAGGCACCGCCACTCTGATTCACTAACTCCGTTCACCGCCAAAACTACCCTATTTAAATACTTCTTCTTCCCTCGGACCGTAACTGAATGGAATGCTAACCTTTGACGACAATACATGGCAAAGACTCCATTAAAACAACTTGTAGAGTGACGCCATCAAACTTATCGGCTTCATGCTTCAAAGTTCTTTCAGTCTTTTTCGTATTTGGATTCCATTGTATTACCCCTCCTGCTAGGCCCCAGAAAGTTTGGTTTGGTTTTATGGGTGTAACGTCACAAAGCGATTCAGGCTATGAGCGACGCCGTAGTGAAGGGCCTGCACTATTCTGTAAATAAATAAATGGTCGCTAAAGCATGAGCATGCGGAGATGTGCTAGAAAGGCTTCTATCGGCGGGTTGGAAAGTGAAATTGATTTTGAGCACATGAAGGCGCATTAAGTGCCTCACTTCACGGTGGACGCCGGGATCTTTAAAGTGCACGGACATCGCAAAGCACACGGGAGCCTTCTGCGTTTCGGGTCCATCGAAATGCGGCCGCCGCGGTCGGGTTCGAACCCGGGTACGCCGGCGCGGTAGCCGAGCGCCCCATCTACTGAGCCACCGCGGCGAGTTGTCGCTTTCGTTGGTTAGTGGCTTAACACGCAGGATTAACCAGGGAGGGCAGGGGAACGGCTCTGTGTCGTGTGCCACGCCAAAGAACGGCGCATTCAGCACAGCAAAACGCTGTCACTGAAACTCGCTTTACACAGGTGTTAGTAACCGCTGGTCAGATATTTTTTTCGCTCTACCGACTGCATAAGATTTGTCGTGGCCGACGGAAACGATAGGAAAGAGCTTTAAATCAGGCTAAATTATGGGTATTTCTGAAAAGGGGAAATAATGGATCGACTGAAACAAGAATATAAGCGCCATCTTCTATTCTCGTGAACTAAAGTGGCTCTTTGGGCTTGCTGGTCAGTGATCTTGGTTAAAGAATGCAGCGCGAAAAGGCAAGGACAAACGAAGAAGTGGGCAGGACTGGCGCTGACCACTCCACTTCAAGTGGTACAATTTTCTTTTAAAGACAAAAGGAGAGGATCCTGGCCTTGCAAGCAGAGTTCGCGATAAGATTCACGGAGGTTATGGCGGCATCTTGCTTGCTCGAGGTAGATAGAAAAGAGCCCAATGTAGAAGAAATCTGATGAACTAAAGTGTGTGCTTGTTGGTCAGTGATCATGGTTAAAGAATGCAGCGCGAAAAGACAAGGACAAACGAAGAAGTGGACTGACCAACAAGACCAAACAGCCACTTTAGTTCATCAGCAGAGGCCGGATTTTTAGGCACTAAAAAGCACGTTTTAGGCGCCATAAATAGGCGGCTAAAATTGCATTTTAGGCACCTAACGGAGAAAAATAGGCACTATAAACTTTATCAAAAGTGCACACAGTTCCGAACTTCAGCGCGCAATATCTGCCATAAAATAAAACAAACACAGCAGCAATGATTTGGGACCTTAAGCAAGGTGCGAACATTAGAAGCCGTTTTTTTTTTTAAGGCTGTCGCGCTACTTTTCGTACAATACAAATGCTTCAGCAGAGCAAAAGGGACGGTTACCAACCCCTTTAAAACACTTTGGTATACCTCGAAGCAAACAATTCGCTTGTCGTGTACAAAAGTAGAAACAATAAACACCTGAACAGGAGACCATGTATTTAGAAATTGATAGAAACAATGTCAATTCAAAGCACCTGACAAATGTGTTCAGTCTTCGCTAACAAAGGAATTGAACTTATTTATTGCAGGCAAACACGACGCTTCAGCATTAATAAATATGTTGTCATTTTTGTAAACAGTGTTTTATAGTTTGTGGCCTCACGTGTCTGGAGCCACGTGACTATCAAACGGTGCTTGCCATTAGAAGGGTCTGGAAACCATAAATACGAGGTGGTATAAAATGTTACACACAGTGCTGCTTGATGCGGAATATGACGAAAAGAATCATACTTCTACGTACATCCACGAGGATCCATGGTAAAATAAACATTATTCATCTAGAAATCACTGTTAAACGTATGGAAGTAGCAGCAGACAAGCACGAATGCGTTTTCGTATGCACGCACGACTGCCACCTGTCTAGTGTGGCCTGCTCCAACAAGATTACAGCCAAATGTGATTTGATGAAGATGGCATGCGGGTGGGGCAAAAGGAACGAAAATAAGGCAGGTTATCCAGGTGGAAATTTTAATCAGTTAAACTGTTTCCAGCATGTTTATGGAACCTTTTACAGTTGGTTTCAATTGGCACCAACTGGGAATTATTTAGACGAACCTATAACTTACTCCGTATACTTTCCGAAAAGTGGTGCCATCTGGTCAACTACCACTTTAACAGCCGAAGTCATCAACAAGCTGCCACGATAAAATGGCAGAAAATAGGAAAAAGGTTTCTTCTATATTTTCGCCTGACGTGGTATTGTTTACACAGCCGGCTTAGGTGCAGTGTTTACAACAGCCAACTGACGAGGCCATCTAATGTTGCCACGTGTGTGTTCTACTCAAAACCGAAATGTATTCGAAAGCAAACAGAATCTGAAAGCAAAACCAAAGCGTATTTCAGGCCCCTTTTCTGTAAAATAGGGCATTTTTAGGCACAGACATCGGAAATAGGCATTTATAGGCACATTTAGTAAGGCTAAGATCTGGGCGAGTTGGTATGCATTCATACTGGTGAACAGCGCAAAAAAGGCGGGACAGCGCTTGTCTTGTTGTTGTCCCGCTTTTTTTGCGCTGTTCACCAGTATGAATTTATAGGCACTGACACCCAAAATAGGCATTTATAGGCACTATAAAAAGAGTATTAAACATATTGTCAACACCTAATTAGTGCTCATATATAAAAATGGTGCGCCTACGAAGCGTTGAAAAAAAGAGGCATTTGCCTAAAATCCGGTCTCTATTCATCAGATTTCTTCTACATTGGGCTCTTTTCTATCTACCTCGGGCAAGCAAGATGCCGCCATAACCTGCGTGAATCTTATCGCGATCTCTACTTGCAAGGCCAGGATCCTCTCCTTCTGTCTTAAAAAGAAAATTGTACCATTTGAAGTGCAGTAGTCAGCGCCAGTCCTGTCCACTTGTTCGCTTGTCCTTGTCTTTTCGCGCTGCATTCTTTAACCATAACTCTATTCACGGCATTAGGTTCCTTCATCCTGCCCTCCAGGGTCGGCTGAGAGTGTGCAAAGCGGGTATGTGCCATCACTAACAGACCCTTCCGCATTTGGACCCCCCCTCGCACTGCATGAGCGCGTAGACACGAACCCTGGCGCTCACCTCAAGCGACGACGGCGTTTCGACCAGACCGAAGTCAGTCGCCTCCGCAAGGCTGTCGTCGTACTCTTGCCCTCCGGTTTCCTGCAGCGGCGGAGAAGCATGGGTAGCAACCTATGTTATTCCACCTAGGGTTCGAAAATGGCACAGTGTGATGCGTCGACAATACTACAGCGTGAAAAGATCAACTCGTCGTCCTTATTGTTATTTGGCTCTTCGCTCTGTAGTATAATGGTTCGGGGTACACTTGCGCTCCGCTTTAAAGGGGCTTTGAAGCACCTTCCGGGGAGAGCACATGAACTTGCCCAATCACTGCACTGTGTTGTCGAGGACACCTGAGCCAAATAATACAATGGTGCACTCAGCAGAGAACCCACAATCACGTGCTAAAGTTGGCGATCCCTTCCCGGCGACTTTTTCATGCTCGCACCCTCCTACATCGCTCGCACCTGCATATACAAGTTCAGAGATGGCTATTGGTCAAATTATTGAAGACGTCAGGCAGCTACCATGGCCGCGGCCAATAGCCGCGCAGCTCCGGCGGGCCACGAAGCTCCGCCCCCGGAGGTGGGGCCTTCAAAGAAGCGCCGACCTTGCAGCGTGCAAGTAGTGACGAGAGGAGAGGGAAACGTGCGAAAACGCTGAAATTCGGATTTTGACAACAGATAACTCAGCTTCAACGAAGCGCATCAAACAAATTCATGCTGGACAATATTCGTGAAGCTACGTGCTTTGACATCCCAGGCCTACCGAAACTTTATTGCGGCCACTTTCAGGGCTCCTTTAAGGGTATGATGCGGTGGCGTTAATGGGTTCCTTCAGTGCCCTGGAGTCCTCTTTGCATATCACTTCACAGACACGGACACTGTTCTTTTTTATTTCATCATTACATTATGCTCTCTCACTCACTCCATCTAAGCACACTCATTTCAGCTCTTCTTCTGCCCCACACACTTCGTAATCAAAGCGCACTCCTTTATACTGTTCTGCTTCAAACCTTGACGTCCCTTAAAGGGAAACTGCATAGGTTTTAGAAATCAGCGAGCTTAAGAGGGTCGAATGTGTCAAACTTGAAGGCAAAGCATGCGAAGTCTTTTTGGGCTAGCACTTGAAATTGTAAAGTAATCGCCGATTAAAATCCGGACGCCCTTCAAGCTTCTCCGCAGCGCACAACGCCAAGTGGGGGCGCATGATGACGTCATCGAAGGTATTGGTACATTTCCAACGCACAAACGCCTGCTTTGAAGGAAAAAATCCAACGCCACCGAAGGCAAACCCTGCCGAGAGTTGTTTGGCAGCGTCTAACGAGTCAGGGCAGGATGCGACTGACGACAGCGGTAATTTGAAATCATACCTTCCCTGACGTCACGCTGAGTTTCTCTGCACTCCTCCGGTGCATTGACCAGAAGCGCAAAATTCAATTGTCGATTACGTCACTATTTTAAATGGTAGTGCAAAAACACTTGTCATGCTTTACCTACAGCCTATATAGATTTGTATCCTTGAATATCGCGAAATTCTCAAAAAAGTGCTGCAGTTGCCCTTAACAGGCGCAGGCAGCATATCGTGCCCCATCTCTTGGCGCTGCGGCGTAGTAGCGGCGGCCGCCGCATGCTGTCGCCACTGCTACGCGTCAAGCCGCTTTCGGTTGGTCGTACGTACAGGCTTTGTTTCTCGGCGATATTAATTGGTTGCCCCAGTTGGCAGTATCTTAATTATCCAGCTTCATCTAGACGCTGTAGACTACTCTGCGGCGCGAGACGCTCACACACCTCCTTTTATCGCACTCAACACAAGCTTGTATAGGTGGTTGAAGGGTAGCGCGCCTGGCTCATGGCGCAAGGGCCAGCGGTTGAAGTCCCGACTAGTCTATTTTTGTTTTCAGCGTACTTGCTTTTCTTTCTTCAAAGGCACTACAAAATGGTGGTGGATGACGTCATGACCCTGTAGACTTATTAGGAATTTTGTAGTGTCGTCATTACCGTTGCAATCTGTCATCGTTGTGGGGTGTTCGAATTTCCCGCGATATGTCATGTGGTTGTGACGTCAATTCCTTTAGACCAATCCAGATTTTGGTCACAAGATACCGCGCTTTATTTTGGGTGTAAAAAACAGCGCGAAAGGGACGGAAGACAAAGATGAAGGAAACCACACGGACGGTTCATCTCTGTCTTCCGTCCCTTTCGCGCTGTTTTTTCCACCCAAAATGAACGTATACCAACTCGCCCAACTTTCCACTCTAATACCGCGGTTTGCTTCGAACGTCCGCTCTATAACTATCGAGTTAAAATTATCATAAGATAGGTTACCAGGCACGGTATTTCACGAAATGCTCGCGAAAGTTCCGTCGGAACTTAACATGGGCTGAGAAAAGCCCGACGCTGCGAATTCTGTCGGTCTGCGACTGGGGAGGGCCGTCGGTCTAGCCGCAGACGGCCTGCGACCCGAGTTCCGTCCGGTTGGAATTCAGTCGCAGCGTCGGTGTGTTCGATCTGCGACTGGCCAATGGGGAGCGTCGAGACGGCGTGCGACGTCGGGTCACGTGGGATCTGTTGCCACGGCGTAAAGAAAACTGTTTATTCTAATCAAAACATATTAAATATTGCCTCGCATCTAAAAACACGCTGGTCATAATATCATCAGCACATTCCGTGCAGCGTTTCTGTCGCGTTTAATCGTGGGTTGGCTATGCGAACATCGAGTAAACTTGCGTGTCCTTCCAACCGAATTCGCTGGGTACGTGTTGCATGTGCAAGCACTGACCGAAAAATTACGAGGAACTTTAGCGGCTAAAGTGGTGAAAGGCGAAAGCCTGAGAGCTGCATTCTGCTACGCGATTGTTCACTGCACATTTTGTTGGTGCATTAATTAACTGCCAATTAATGACGCTTAAGCTTCGCCTTTAGGAGTGGAACGCGACAGCGTGTTGTAGCGCTGCCACGGAGTCCAAGGAACGCCACCACCCGTTCGGCGCGATGCGTTGCCCTTTGAACGCAACGCTTTTTGAGGAAAGGAAATGGGGCTGTAATTCTCCGTCATCTCGGTGGACACCTGAGCCGCAACGTACAGGAAGGGAGGAAGTGTGAGTGAAAGAAGAAAGAGGGGCCGTAATGAAGGAAATGAAAATTATATTTGACGAAAGGAAATTACGCATTAACTGTCTCACATATCTCAGTAGACACTAGTCGAAAATTGTATTTGAGGAAAGGAAGTGCCGCAGTAACTGTCTCACATATTTCGGTGGACACCCGTCAAAATTCGCGCGCGGTGACGTCATGACAATTTGTACCAATCTGAAACGCGGACAAATACGCCTTGCTCGTTGGTAAATTGGTTTTTGAGAAAAGGAAATGTATCTGTCTCTCATATCTCGGTGGACACCTAAACCTCGCCGTAACGGGAAGGGAGGAAGATGGGAGTGAACGAAGACACGGTATTCACTAGACGCACCTTAGTTCATTCCAAAGCATCGAGCTGGCATGGCGGAGTGGTAGCGTGCTCGACTCGCACTCCGGAGACCGGGGTTCGATTCCCAAGCTCGGCCAATTTCTTACTCGGTTTTATTTATTTATCTGGTCTGACTAGAAAGGTTAATTAGACTAATTGATTAAGTAAGCAATTAACTAAACTCAGTCAAACTTAATTGGAGCATCACTATACGATCCCTTTAATTGGTTGCATGGTTAGTAGCCAAAGTACAATTGGCCCCGTTTGAAATTGGCGCACTGTGACGTCACGGCCGTTTCGACCAGTTGAAAAGCGTGACATTTCCTGTCGACTACTGCTGCTTACAACGATGAGGCATTAAAGGCTTTCGCCTTTATACGGCCTGGTCGGTGACGCCGCAGTGCGATTTTAAGGCGGAAGCCTTTAGTGCCTCATCGTTGTAAGCAGGAGCTGTCGACAGAAATTGTCACGCTTTTCAATTGGTCGAAACAGTCGTGACGTCACAGTGCGCGAATTTCAAACGGGGCCAATTGTACTTTGCCTAGTAACCATACAACCAATTGAAGGGATCGTATAGTGATGCTCCAAGTAAGTGTGACTGAGCTTAGTTAATTGCTTAATTACCCAATTAGCCTAATTAACTTTTCTAGTCAGGCCATATAAATAAATAAAACGGAGCAGGAAATTGGTCGAGCTCGGGAATCGAACCCCGGTCTTCGGCGTGCGAGACGAGCATGCTATCCACTCCGCCATGCCAGCTCGACGGTTTGGAATGAACAAAGGCGCGTCTAGTGAATACCGTGTCTTCGCTCACTCCCATCCTCCTTTCTTCCCTTCCGGAGAGGTTGTGTCCACCGAGATATGAGAGACAGGTACATTTCCTTTCCTCAAAAACCAATTTACCGACGAGCGAGGCGTAGAACCGAATGGGCAATGGCGTTCTATAGACTCCCTGGCAGCGTTGCAAAATGCTGTCGCGTTCCACTCTTAGAGGCGAAGCTTAACATCTTAACCACACATCAGTGACCACACTTTAGGTAAAAAAAGTGCCCCCTGAATTTTGACGGGTGTTCACCGAGATATGTGAGACAGTTACTGCGTAATTTCCTTTCCTCAAATACAATTTTCATTTCCTTCATTACGGGCCCTCTTTGTCTTCTTTCACTCCCACTCCCACAGAGAATTACTGCGCCATTTCCTTTGAGTTCAAAGGGCAAGGCATCGCGCCGAACGGGTAGTGGCGTTCCGTGGACTCCCTGGCAGCGCTACAACACGCTGTCGCGTTCCACTCCTAAAGGCGAAGCTTAAGCGTCATTAATTAACAGTTAATTAGTATTCAGGCATTATTCAGTAATTAACCATTAATTAGTGATTTGTCATCACTTGGTAATTAGTACTCAATTATAGGTGACGCCACCAGTGCCACAAAAGCAGCGAAAGTGGTGCGGAAAACGCTTTCGCCTCTACGCACTTTAGACAGTCAAAGTGGCCCCTGAATTTTTCGTTCTAGTCGCAGCGTGTGCAACGGCACGAACCGTGCAGCCACACCGTGAATACCGATCGCAACGCAATGGCAACTGCCAGCAAGGCGCTCACCAGCCTGCGGTCCCAGAGGGCGACGGTTAGGACTGCGAAGAGCACGACGACCACGACGAGGAAGTAGGCGAGCAGCTCCTGCCATCGGGGCTGGTCGCCGCGGAAGCTGTCCGTCGCCTCGGCCGCCCTGCGCACCAGCGGAGGATCGGGTACCAGCTGCTCCTCCGGTGGGGGGCAGTTATTCTCAGCCGACGAGGAGCGCCTGCGCACCAGCAGCCGCTGGTCGCTCTTCCGGTGCCGGTGCGAGGACCGGCCGAAGGAGACGCTCCGCCGGTGCTGCTCGTCGGTGCCGGGCCGTTCCGCCTTGGTGCTCCGGTCGTCCCTGGAACAGCGCAGCTTTGTACTGACCAGTTGCACTCGAAATCAGGAAATCCCCGTAAATGGTACGGGATTTGCGCCCGGTCCTCGCAGTAACGCTCGCTTTAGGTGCCTGTCAACGGCCGGCAGAAATAGGTGGGCGGATGAGATCAAGAAGTTTGCGGGGATACGGTGGCCGCAGCTGGCAAAGGACGGGGTTAATTGGAGAGGCCTGGGAGAGGCGTTTGCCCTGTAGTGGTCGTAGTCAGGTGGACGATGATGATGATGGGGTGAGTGCAACAGCCCAGCAAGAAGTATGGCGCCGCACAGGAAGCACTTACTGGAAAGGTCCGGTCAGAAGCGGAGTGGAAAGGGGCAACTAAAATGATAGTTCTAGGATATGATTCGCCGGCTCAGCGACCTAAAAACGAATGTCAACGCAACGATACGACTGCCATGTAATCTATGGTTGCTAGGCCCGATGTGATTTAGGTCATTTCGGCTTTCATTCTCTCATTGGTCACTCTCTGCCCTGCGTTCATTGATCGCTTGGAGTTCTCGTACCACCACTGGCCCAATGGTGAAGCAGTTAAGCGATGCTCCACTGCCCTGCGATGGCAGATGCTTCCACTGATGGGACTTGTGAGCAAGAGACACTAAAGGCCGAACTAGAAAAACTCTGTGTCGCTTTTGTTTTGCTTTCGGGATTTCCGTGAATAAATGGCTTCAGTCGCAGACAACATAGCCACAAATTAACCCACAGAAATAAATACGCTTGGACAGTTTGCTTCGGCGAGAGAAAACATCATCAGTCTGCGTTGGCTAAAAAAATTTATAATGTCTGAAAACACGGAATATAATATTTATAGCTTTTTTGGACATGACTCAACGTTGTATTCGTTTCCACTGTTTTAGTCGCAGCTGCAGTAGTTGGTGATTTTCGGGGTGCTAATCTAAACATAACCTAACCTCAGAGAAAACCGAGCACTTCACATAACACGCCATCATGAATATTGGTAGATACCACGACCACACACTAATTATGACTTTCAAGGCCTAAGGTGAGCATTACCCTTTGCTTTGAACCAGTTTGGCCCCACCAAAGATAACACTTAAACCATATCTTCAAAGATTTTGCTCGAGTTGCTTCTCTAGTGTCTTCCTTCTCTTCAAATAGAGGTTGTTAACCTCTGTTTGAAGTTGGTTTTGGGTTGTTTTGTATTGTCCGCCTTTCAGAAATTAAAAAAAAAAGCCAAAGTCCCATTTTTTTATTGTGTTTGCGCTTTTTGATTGCGGCAAGTGTCAAACTGCCGTCGCGTTTTTTGAACCCATGTTCTTTCCTTGCTATTATTATGATTCCGAATATTTCGTGACATTTCTAAGCACCGCGCTGCCGAACACACTATAGGTGATAGTGAGCACCGTCAAACCGCTATCCCGCCGCTTTTTCTCCCTTCACCTCAAACATGAACATTGCGTACGTTGGCTGGAGCAAAAAAAGAAAATATTCATCTTGCACAGGCCAGCTTGACCCCGAAAAATGAGCCTCGAACCGAAATCGAAAGTATAGCGCACTTAATTCGCTTTTCACCTAACCACGCTAAATCGTCCGCCATTTTAGTGCGCTGGCAGTTAATTCAATTCAATTCAATTTATTTACCAGACATTTCTGGATGGTTTCCTGCATAAAAGCTGCTAACGCAGCCTGACGAAGTCCAGGAAACCAATACAAGGCAAAGCGTACCGCATGTGACAACTAATTTTAAACCATCAGTAACTATAAATGATATTATAACAATAAATGGTAAAAACACAAAGCACAGAACAGAGGCAGTGCTATACAAATGTCATGAAATTCCTAGCTGTACAGAGAAGAAAACAAATGAGAACAAACAGAAAACTGAAAGATGGCACATATGCAATCAACGAAGCAAACACAACTAGCTCACCGAGCTAAACAACACAGCAAATAATAACAACAATGATATTAATAGTACACAAGTATTTACAACGTTACAAAGTAGTTTCGTAGTTCCTTTCTTTTATAGCCAGTGGTGTTTTGAAATGCGTTTAAGGTACGTGGACGGTTATGAGCTAAAGACCGTAATTTATAGTTGCCACGAAAAAATGGTATAACCCATACATTCTGATTTGGTGTGTGCATTAAAGCCTGGCGTAATTCTAAGGAGGTCAAAGTAGATAAATAATTTCTGACATGGGTGGAGAAAAAATAAATTAGTCAAAGAAGGCGAAACTGGTATAGGTTATCTACGCGGATGATGGAATGTGCTTGGAAGGCGTTTTCTATTGGACTCGATCTTTCGAGATTTGCAACATGACGCAGAATTCTCTTTTGTATTACGAACAATTTATTACAGTGGCCATTGCCCGTATTATCCAGTTGTGTGTCTTCTTCCCTGAAACCGGCTTTGTGGCAGGCTGCTCCCCTGGCCACCGTGTCAGGCAGCAGCTCAATTGATCGTGAGAGGCTCCTCGAGAAGTGCTACCTGGATCGCATCCCAACCCAAGCTACCAAAGTCCCACCGACGGCAGCAGCTATCATGACAGGCAGTGGCTCATCGCTTAACCGCTGCAACACTGGGGACCTATTTTTCTTTTTTATTTTTATTGAGTTACCCTAAAGGCCCATGTGGGCATTTTTTTTTTTTGGGGGGGGGGGGGGGTACAATAAAAGTTTAGAACGCGGAGAAAATACACAAACAGCGAGTGCACCAAAAATTCGAACATGAAGCAAATACGTCATTGCAGGTAGATATATGCGACTTATACAACATTCACAGCCTCAGGAAGCACTTCAAACTGTCGACAAATGTGACGTGGTCACTGATGTACGCCATGTTTTCCGGGAGCTGATTCCAGTTACGAATTGCAAGAAGAAGCAATGACCGAAAAAACAGATTTGTGCGGGCGAAAATGGGCTGTGCCTTGTGTTGGTGATCCAGTCGCGGAAATACTTGGTTAGCTGGTACTACGTGTAGCGAAGAAAAGGATGAACAACTAGGGTAAAGTTTGTGAAAGAAGGACATGAGTTGAAGAAACCTACGTTTCTCGTGCAGTGATAAGAGACATTTTTATTTCAGATACGCTTGCTGTGCGTCAGTAGTTCTTTACGATGAACCGGGCAGCTTTGTTTTGAAAAGTTTTAACTTTATTTATTAGATAGGTCTGATGTGGATTCCATATAAGCGACGTGTATTCGAGTTTTGAGCGGATTAATGCAGTGTATGCCGTAAGTTTTGTAGACGAGTTGCCCAGATGCAAGTTGCGCCTAATGAAGCCAAGCCCTTTGGATGCCTTGCTGAGCGTCATATCTATATGAAGGTTCCATGACAGGATGGATGATAAATGAACGCCTAAATAATTTGGACGTAGAGGATGACCAATTCCGCATATATACGGACCTGAAACCATTATTGCTATCCGTGAACACTGAATTAGAACACTGGAATCGAAGCGAAAACCGAGCTACTAACGTACTTAATTCGCATTTAACCTAAATACTCCAATCGGCCACCGTTTTTTTTTTCATGTCTATCCCGTGATACATTTGTCTCGCTACTTCAAAAAAAAAAAGGAAAGCTTAAACTGGCGCTGCGTTATCCTCTTGTCTTCGTGCAGTGCGTTCGTCGTGAGACGCCGACCAACCCGGACCCAAACGCCATTCGGTTTGCACTCACTCTGCGGGGCTACGAGGCTCGGCGAACGAAACTCTGCGCGCCACCGGGTTCTTCATGGTCGAAGAGGCCTCCTGCTCGGGGCAGCCGTGGTCTTCTTCTTCTTCTTCTTCCGCTTCCTCCACGCTCACAAAGAATATCCACGAAAACAACGTTAGCTGAGTAGCAATCTCGGCTCTAACGTGCCAGCTGGCACATAGTGAGGATGCTTTCATTGAGATAGCCTTTCCCAGTAAAAAAAAAACCATTGAGATTTCCAATTGGAACCAGTTGATTTTTGGGCACCATTGGAACCAATTGGCTAGAAACCAATTGGAAAGACCAATTGGTTCCAGTTGTCGTTTGAGCCAATTGGTTCCAATGGTGTCTGAAAACCAATTGGTCCCAATGGTTTTTTTTTTGACTGGGTAGTGCCAATCAGCACTATGCATGTAATGCGAAGGCAAGATAACCGCTGGTCCTTAAGGGTAACGGAGTGGATTCCAAGAGAAAGCAAACGTAGCAGGGGACGGCAGAAAGTTAGGTGGGCGGATGAGATTAAGAAGTTTGCGGGGATACAGTGGCGGCAACTGACAAAGGACAGGTTTAATTGGAGAGACATGGGAGAGGCCTTTGCCCTGCAGTGGGTGTAGTCAGGCTGATGATGATGATGATGAGTGCCAATCAACATTTTTCTACGGAATTGAGATTAACATGCTCTTATGGAAATCAAAGCCAACAGACACACATACATCACACACAAGCAACACTGCACATTCAGGCACTAGTAGCATACATTAGCTACATCCAGAGAACACACTTCTGCTCCAACTTATATACCCAATTTATTAGGCTCTCATGCTGGGGCCGGTGGTGCTTGCCCACTGAGCGCAGTTATTTAAATTAATTTCAGCTCCAGTGGTGGTGTACGTGATGAGTACAATTTATTAGGCTAAGCTGCTGATAGCTCTTATTGTAAGTACCATATTAGTTCTACCTTTTTCGTCAAACATGCAAACATTCATTGGATAAATTGGGTGCAGTTCGGCGGACCAATTGGATGCAATGGGTAAGATCAATTGGGCTCACCAATTGGAAACCCAGATGGTCCAATTGGATAGTCCATATGGACCGTCCAATTGGAACACCATTCCAATTGGATCCAATTGGGAACTGAACTCGTCCAATTGGTACCAATTGGAACCCATTGGAAATCCAATTGGTTCCAATGGTTTTTTTTACTGGGTTTCTAGATCAGGCATTGGAGCCTTGTTGGCGCATTTAATGCAAGCCGCAATGCAGTCGCACTGGCATGATTCGAGTCATAAACAGGACCGCGTCTGTAAGCTTGACGCTGGCTCACGATTACATTTGCAATCTATGGTGGTGCCACGTCATGGGACTTTACTCCACCGGTTACGGCTTGGCGTTGCCTACACCAGACACTATCTTCACAAGATCGGCATCGAAAGTAACCCAAATTGCGTACAGTGCCACACTCCAGAGACTATTGGACACCTTCTTTGTTGCGAGTGCCCGAACTATACTGCTGAAAGAAGAACATTGGAGGCGACCGTGAAACAACTGGACTCTCGCCCTCTCTCTGAGGAAACTCTTCTGGGCGCCACCCTTAAGAAAAAATCTAATGACTTTCTTTAGAAAGTCTAGTGACTTTTGACATTAGGATCTTATGACTTTCTCATGACTTTCTGGTGATTTTCCTAATGAATTCCTAATGGCTTTCTAAAACAAATTGGCCACCGTGGTTCTAGTGTGTTCTTAATTTATGCTTTTCTGATGATTTTTTCTTGACTTTCTCGTGTCCTACCTGCCGTTGCAAAACCTGATCCAAATATAGGGATCACTAATGCAAAATAAAAGCCAAAATAAAGAAAGTGGAGCGAAAACAAAGAAACAAAAAAAAGTTAAATAAAAACTGCAGGCCTTGACGAGGATTCGAACCGCTGACCTCAGACTCCCCATCTTACCACGCTAACCTACACCACGCCACTTTTTTTTTCTTTATTAACCTACACCACGCCACCAGACGTTAACTAGTCAGCTTATGTGGCGTGATATGCGCAGCCATAGTTGTTTCTTGTTCTTTCCATTGCGAGCATCTACATGCTCGCACGGGACAACAACGTTGTTCAGAAGGACCTTTCAGGCCTCTTGGAAGTGCCAACGTATTCTGGGCCTTGACATACAGCGCATTGGCCGTATCAAACCGCTTGGGAAACTACAAGTCTCAGAGCGACAGCTGTCCGTTTTACTGTCTTAGCGCTCCTAATCCTTGGTACAGGCCACAGCGTTTTGCAAAACTGCACTCCAGGGCACAAATTACTCGAATAATGCGCTAGGTAGCTTCAAAACCTGCGAGCATGTTAGCGACTCACATCTTTCTAATCCAGCTAAACGTTTGAATCTTGTAAACACACATGAGGAGGTGAATGAAGATCGGGAGACTGCGCTGTCTTCTTTTTTTATCTTGTAGACCGGTACATCGCATGCTTGTCACATGTTTTTTTTTTCTTGTTGCGTTCCTTTCTGCACTGTTCGGAGTTATATTGAAAACAGCGGGCGCTTACGCTTTCGACGTGACGCACTATATGGAGCCTGCGACTGAGCCAGCCTTTGATATTAAGTAGGGGTGTGCGAATATTCGAAATTTTCGAATATATTTCGAATATTATATTTTTAGTATTCGTATTCGATTCGGAATCCAAGTATTCGTGTTGTTTCGAATATTCGACCTGACGCGAAAATTCGTACCTATCCGAATATTCATTGTGAGCACCGGCGTTCATTTCGGTCCGCAAACCCTATCGACAGAGACATAACAACATGGCGGCACCCAAAGCAATGCGCATGGATGAAGGAAAATTTTTCCTTCGAATTTTTCCAAGGGCCATGGCGTAGCTAACTGCGGTGGTGAGCTTTTTTGTGGCCATACCTGCGAAGTTACAATAGTCAGAGCTGTGCACGAAGTACCTCGCAATACTTGCCAGGTCAGTGCCAAGTCAGAGAGCATTTTCTATGGCTGGAGGAGTCGTTTCAGCTAGAAAGGAGCTACTTCTGCCTGACCATGTGAAGCAGCTGGTTTTCCTTCACGACAACCTTATATGTTCATCCTAGCAACGCGCTTTTGTGCTGATGGCAAGCTAGCCTTAATCAATGCTGTGTACTAGCCATCCTCTCTGATATTTCCACTCTTCTAAGAATAATGTTCGAGACTTTGATACTTTTGTGCAGCCACACACACCTTTTGTGTTCATTTAATCATCGATAGTTGAACTGTGATGTTCTTGGGTGCTCAAATAAATGCTTTCTAGTGGTTAAATGCATCTGTCCTTGATTATTCGATATTCGATTCGATATTCGGAATCAAGTATTCGTATTCGATTCGTATTCGAAAAATTTGATATTCGCACACCCCTAATATTAAGTTGTTCGTTGCTGTATATACCAGTGTCTTCAAGCCTATATCTTGCACTTTGCAGACAAAAAGAAAAGTCTTCCTTTCATCCTTGCTGGTAGCATGTTTTTTGGTCACTCGTATTAACGCCACCGCGCGGTACGTTCATCGCATTGAATAATGATCACAGGTAACGGCCACTAATCTGGACACTAAAGAGCAAAAAAAAAATCGAATTTTCCGTGTAATGTTTCAATAGCTGTCGACAAGCATATTTTTTTTTCAAAAAAACCTTCACTGACCAGTAAACAACCTCTCTCTTTCTAGAGTGCCGACACAGTCATAAAAGCGTAAATTATAGCGCCCCCCCCCCATGCACCCCCTTCCCTCTTAGTGCCTCCGGCGCTTGCTGCATTTATTTCATGCATGCCTTTGTTCGTACCACAAAGGCAATGGCATGAGAGAAATTCGTGTGAAATAATATCTGAATCTGTTGTGGTATATTTCTGCATGGGGGTTAACGGCGAGAAAAGTCACTTGAGTGTCTGATGGCCGATGACATAAGGAAATCTTCCGTGTTAACGAAAAAGAGTCTCTGCTGAGTTTTTATTGTCGAAAGACATGAATACCTGACTTCGTGGTGACTTTCTAATGTGTCACAAGGAATGCATGAACATGACACCAGAAACTCAACGCCCATTTTTGTAAGGGCAGGGCGAGACGTTCTGATTGGTGGCGTGTGATAAAGGCCGTGCTCAACTTTTTGAGTGAAACAGGCCTGGATACTCGTCTGTGACCGCCTGTGCACTACCTACATGGTTAATGACATGTGTCGGTGTTTGTGTTGCAGACACCAGTTTTATGTGCGTCTACTAACCGCGATGCGAGTGCCAGCCAGTGTTCTGTGTGTGTGTGTGTGTGTGTGTGTGTGTGTGTGTGTGTGTGTGTGTGTGTGTGCGCGCGCGTGTGTGTGTGTGTGTGTGTGCGTGCGTGCGTGCGTGCGTGTGTGTGTGTGTGTTCAGTGATGCCACGGCTGCTGATTTATCAGTAGATCCACTGATTTTAAAAATTTTCTGCTGATTCAGTGATAAAGCGCTTGAATCTACTGATTTTCTTGCTTTTCTACTGAAACGAAAGCAAAAGCTGCTACTTTTTCAGTACAGAACTTGTATTAATGTGATGCCACCTAGCGAGCGAAAAAAAATGCGGTTGGCTCCGAGGTTAACATACATTCTTGCGTTTCCAATCTAGTAAGGTTGGACTCTCAAACGTGGCGCTACCTTTTTCTTTGAGCAAAGTGGGGAAAAGGTGAGGCGGTGAATTTGTCAAAGTGGGTGCACTACCGTACCCCACAACTATGAAACCAAAACTATCGAACCAGAACCAACGGCGCTTCGAGCGCCTACTCTGTTCTACAGGAGAATAGGACCCCACTCACTTACTAGTTCTGAATAGTCCAGTCAAGTTGTCGGTTGCTGCCAAATTTAGTAACGTCGGTTGCTGCTTGTGTACCGCAGTACATACCGCGTGTGGCAGGTCACGCATCAAGTTCAGCGTGCGCGCTTCGTTACGAGCTCACCTGGTAAGTAATATATGTAAGTCTTGAGTTCTCGATATGTTAGTACTTATAATTTAGTGATTCACCCGTCGAGGTTACTTATTGGATTTGGCGTTGAGCTTTAAAGTGCATGATTTCGAAACCATATAAGAGCTGAATTCGTGGGCTCATAAACTGAGTACAAAAATTGAAAATAAAAATCTACAGATTTCTACTGATTTTTCGCGAGAAAAACTACTACTATTTTTTTATGTGTCGTGGCAACACTGGTGTGTGTGTGTGTGTTTGTTTGTGTGTGTGTGTGTGTGTGTGTGTGTGTGTGTGTGTGTGTGTGTGTGTGTGTGTGTGTGTGTGTGTGTGTGTGTGTGTGTGTGTGTGTGTGTGTGTGTGTGTGTGTGTGTGTGTAGACATATCCCGTGAAACTCATTGTATTATGCCATCATCAACCTTCATTCGCTCCTTCCCTTTCCTCCCCTTCCCTTTCCCCTGCGTGGAGTAGCAGGCCAGGGCTATGTCACCACCGGCCGACATCTCCACCTTTTCCTCATTAAAATTCCTTTCTCTCTCTCTCTCTCTCGGCTCTAACGTGGTAATTATCGAAGAAGTTCAGAAAATCCGCAAAAGGACATGAGGTAAATAAACGAGCAGGACACCACGAGAACGGTTGGTGTCGTGTTCGTGTCTTTACCTCCTGTCCTCGTCCTTTTGTGCAGTTTGTAACCTTCCTCGGAAATGAACCAACTAGCCCGACCGAAATTTGTCTTTTCGCACAACACGGTAGCGCTGGATTAAGGCGGGGGCTAGGGGGTCTGCAGTCAAGGGCCCCACCCGCGACAGCAGGAGAAGGGGCCCATTTATTCTAGCCTGCTTAGTGTACGGAACCACGGGCAATGGAACTTCGAGTGACACGTATGAAGCGAGAAAACCGCACTAGGAGGCGGGCCTCCAGCTAATCTAACTTCGTTTAGCCGATCAGTTGGGGAGAGCTAGTCGAGCTACAAAAACAGGAACCCCCGCCACCCCAGCGAGGTCCCCATCCTTGCAAAGCGGTGTGCGTTTGCTTACGGACTGCGGAAGTGTTTTCATGGTTTCCTGTCAATCCCCCCCCCCCCCCCCCCCCCCCCGTCCAGGGTCATCTGAAGGTGTAGCGTGTTTGAGAATCCTGGCGTCGGCATAACATCTGCTTTTACAGAACGGCGAGGCGGGACTCCAGCCTCGGCGCCAAGCATTCCGCAGGAGCTACTTTCGTAATCGTCTGAAAATGCAGTAATTTTTAAAACCACAAATATATCCGCTAATTGCAATGTGGTGCTCGATGTGAAAAATGTATTGCGCACTTTGCATGGCTTACAAGTGTAAGGAAATACAACGTTTTAGTGTAACAGAATGGTGCTTAAAAACGAAATCAGAATGCGCAGCAGCGTTTGAAGCGGCGTCTACTTATGCGAGTATCATATACAGATAGTTGAGGAAATAAAGGAGCGCAGTAGAACGCTTCTCTCAGCTACACCGGTGGATTGTTCGAGTTCAAGTTTCGCACAGATATGGCATTTGGTCATCCGTCCGAATTGTTTTATACAACACCGGGGTTTTTTTCTTTAGCATTACCCACTTGAAAAGCAAGTCAGGCTGTGCTAGCTTTTTTGGAATTTCGAAAGTTTCACTTTGTGCTCTGGCGGCCACTAGGAAAGCGAAACACTTGTTTATGGGTTTATGTTTAGGTTTATGTTGTTTAATGTCCCAAATAAAGTCTGGCTATGCGGGACGCGGTAGTGGAAGGTCCTCGGGTTCTTTAAAGGGAACTGATATTGCATAGTACACGAGAAGCTGAATTAATATGCGTAAACTAGGAAGTCCCTTACCAACACAAGTAGGGAGATCGGAGCCTCTAGAATTTCGCCTCCAGCTAAATGCGACCGCCGTGGCCGGGGCAATTTACTTTGTTCGTTCTTTTTTCTTGGTATTGTTTTCGTAGAGCCAGGTGAAAAAATTTTAATTTTTGAGGAGAGAGAGAGAGAGAAAACTTTTATTGCTCTTTCAAGAGATTCGCGGAGATGAAGACTTCTTGGTCGTCCTGCTTGGGCGCTGGCGACTTGAGTCTTCGAGCAAGGGTGGGCCCTCAGTCCAGGGCTCCACTGAGTCGTGCCGCTTCAACTCACGTGCGAGGGAGGCTACGCAGAGACCCTACAACTTTATAGGGGAACTAGATTGAGGTATCCACCACCACACAGAGCACTGACTAGGGAAGAGGCTGTAGGATGGCGTAGGCTACAGACGAACACTTTTCCTAACCTGTACATATACAGCAAAATGTCACCAACGCAATTCAGATCAGACTGTCCCTGGTGCGGCGGTACACCTACACTCTATCACATTACCTGGGAGTGCGAAAGAAACATAGCATTCCACAATTATCAAACACCGAGTGAGGAGCAATGGGAGAGCTGTCTCTCCAGAAGCGAGCTCGAGGTCCAGAGGGCCTTGGTACAGCACGCTGTTGAAAAAATAAAAAAATAAAAAAAAATAAAAAAAATAAATAAAAAAATAAAAAATAAAATAAAATAAAAAAATAAAAAAAATAAAATAAAAAAAAATAAAATAAAATAAAAATAAAAGGAAATAAAAGGCGCAGCAGCTGCCTGACTTCTAGGTGGACACCTCAACCGCGTCTTGAGGGGAGGGAGGAAGGTGTAAATGAAAGGAGAGAAAGAGGTGCTGTAGTGGAGGACTCAGGAATAATTTCGACCACAAGGGGTTCTTCAACGGGCTCTGACATCGCACAGCGCACGGGCGCCTTTTCGCCTTTCGCCTCAATCAAAACGTGGCTACCGTGTGGGCTGGGTTTGAACCCAGGTGCTCCGCTCCGCAGCCGAGCGCGCTCACCACTCAGCCTGGACCTAAATTCTGCTGTTCAAATGCGCCCCACGAGGGCAGTAGTAAAAGTTCATCGTGAAATCAAAATAATTTCATTAACTTTTAATAATAGCCTCTCGGGGCACTAATTAACGAGTGTGTCTATTTCCCAGTCGCTGCCGGCGTATCCAGCTCAACTGTAGGAAGCTAGCTCAGGCTGCTTTTCTTTAATGCGTTAGCATTAAAGCAGTGCTGCGAACGATACTCGTCTGTCGGCTTGTGTACGGCATCAGTCAAAGAGGAGAGGAGGCGGCGCGCGCTTCAATGCAGCCCCGGAAGTTGTCGGTCGGCCCACGTGGCTTTTCCATGGCGCTCGGCCAGAGACATACACGTCTCGCGCGTTCCAAGAGTGTTTTGTGCGCTGTAAAACTAATGCTAATGCGTTACTGTTGCATGAATCTCATTGATCGCACTTCGCTCTCTTAAATTTGGTGGGATTACAATGGAGCATGGGATGGATATATTCCAGTAGTGTAGCAGGGGGCGGGGGGGAGGGGGGAGAGCAGTAAAGGGAAAGGGATAGGGGGCCTACATGCACATTAGCTCAGGGCCCCCATTTTCCTTGATCCGGCCCTGGCGCTAGCACCGAAGGAGAGAAGAAGCGCAACCGACAAAGTGAGTCCCATTCGAGTAATTGGAATTTCTGGATACGTCCTTCTCTGATGTGCAAACCTCCGGCAATAGAGTAGGAAATGCTCCAATGTTTCCACGTCTCCACAAGACGCGCAAAGGTTTGAGGGACTGAACCCGCATCTGTATAAGAAGCGTCCAGCGGGGCACAACCCTCCAACTTCCTGTTCTTTTCTTTCTCTGCCCTGCCCTTCCTAGCGCTTCTTCAAGCCCGTAACAATTTTCAGCCAGCCACCTCTTCTGCCTACGCTTGTGGGTGTAAATGACTCTGTCCCAGTCTCTAACTCCTGTCAGCCAGATATTGAAATGACATCTCGATTTCAGAAGCGTCGTGCTTCCTCTGTCTGTATCTGACCATCCGCATGTCGAGACTAAGAAAGGTTCACCTGCAATTACGAAGAAATCAGATGTGGTGAAATAGGCTGTTGCTGCCTCATTTTAAAGCAATAATCATGGCGGGAATACCTGTGCACCAGTGGAAATGTCGCTCTATCTTCTTTCCACGACTCCAGACATTATTTTACTACGAAAATTGTGGCTCTATCCTAATTGCCCATTCACAAATAAAAATTTCTGCGTTTTTAGAACTGATCACCCAAACGGCAGGGGGAGAAGCGAAACTGTTTGAACATGCTAAAGTGGCTTATATATAAATTTATGCGACTTGATTGTGAGACAGTTGCAGTTGAAACCCATATTCCGCAGTGTGCCCGTGTTACAGTGGAAAATATCTACTTCCCCCAGTTGTCCGTAGGACGGATGGGCGAGATGCCTTACTGCGCAATAAACAAAGTGTTATTCTGGCTGGGGACTTATATTCGCATCATGTTATATGGGGTTCCAGAACAGACTATAGCGAGGATTTACTTTGGTCTTGGATGTCTGCGAATGATGTGCACGTGCTGTTACAACAGTCGCGCCATAACTTACATGAGGGCTAATTCTCACTCAGCTATCTATTTAATTCAGCTACCCTCTATCTATTATTCAGCTACCCTCATAAGTGTAAACGTATGTCTTTTCACCGCCGCCATAATCCGCTTGATTTCCCGTATGTAATTAGTAACGTCCCTGTACAGACTTGTCTATCGTATAAGTATTTAGGTGTCACCTTGTGTAACGACTTGTCCTGGAGTGCCCACATCTCAAATATTATCTCATCTGCTAATAGAACACTAGGTTTTTTACGACGTCATCTCCGCCATGCCCCCGATCATGTAAAATTATTAGCATACAAAACACTTGTCAGATCAAAATTAGAATATGCCTCACCTATTTGGAGCCCGCATCATGCTTACCTTATCAACGCACTTGAAGCAGTACAAAACAGAGCAGCCAGATTCATTCATTCTTCATATTCCTACGACATCAGTGTGTCAGGGTTGAAAGATAAATCCGGGTTATCACTCCTCTCAGTTCGCCGTCGCATCGCCAGCCTTTGCTTATTCTACAAATTCTACCACAGTTCACTTTCCTGCGCACCCTACATCGTCCCGCCAACCCGCATATCTCATCGCACATCTCATCCTTTCCAAGTTTCTCGACCACGTTCCCGCACGGTTACTTTTGCAGCCTCATTTTTCCCCCGTACCATTGTGGACTGGAACGGCCTTCCCAGCGACATTGCAGCCATCATGTGCTCCGCGACCTTCGCTGATAATCTTCATGCTCATTTGTCATCGTGTTAACACTTGCCGCCAACGAATATTGTGCCCACCCCTTATGTAATGCCCCTCACCGGGCCTTTAAGGAAAATAAATGAAATGAAATGAAATGAAATAGCTGCTAATGGTATTTGGATATTTTCGTGGTCTACAATTGACTACGGTACGTCAAGGGACCACTACTCAATCACTTTCACCAATGCGTCCAGTCCGCTTAGGACGACTGGTCCCGAACAAAAATGTGTCAATAATACACTGTTTAGGAAACTTCTAGGCGAGGCCTTCTCGTCTGTTGTCCCTCCGGATAAATCTGACTGGGGTACCTTCCGGGTTTGACGCCACTCGGCGATCAGTCTTTAAAGTTCGGTCAGCCGTTAAAATTAAGAATCCTCCGAGTTCGTGGAATGAATAATGCCAAAAAGACTACCGTCAGAGGAACGCCGTATGGAAGAGCCTAGCGCATAACTAGTGCCCAAAGAACTGGGTAAATTACAAAATATTTGCAGCTTCTTTTAAAGGAACGATATCTCAAGCGAAGGTAGAATACGATGGAAATCTGAACCTCTATTTGTCTCTTGGTATAATAGCTCAATGATTTGTCTAACCCAGTCAACCGGAAGTCTCTCTCTAGCCCTTTGAAGGTTTTTGCCGTATATGTACGGCGGCGGTTTTCTGTCCCGCAAGGTCTTTGCCGTACGGGTACGGTTTCGATCTTCCGTTTGAAATTTTGCGCCAAAAGAACAATGCGTGCTCACTGGGGGTGCTGCTACCTCTTAGTACTTACAAGAAGTGTTTGAATTTTGTGCTGCCTTCTTACGGAGATAAGCAGAACTTATGTCTAGCTTTAGCGCGGCGGCACAGACTACGACAACACCCCTTTTGTAGTTTTGGTTTCGCCGCGTGATCGCAACGGAGTCGCTCGAAATTTGAGTTTTCTTTTTGTCAGCACTATCTTGCAGGGGCTGCCGATGTTGATTTCTATCTTTATTGGCGCTGCTCTTAGCTTGCTTATCACCGTTGCTATTCTATTCTATTGAACATTTTCCAGTTGTGAGTGATGCTGTCACCAAAGTACTGTTCCTATTCTTTTTTACTATTTATTCTCGATTATATACATTTTGTAGATTCAAGATCCGCAATAAAGTAATTTGACCACCTGGGAAAGTTTTCTTCAAAATAATTCGACCCTCAAAGGGCTAGATACATGAACGTACTAACGTGCTGCCCTCCTCTCACATATATCAGTCCACTGCATTGACCCCTCGGAAAGAAAACGATAAACCGTAGTCCATTGCCCAAGGCCTTGTTGCGCGTTTTCATGCTCGTGCTACCTTTCCTTCAGCCCCATTTCATTTGGGTGCAGATTTCACTGAGGTATCTATATCTGATTTAGTGTCTGTAGTAAACTGCCTGCAGTGTGCTGCCCCCGGGGTTGACTGAGTAACAGTTGGCATGCTGAAAATACTAATGCAAGACTCTGCCGTGTACCTCTTGCAGAGTATGAATTGGTCTTTGGAAAAAGCCTGGATTCTACAAAATTGGAAAACGGTGAAAATTATTTTATTGCTCGAAGACCAGGGCAAGGGCTTTGACTTGGACAATATCCGATCGATTGCTCTCACAATAAATTATGTTAAGCTTGTAGAACGGGTAGTCTTCAGCCGCCTCACGAATCATGTTCTGACTCTGCAAGGCTTTAGAGAGGCTCAGATTGGTTTCTGCCATGGGTGCTCGACTTGGAGCGCGCACATAGACTTGGAGAGCCATACTAGGGTTGGTATGAGGCAAAAAAACTATCTGCTGGGGTTAAGTTGGATATTGCAAAGGCGTATGACAGCGTTGAACACAGCATGTTGCTTCATAAACTAGCTGATGTACAGCCTCCTTTGTACCTCTTCGCGTGTACCTTGCAACATTCTCAGAAAGTTAACTTTTTGTCTCTCTCAGTATCTCGTCAATTGTCCTCCCTGGCAATACACCGACTGCCGCCTGCCTATCACCCTTTACATCCTCAAATATAGCTCTTTTGGAGCTCCTCATGTTTGAGTCACCAGCGATAAGCCCTAGGGTACTCTCCCCCTCCCTCCTAACTTCCGGATTTTACTGCCTCTTATCAGTGACTGTGGCCTCATTCCTTTGGTTTAGCTTGTTCCCCTTCTCTCCATTGCCTCTAGACTTCCTAGCTGCCACCTGTGCATAGCTGTTCCTGTCTGAACCTGTGTGACTGACTTTCTTATCGCTGTCCACGCCAGTGCAAGCCCCATCCACGTGGCTGGCGCTGGAACGTCCGCCAATGTGGTTCCAATGGAGGTGTCAGCCACTTTTGCCTCCACCTGACCAAGCTGTTCTTGAAGTTCGCGCTTTTTTGTAACTCTTTTTAGATACGTAGCACAAGTATGGTGTTCACCTGGTCAGCCCTGTCCAAGCGTGCACCTAATACGCAGCATTTGCACATAAAATCTGCGCCTTCGGCCTCCTCCACCGATTCGAAGCGCGTTTCTTTTAAATTCACCGACGCCTCACATTCCTTACATTTAAGCTTCAGTAGCTTAACCATCTTAGCAGCAATCGATTATTGCCACCAAATGCCGAGATATATCTACAGGCTAAAAAAAAAACACAAACACGTGCCCAAATCAAATAAAACTTTGCCTTCCGCAAATGCCGGTCGATCACTTAGAAAAGGAATAACTATCTTTCTAAAAAAGTTAACGCAAAATTAAGCACTGAAAAACTATAGCTGCTGGCCAGAATATGCCCAGCCGATTACACGTCGCTGACCTAAATTTTATTCTTTATCCTGCACTTCCCCTAACAGCCTAAAAACTAAACACACCCTACTTTAAAAATATTAAAAGAAAGAACTTATTTATTTTACGCAGTTGCGTCACTCTCGCAGTCGTCAGTCGGTCCGGTCTCCACGCGTGATCCTAGGAGCACCTAAACATTCATCCGCACAACACGGCTGTCAACTGTCAACAGATGTTGCCGCCGCGCCGCCTATAGGCACTGAAAAGTGCGAACAGAAGACACTGGGGAGCCTGAGCTCTGCTGTAGCTGCCACGGAATGACTTCGCAAAATCACGTAATTTGGGATTGTCAGGATTCTCCTGGGGCTAAATCCCATAGCATCCCAGACCTTGCCACATGGGAAAAGCTGATCCGGAGCCACGACCCGGATCAGCAAGGACTCATCATCCGTCAGGCGGAGAGAGCTTACCACTAAAGTCCCTTTATGAGCTTTTCTAAAAAAGGCCGGGCTTTACTTACCACAATCCAGCAAACCAAAAACCTCTCAGAGGCGCCTAGCCAGACGTCTCTGAGAGGTTTTTGGTTTGTTGGGAAGGCTTTGGTCAAGACTTCGGACAAGACTTCGGTGCAGAGCGCCTGAGAGGCACTCACACCTAATTGCTGTGCCCAGACTGTGAGGCTCCATGATGACTGGAAAAAAGTTCATTCATTCATTCATTCATTCATTCATTCATTCATTCATTCATTCATTCATTCATTCATTCATTCATTCATTCATTCATTCATTCATTCATTCATTCATTCATTCATTCATAAAAGAGGTATGATCAGAGTAAATAAATCGATCTTTAATTAAAGCAGAAGATAATTACGTTAAATCGATAGTTAAATTAATTCACAAACAAAAAGAAAATGATAAAGAGAGGCAAACAGAGGCGACGAGTGCTGAGGAGTGTCAATGCTTTCGCATTCTCCCGACGCGGGTCGCCGCAGTGATCTCTAATTTTTCTCTTTACTTTCCTGTGGTATTGTCGCGCGACTGTTTACCCTGCGTCTCTTCAATAAATAGTTCTGCCTCACAGCCCGGACAGAAAACACTTCATTAAGTGCGCCTGAACTTGCCACACGCTTGAGCATAGACGTTGTTGAGGATTTGGCGCAACTAAATACGAAACTGAAACTGAAACAAAACTTTGCGGTCAGGATCACGTCAAGACAAGACAAGCCACCACGACGCAAACAAAACACTTGGCGCCGCGCTAGTGCGATCGTGGTGACCGCGTGCGAAGTGGTTGCGTTGTTGTTTTCTTCGTGCCGCCTTCATTACCAACACTTTCCTGCTGTTCAATGTCATGACAACAAAAATAGTGAAGCGTACGCAAGAGGTAGCTGCGATGAATCCTTTCATTGTGCCGAGTGTGTTTGGTTGTCGTGTCTTTTTACCTGCGACACATGCTGCCAGGCCTGACCGACGAATCCTGTCCCGCTTTCTGCGGAAGGTGAGATTCGTCCTTCCTGCTTTGGTGTTACCGCTTTTTCAGCAGGTGAAGCTGAGAGGTGTTGCTTAGTTTAGCCGACTTTACCACCGTGGCACCCTCAGATCATATTGTGTGCCTCGCCAGCGCGGGGCCATTGACAGTAGCCTGACAGCTGCACTTTGGTCGTGGCCGTCGTGGCTACACTTTGTTGTAGGCATCATCAGCGCTTCATTATCTTATTTTAGCTCTCAAGCTAAGGCTTTTATTGATGAACACAGCTTCCACGTGGGGTATATAAGCAGTGCAATTTGCGAGCACTGAAGTGCAGTACTTAATAAAAGTATCTTCTCAAGGTTGGCTGAAACGAGCCTCAAGTGACTGTAAGGAAACTGTTAAAAAGTTCTATGCACATGTCACGTTTCTCCTTTCACACTTTTGAATCGCTGGCGGAGCTAAAGAAAAGCAAACGTATAGTCAGTGAGTGAATGAGCAGGCGGCCGGGGCACCGTTGAACGCCCGAAAACTTTGTTTTGAAGTGCAAGTGACGCCGGCAGCATGTCAGACCGCCGTTGTGCGAAATGGTGCAACACATCTGCATACCAAGGCCAGAGCGGTTTCTTCAGAGTTCCCATCGATTACAGGTATTTGTTATGCATGCTTTGTGACAAAAAATTGTTGGCGTTTGACTTACCGACTAGTTGTGCATATCGGCCTTTCTTTTCCGAGTTCAGATTGATGCACAAAAAGATGCTTGACACAATTAGTCAAAGAATTGAGGATATATTGCTGGTTAGAGTGCTCTCAAACGATTTTGCGGCGTTACTGTTGTGAATATATGCACGCTGTCAAGTTTAGGCCATTGATTGACCGTGTGTACGTGCATTCTTCCAAATTTGCTTTCCGGGTACGGTTTTTAGAAGGCAGCCTCGATGTTCCCTGGTTGTTACGGTTATTCCATTGCAATGGAACTCGTGCTTAAATGGAATACTCGCAGTGCAGTCTTCTTGTGTGGGAAGTCGGTTTTTTGCGCCGTAGGTGTTTGAGCTGGATTTCCATAACCTTTCTGGTTATGCTGTCAGAGCCAAATAGTGCATAAATATGTTCAGTTAACGAGGAGACTACGCTAATTGTTTGGGGCTGCATGCTGAGGAGTTCAAACTGCGAGCTGGGCCCGTGAAGGCAAGAGTGGTTTTGTTAAGAGGCACAGTGTGCATCGTTCACTGCCACTCCGTGTTGCACACCGCATTACTGCCGTTCTGAGCGCAGTCTTCACGTAGTAAATGCCTTCAGTCTCCCCGAAGTGTCGTGTTTTGCTCAACACCACATCCCTGGCTTTCCCAGCTTTTGGTTTTTGTGCGTAAAACCATGTACTGGAGGGCACTGAACTCTGTTCGCATTGCGGGGACTCTTCACGGGGAGGATGTTCCAAACCCACACAAATATGGTAATTGCTTTTTGTCAGGGCCTCATTTGCAGGGAGTAGCAGATAAGAAGTCGAAGGTCATCCTGATGGTTAGAATAAAAGAAAGAGCTTTTAGCTATACAAATGCTGTCAGCAGTTAGTTTGTTTGCTTGTTTTAAGCGCCAAACCTTCCGTCATCACGTTTCTTCGTTTTTTCTTTGCTATCATTCTTTCGTTTGAGTGCCGCATGTATCCATTCTATTTCATTTTTCCACATGCTGTAGATTCTGTGCAACGAAATTAAGGAGTGAAGAAATGCAGTTTGTTGTGTAGTGTACTGAGCACTAGTAACCCTCTTTCACTTAGTTGTTTATACATCTACAGTTTCAATTTTGTGGGCAGTGCATAGTTTCCCAACTACATGTGAATATAGGGCCCCAGGTGATGGGCTATTATCGTCTGCCAGTCTGAGCATGTTTTAGGACTGGTGTGAAAAATGGTCGCGATTGCACAGCATATAATGCTTGACATCAAGCACGTAGTAAATTCCTCAAGCTGTTGCTGCTTTTTCTGTTGCAAGCAGGCGCTAATATGAAAATATACCAGGTGTTTCAGGGAAGCCAGTCTCTAATATTTTAAAATGGGTTTTTGAGGTAAACAGAAGCTTTTTGCTGCATGACAGTACCAGTGTTCACGGATCTCAAAAATAGATCAATCATGCTAACTAATGAAATGATGAACTGTATTCTAATAGTTAACCTTGTAACCATTACCTACAGGCGCCCATTTGGATTTAGAGATTTGTAGCCGGCCTTTAGTAATAGCTGTAAAAAGTTTTTGGAACTTCGAAAATGCGATTGCACTCGGCGATGTGGCTCACCTAATTTGGGCCATTTGTCCGCCATTGAACCCCTTCACTCCTCACCACTTTAGTGTGGGCAGGGCAGAGATTGTTGCGTGATATGTGTGGTGTAATTTGATTTCTGCCTGTTTTCACTACCCACAGACGCTTGATTTTTGAATGGTGTGAGAAATGCCCAAATTCGTTGTGAGCCACAGTGGAGAGTTTGGCCAATAGGGGGCCCGAGTGAGCGGACGCGTTCAGTACCGGCTCCGCCAATTTCTGGCTCCTGTGCCCAGCTAAGTCCTTTCTAGAACCCACCAAGGCCCTCAATGGACCCTGGAGGTTACACGGACCCTAATCGCTACCATCTTTTCGATGTGCCCAGTGACCTCTGTGAACTACCGGGCAAAAACATCTCTGGCAGCCACGCCACTACGCTAAGCCTGGCCTCATCGAGGCGAGCCTCGCCGGCGCGCCGCGTTCCTCACTCCCGCAACAGCCGTGGAGGAGCCCGTGTATGGAGAGACCTCTAACCCGTTGGACTGTCACCCTGGTGAGTGGAAAACTGTGCTCCATGCTTACCGAAATCGGACCCCAGTTTCGAATTCGGCCCCAAAACACCCCGCATCGGCCTTAGTTCAACCTAAGCCGAGCACCAGCAAGGCCACCAGACGCTGCATCTGGAAACTGTCAATCCGCGTTCAAGGAGATGCTGCAGCTGCTACGCATGGCGCTCGTGATCGTCCGAAGAAGTAAACAACTCGCCGCATTGCCGGCGGGAACCATCAGAGTCGTCTTTTGCCCGTGAGGCGGCCTCTTCCCGAAGATGCTCCCAGCTCCAGGTATCCTGCAGGCACTTCACTCGACGCTCAGCTGTTCCGTGATGGGCGAGTTGCACATCCGAGTTCATCCAACTAACAGCACCTTTACAGTGGCGACGGTAGCGGAGGCAACTCTCGCTTTGGTAAAAATACAGCAAATTACTCTAGATGGAAAGCAATATCCGGTAGCCGCGTACATTGTGATCCCTCCAGCGGCAGTCAAGGGTGTTATTTCCCGGGCATACTGGAATGAGACAACAGAGCAAATGCTAAGTGACTTGCAGAACCGGAACCCGGAGGCCAACATCATAGCAGCCCGACGCATGTGGAAAACAGCGTTCATCCTAATAACCTTTGCCTCTCGTCCCGTGCCTCACACCATTAGATATATGTGTGTGGTACACCGCTGCACCAAGTACAGGGGCAGCTACGATGCCTGCACAAGCTGCAGGAAACCTGGACACAGGTATGACGTGTGCCCTCTCCCAAAGGCTGGACTCTTCCTGCGGTGCGGCGAGAAGCACATCACTCACGGCAAAACATATCCCTTCTCTTATGTACATAGCCACACCTCCTCCCCTTTCGTTGGTTCTAGTTCAGCGCTGCGAGCGATAACCATTAAAAAAAGGCATGGGATCATTTAGAGATTGCCTCATTTCTGTGAAAAGTGCAATGCCAGATTTAATTTTTATTGATGCCATCGGGTCCTCTATCTCATCAACTTTGTTCTTTATACTCCTGGCATTATTATGCATGGTCGAGAAGCTTTTTAAACCTGTAGTTTCTTCGTTGAGGCGAGGTATCTCATAATAAGAGTCGCTGATGGATGGTACTGCCATAATGAACAATTTTCAAAGCAGTGAAAAAAGTGTCTACGTGCCTATTCACTCTCGGATGTCATCTTTGCCAAGTCATTTTGGGAAGCTATCCGGATGATTGCTGAAGTCTCGTTTTTCCGTGCCAACACCCGCCCTTTGCAAGTCGAGACAAACTGCTAGTATAACTTGGATTTTTTCTTGCGCGTAGCCACGACGAGTTTCTTGTTTTTTTTTGTGTCAGGTGTTCGTTTACATACACAGAGTTCTGAGCTCTTTACATGTCAGCCATTTCTTTCTGGCTCTGGCGAGGACTTCATCGAGCTTCGTTTGTCGAACGAAGTGTACCACAATGTTGTGGACATCTGCTTTCTGTGTCGGGACCCAGTGACATGTATCAGTGTCACTTTCTGGAATGCTCTCATCAAGGGCTTCACCTACCTACTTTTGCAACCATGTTCAAGGCGTCATCTGTTTCGCCTGTTTTTGAAATCCGCTTGATTTCAATGTACTGCTCAAGTTTATCGATCATTTCTGACAGCTTTTGATTTTGATCCTTCAGGGTGCCGTTTCCTTTGAGTAGCTGTTTTGTCTCATCCCTCAGGGATTGAAATTCTTTTGTGATTTCACTCACTTCATCACATGTTTTTACACTGTCTTTTGAGTTCTCTCAGCTCAGCGCGCATGCGCCGTTTGAAGGCTTCAAGCTGTTCAGACAGTTCCTTTATCTCCTTGGCATCATCTTTCCCACCCATTCTGTACACAGTCCACCCACGGCAATCCAAGCACAGAAAAACACAAGCGGTTCGGTAGCGGTGCACAGAAAGGAGAGCACGAAAAATAGTTTCCGAAATCGCTCACCTGCAGAAGCAGAAGGAAGCACTTTAGATCGAGCCGTGCGAGAGATCGAGATGAGCCAGCCTGTCACCCAGTCTTCCTTATGTCTTTCGGTGCTTTCCACCAGCACCCACTCTTTTTCGTGACGTCTTTGCTGACCGGCTTTATCCGTTGTTATCTCTTCCGCTGGTCGCGCCTTGGTATAGCCAACTGGTGATTCCTATGAAATGATCTTGTGAGGAGCAGATGATTCCTTTCTTTGATTCCGCTGTGCTAGCGCGCGGCACCATTGCGGTAAGCGCGCGGAATCCGGTTCTCCGAGCGTTGCGAATGTGTCACCTAAGTACATCAACGATGCTGCAGGGACCGGACATTTTTCGGCGTAAGGGCGGTAAAATGCGTAGCTTGAGCGCCACGAGACGTTGCTGTTGTAGCCAGCCACTAGCCTGTAGCTCAATGAGCTCCAGTAGCATGTTCAGCTCATCTGGAGACACTAGCTCGGTTCGCGATAACCGCGTTTAGCGGCGTAACCGCAGGTAGCAAGCCCATGTGTCAAGAGTTGTCTGCCTGCAACTTGTTTGTGTTTTCGGTGCTCAAAAATGTTTTGTAAAACATTTCCCCCGCTATAATGATCGCACCCCTAAATTTGCGTAAATTTTTTGGAAAAAAAAAAGTGCGATCATTATGCGAGTAAATACGGTAGTCATTCTGTTCGAGTATTTTCGAGTAATATTTTTGAAGGGAAGCGAATAGTTTGCGAACGCGAACACAGCTGTGAAAAAAATATTTACACTGGAACTCATAGCTTCTAGAATTCACGAGGTAACTGAACGAAAAAAAAGCACAACTAGTACAAGGACCTAGAATAGTCTAGAGTATTCATTGGCACTTCTGCATGCTCTTTGGCTGAGATACTCGCAGCATGTTGCTGCAAACAGCCTTTCACTGGGCACCTGTGTTGCTGGTATCCCAGTGTATGGTTGAGCGACCTTGGCCAACTGTGGAAAGGTTTCCTTGCCACTGGTCCTTCACCAGAGGCAGGGGTTTTCTGCTCGAGGCCTCAGAGGGGAGTGCAGGTAGTCGTCCTGCAATGGCCGTCTTGAGGCAGCGTTCACAGGGCTGGTTGAGGCCAAAGCTCCAAAAAGGCTTCACACATCACTGTCGGTAATTGGTGAAGACGCAGTAATGATGGAATCGATGTCTCCTTCCAATGCTAGACTTTCCTCCACTGCCGAACACACCTGATTCTTCAGCCACTGTGCCTCACTAGGAAGGCTATACCACACTGACTTGAATCCGCGCTCAAAGGATATGTGGGATTTGCATTTTTATATCCACAAAGTGGGACTTCATGTTCTGGAGCAGGTTTCCCGCCAATATGGCATCTTCGCCACCAGCGTGCTGCTTCTGTGTCAACAGGAGTTGCGTGTAGTGGCACAACTTGTGAGACGGTCGGGTGCTTCTCTGAGCAGCTCTCCCTAGTGGCTTCCTGTACACATTTCAGCACTGATGTTTCTGCAGCCATTATACTCCGTTTCATACATCAGGTGCAACGCTGTCAAAGCTACGTGAGTGGTCCGCAAGAAAAAATAATGAAATTGTATCCCTCCACACTCATTTCGTGGCCGAGTGGTCTAAGGCGTCACTTTGGGATGACTAGGAACTTCGGCGGCGTCGGTTCGAATCCACCTCGATACTTGTTTTTTTTTTTTGCAGCATTTCACGTACGTAGGTTGCAATCCACCTCGCGACATTTTTTTTAATTAGGAATTTGTAGTTGACGCCAATTGATATCATTTTTTGCTCACAATATCTTCAATACCAAGCTGAAACGACGATGAAAAATGGTTTTTCGTTCAGGATTCAGGCCATCTGTAATTTTCGTTTTTGCTGTAACCGACGGCACTGCTCGTTCTTCTGTCTCTGTCGAGGTATCGGGCATGTCATGAACTATTCCGTGCATCCAGCAGAGCAGGGGATCGAGTTTTTAAGACAGTCTGGGACTGACGGCCACTCCTTTGCGGAATAGCGCGATGCACATCAGTTTGTGTTTTAGATTCCTTATTCTCAGGGTATACTGATGTCATAATTTTCATGAGACAATTTTTGTGCGAGTTTTCTTTCTGGCAAAAAAAAGCAATATCCGTTGCAGAATAATAGCGCAATGCGTATCATGTGAACAGTTTGTTTTTTGTTCCTTATTCAGGGTATACTGATCTCATAATTTGTATGAGTCGATTTTTGTGCGAGTTTTCTGACAAAAAAAAAATAACAATATCCGTTGTGGAACAGCGACATGCATATCATGTGAGCAGTTTGTTTTTGATTCCTTTTTGTCAGGGTATACTGATGTCGTAACTTTTATGAGTCGATTTTTGTGCGAATTTTCTTTCTGGCAAAAAAAAAAAAGCAATATTCTGCTTCTTGTCATAAACAAAAGCTCTTTAGGTGCACTGTTATGTGCAGAGCAAGGTGCTGAAATTTCTGGCTGATGAAAGAAATTTCTTTATGCCACACTCAAATGGCTTTTTCCCGCCTAAGAAAAGAGGTAAATTTCGAAGCCTTGATTCAAAATTTTGGCGTCTTGCATACTGGGGAAAGAGAAACATCAATACTACAATGTAGCAATGAACTACCTTTGCAGTAGTTGTTAAAAACATTTATTAGCAAAAAGGGTTCAGGGAAAAAGATAGGTAGTAGGTCCTCAGTCCCGGACTTCGTTGGCGAAGGCTGCTCGACGAGTCTCGGGCAAGATAGAACTGCCCCCCACGTGTGGTGTTTGTAGTGCACGAGACTATTAATTGACAGTACCAATAAGGGGTTCAGTGCACTGACAGTAGTTTGTGACGGGTGCCCTAAGAGGTTTCCACGCAAGGAACCACACTCGGAGAGCCAGCTGTCTTTGGAAAGGGTCGATGCGCAGTCCTCTGCTTGCTGTGTGACCTTGGCAATTTTGAGCTTGCGTTTGCAATTATTCTGCTCACGACACCAGCTGAGACGTCCTGCTTCCCAGGGGTGGTTTTCAGGAGTGCCCATTGCAGGTTGGCTTCTGTTTGCAGTGTCTCAGACTACTGATCCACAGTTGCAGTGAGGAATTAAGCCGGCTTAATTCCTCAAAACAAGAGGATCTATTTCGGTGTCCACAATCATGTCCCTTTCCCAAGCCTCAGCCTCAATTTGCTGGACATGGGCACAACAGTTTTCCCAGTTTTGTTGGGTTACACCCGCCAACACCACCGGTAGGAGCTTTTCAACTTCTACCAAAGTGAAACCTTTGTTCGTGCTTGCTATAAAGCCCTTTACTTGGCTCCAAACAAGTTCAATTGCGTTGAACTCGCAGTGGTAGGGCGGTATACGGAGAACATCGTGGCCATGGGCAGCCGCCAAGGTGTCAATCCTGTAGATAATGCTTGGAGTGTTGACTTTTTGTGTGAGCTCAAGTAGCTCTGCCCGCACCATGTCGGCAGTCCAGGGGACCCCCTTCTTTGTCAGCCAAAGCTGAATATCTGCTTTTCGGGTTGATGACGTAGGGGCCTTTTCAAGCGCCACACTGTGGTATGGCGCATTTTCCATTACAATAACGCTGTTGCCTGGAATATTAGGCAGAAGCTTCTCTGTGAACCACCTCTCGAAGTATTTTCCATCCATTTCGGAGTGGCAATCAGCCTTGTTGCCCTTCTTGGCTCGGAAGAAGTCAGCAGCTCCTTGCACAAAGCCTGTTGCAGAGCTCCCAGCATGCACAAGGATCAAACGGGCCCCCTTTCCTGAGGGCGCAGGCAGTCCTGTTGTCAGGCCTTTCAGGAACGCATCATGCGAGGACTTCACGCTTCTGTCCTGCCAGACAGTTTCCTTCGTGTGCCCACTGTTCACCCAGGTTTCGTCCAGGTATATGATGGATCTGTACAAAGCAAAACAAAATAATGGATGAGGTAATCAACATCATTAAACGTACCCACGGCTATGCCCTAGCAGCAATACGAGTCTTGCCATATCACTGACAACGCAGAGCAGAATATAGGCCAAAAACTGAGTAGGAAATGTTACTTCATGATTTATCTTCATTCTTTACCTGCGAAATGATATGCACGCGAGCACCAGGAGCCCCAAGTTGCGTCCATCGGAAGAACGAGTACTACGATTCATTCCTGCATGGCATTTCTGCCATGACGGCGGGATGATACGCATACTGGTGCCTCGACCAGTGGAGACCTGTTTTTGGCTTGTCGTAGCAGACAATTGGAATTAAACTGATTACTTCTGACCAACTCAGGTAGTTCTTCACCCAAATATAGCATAAAACATTGCCGGCCACCAAATACCACCTCTGAGCAAAATTCACGTCAGAACAATTGGGGTTGAGCAAATTTTTCATTTTTTTTCTGATGACGCAACATTCATCGGCAGTTCTGCAAGAAATCCGTATTTTTGTTACAGTGAACTCTCACTTGAGTGAACTTCAAGGGACCGAAGGAAATAGTTCACTTAACTGAAAGTTCACTAAACTGGATATTCACTAGACTAACATAAGACATGGCATACAGAGTCAAAAGTTTGAATTGCAATTCAAGGAGCATAAGACATGGCATCCATAGTGTCAAAAGTGTGAAATTTATACATATCAACTTATACAAGGTGCATAGCAGTTAAAACGCTGCCTTTCTCACTTAAAAAAATCAGTAATTTTCTTCTGCACTTGTACATTTAAAACGCATGAAGTTACAAAACTGTCGAAAGAGTCAATGTTTTTGTAAACTTCTTCTGGCACAGCTTGCCGTTGAGACACAAAGCCCCTGAACTTTCCGATAAACCCTACAACCTCAGCTAGAGTTAATAGGGCTTGAAACTGGCTCTGCAGTTGCCTCCTCTTCATCGCACTCGTCTTCCTCTGGACGAACACTGGCAACAATCTCCAGATCAGTCTGTCCAGCACAGGTAATCAGTGCACTGCCGCACAGTGCATAGTCTTCAAACGAAGTACTATTGCTATCGACCTCCAGCTGATGACAGATCTCTGTCCACATCGCGGAGTCTATCATCTCGTCGCGCTGTTCCTCAGGCTCGCATTCATTGCTCAGGGGGGAAAGGCCAGATTTCTGCCAGCAGTTTCTAATGGTAGCCGGAGTTACTGACCACCAGGAGCCTGTCACCATCTCGGCCGCCTGCCTGATGTTGATGGAGGCATTGCTGCCATCCTCAGATTGCTCAAAATCCGCTGAACCAGCCGCCATCGGTACTGCACCTTCAAATTTATAATGAGGCCCAGGTCGTGCGGTTGAAGCACAGCCGAGCAGTTGGGCGGAAGGTATTCGACACGCACATTGCTCAAATGAACATCAACAAGACGAGCTGAGCAATTGTCCACTATGAGAAGAATGTTTCTCTTTGCCTTCCTCATTTCTTCGTTCAGGCTCAGGAGCCATTCGCTGAATACTATATTCCTGGTCATCCATGCCTTTTGGTTGCTTTTATAGGTACATGACAGTGAAGGGAGACCTTTAAAACATCGTGGTTTCGTGTATTTCCCTATTACTAGCGGCTTGAGCTTGTGGGTGCCACTGGCGTTGCAGCACAAGAGCACAGTAACTCGTACTTTTGATTACTTCCCACCTTTACAACTGTCGTCCTTGAATGCCATTGTTTTGTTTGGAAGAGTCTGATAAAACATACCAGTCTCATCCGCGTTGTACACGTCGTCAGGTGAATATCTGATAATGACATCGCATAGTTTTTCTCGCCTCAAGGTTCTCGCTGCCTCTTGGTCGGCATCCTTGCTTTTGCCGCAGATCGTTTTCCACACAATCCCATGCCTATCCCGAAATCGCGCGAGCCATCCACTGCTTGCTTCGAAGCCACGAACGTCCAGAAGTAGAGCAAATTCCTTCGCTTTGGCCTGTATCATTGGGCCGGACACTGCGATGTTTTGGGAGCGTAGGTCGCGAAGCCATACCGCAACGGCATCGTCCACTTCTTTGAAATACCCCGTGCAGAGTCGTTTCCTGGCGGGATTCATCGAAGTTTCTCCTTCAAGCTTCGATTTTTGTTTAACTCTAGTTGACAACGTCGACGGTGCGATTCCATACTACTTTGCAACGTCCACTTGCCTTTGACCCTTGTCCAGGCGCTGAAGGATTTCCAGCTTGTCCAAGAGAGACAACCGCTTCCGTTTTGTCGCACTCATCTCGAAAGTGGGCACGCGAATTGCCGTTTTTACTTAAAACTGAAGGCTGAACGGAGCCGATTAAAAAAACACACCACGTGGGTCGTTTGTGTGGACACGCGGAAGCGACGAGACCGGAAAGAAAAAAGCGACGTTCACGACTAGCCGATCGGAAAAGAACAGGCACACCACGTGGTTTGTGGTGCGACACATTGCCGCGTTGCTCCGGCGGTGCTGTAAACGCCAGCGATGTTATTTTGTTCATGGCCTCCGAGATCACTTGCACGTTTCAATATTGATCTCGGAGGTCATGCCTCGTTGCCGTTTTTCTTCCGCACCGCCACTTTGCCCCATGGGCGCTGTAGCGCGAGCGACGTTACCCTGCCGCAGGAGCGGCGGTTCGATGAGGGCGGGAATCGGTTGCGCCTGCAGTGGAGGGCTCAAAACTTCGTTGAACTGATCGGAAAAATAAGCCTGGGTCCTCTGAGCGAGTTCGTTAAACTGAAATATTCACTATTCCGAAATTCGTTTAAGTGAAACATTTGTGCATAGAATCTATAAGAAAACTGCCGGGGATTTTTAAAAAGTTCGTTATTCTGAAATATTCGATAAACCAGCGTTCGTACAACTGAGAGTTTGCTGTATTAAATTGTAAACGTTAACATCACGCGTTATGGGACAATCTAAACGTGCTGTGTGAGAAAAGATGCAAAGCATTATTCTTACCTGCCCTGTCTTCGGAATTCCTTAATCGCCCGCAGGAACCGCCGGCGCCAGGCAATGATGTCACTGCGTTCGATCAAAGCAAGATTATTTTTTCTTTTCTGAAATACGAAGCCAATGTCCTTCAACAACCTCCACAAGGTGGTTTTCTTGAAGTTCGGCAGGTCCTCCTCTTCGTTGACAGCCTTCCGAACACTCTCCAGCGTGGGTACCTGTCGCTTCCTGTACATCTCATGTACCTTCAGTCGGACGGCATGCACCGTGAAGCTGTCATGCTTCACCGTTCGTGAACTTGCGATTCTCACATGACGAGGCCTTTTCTTCGGAGACATTGTAGCGCCCGGCGACGCTATAAAGCGTCGGCGCTGAGATCGGCGTTCCCGCGCTAGAGGAAAATAAAGATGAACAGCGCGTGCTGGGCGCGCACGCCCGGCACGGGCAGTCCGGAACTAGAAGCCTGCCACGCTGGTCGTCTCTCTCTGGTGCTCCGCTGCGACCCCGCTAAATCCTCAACAGTGGTGACCTGGCGAACCGTGCCTTCTATCTCAGCGGCGTTCCAGCATGGCGTACTGGCAGCACCCAAGTTTCGACCCGCCGCTTCCGGCGTTCCGGCCTGCAGGCGTCGGCGGGTGGTTCGCCCAACTGGAGGCTGCGATGTACCTGAACGGCATCACCATCCAGCCGTTCAAACACGAAGTCCTTTGTGACATCCTCCCGGCCGACCTCCTGCGTTGGCTCACCTACTCTGCTTTCGGCGGCCGGCCATACGATGAGCTGCGTGCGGCCGTCTTGGCGTACTTCGGCGCCTACTACGTTCCGCCGCCGCTCTACGACGCAGCGGACCCGTTTTCGCCGCCGCCAGCCTCTGTCCCTGGACCGGCCTCGCTCGCGCCCACGCAGCCTTCATCAGAACCCGGCCCGCCTCAGCAGCCCCTCGCCGCATCGCCGCCACTCCCGTCCAGCGTCTCCAGCCCGGCGGTCTCTCTCGGCGCCACCCCAGGTGGGATCCGCACGAGCTCCGCCTCGCGTCCTGCTCCCACTACTATCCGACCCGCGTCTCTGGCTCTGCCTCCTTGCGCTTCAGTGGCCTTGTCGCCAGAGCCTCCTGCAGCCAAAGACGACTCTGCGGCAGCAGCCGTGCCGAGGCTTCCGGCATCTCCACCTACCTCGTCACTACCGTCAACAGCTCTGCAGGCCTCTGCTGTGAGGTTGAAGCCGCCACCACAGCATCTGTCAGATACCAATTCCACTACCCAGGCAGCCACACCGCCTGCCCAAAGGGCCACGCTCCAAACCCTCGGTACTGTCACCCACTTCTCGGTGTCTGACCCTGGCAACTCGACACTGTCGCAGCAAGCGCCTGTTTTGGTGCCTGACTTGAGCAACCTTCAGCACCGAATGATCAAGTTACCCACACCGAGTAGTGCGGCAACTGTCCATCCACCAGCTGTGTCTCTTGCTGTCCGCCAGCCGTCTGATGTAGCAGTCTCAACTACACGGCCTGTCACTGCCACAACCTTCTTGCAGACACCCACAGCTGATCATGCCCACACGCGCATCGACACTGGCGAGGTGCTCCGGACTGTCACTCCCGTTTCATCCAAGCACCTTGGATTGAGCCCAGCAACTTGCTCCGGCATCGTCACAGCTGTCACCGTTGTGTCGACGGTCCCACCACATCTGCTGTCAGTCCATGGAGCCGTTTCGGCCGCTCCTGTGCTTGTGATTGCGTACACGGTGCTTCAGATCCCCATGGACATCAGCCGCAACACTCCAACATCGCTGACACTTGTGTCAGCGGGCAGCACTACAGCCGGTGACGGCCTGACCATGGCCTCCCCTGCCTCCATGTCCATTGTCAGCTCGCTACCCTGCATCATTCGCCCGTTGCGCAGCAGCCAGGCTCGTCCACCTGAGCCCGCGTCCTCCACCCGGCGGCTCTTCCCGGACCCTGACATGAACTTACTGGACACTCATTCCCTCCTCTCTTCCACCGAGTCCACATTTCGACGTTCCGTCTAGGCGGGGGGCCCTGTAGCGCCCGGCGACGCTATAAAGCGCCGGCGCTGAGATCGGCGTTCCCGCGCTAGAGGAAAATAAAGATGAACAGCGCGTGCTGGGCGCGCACGCCCGGCACGGGCAGTCCGGAACTAGAAGCCTGCCACGCTGGTCGTCTCTCTCTGGTGCTCCGCTGCGACCCCGCTAAATCCTCAACAACATCAATGGTCCGCACAGGCCTTGTATTTTGCGACGGTACGCGAAGACACTCCCGTATCCTCGCTAACAACATTCAGAATATCCCGGACGGATTTCTGCGGGAAACGGGCTCTATTCCGAGCATACACGTTTGAAATGACTTGCTTCGTGTGTCTGAACATCTTCGAAGTGCGAATCTTCGAAAAAAGCCGCTCCGGAGAGGTGGTCGAGGTCAATGCGTTGGACGCCATTTTCTGAAAACGAGATGCGCAGCTAGGAGAGCACAGCTGGCAGGTTGCGGGTCCGCGAAAACGCGACACGAACAAAAACGACAAACGAAACATATAAATTTACTGATTCCGATCTTTTCCCTCTAAAAAAAGCTGTTCTTTACCAAATTGATGTCAAACGTAATATATATTAAGCTTGCAGACAAAGCAATTATTATTTCCGCTCATCACGAGCATGCACTATTTTTTATTGCGGATGCAGGGAGCGTAAACAAGAGCTGTAGCTTTGACAGCGTTGCACCTGATGTATGAAACGGAGTATAGGTGCCACTAGATTGACGACCAATTATTAATCATGTCTTGCTCCGACAAGTCCAAGGAAATGGCTGGGCGCAGCTTCAGGAGCCATGCCATCATTTCATATTCACTGTTCCAACGTGTGGGAACGTCTTGAATGACCTCCAGAAGTTCTGTTCCGCATGCTGTCTTGCACGTCCTTGAGATGTGTTCTTGCTACAGCACTTCTCTTGTAATGTCCGACAATTGCTCGTATGCTTCGGTGCAAAGCCCCTCGAAGTGGGGCGTTTGCTTCTTGGCATCATTGATGCACAACTGCAGTGCATGTGCAAAGCAATGAAGTCCATGCCACGGTTTCCACGCCACCACACGGAAACAAAATTCCGCCCATTGTCAGTGACAGTATAAACCGGAATATCCTGCGGCAGATGCCATTCAGCAGCAAGCTCTAGCAGACCATTTTTCAAGTTTTCGGCCATGTGGCTTTGAGACATATCCTTACAGGAAAGGTTGAAATTGTGAGGTTCGAAGCTGGCATCCAGCATGTGGCACGTCAGCGAGATATAGCTGTCTCCTGCCCTTGACGTCCAGCTGTTCGTTGTCAACGAATAACACTGAACTCCATTCTGGAAATGGTGCCGCGGTTCGCCTTTTATTCACTCCACTTCCTTAGAGTATAGTTCCGGCACAACACTCCGCGAAAACGTGGTCGTGAACGGTAGCTGGTACTCGAGAGCAGCAGTTTGCATCATTGCCACAAACCCTGGCTCTCCTACAACCGAGTACGGATGAAGGCTGGTAACAAGGAACAGTGCCGTTTTCTTTGTCAGCAACCTGGCTCGAGTGCTGTCGCTTCTGAGCAATGCCCTGAAAGGTCCAGGTACCGGGACACTTGCTTCACGCTTCTTCACATCACTTGCCTTTTTGTCACTCTGGGCACCGCTCATCTTTTCAAACCACTTGAATGGTTCCGGATGACACTTTAAGTGATTTATCAGAGCCGTGGTAGTGCCGGTCGGCGTCTTGAGGCTCATCTTGCACGTGCAACACTTCGCGTACTTTGGTCCTCGCTCGAAAAAATCCCACATCATGCTCCGGCACAGCTTCGGAGGTGGCTCATCCATGGTTTCGTCGTGCTCGCACCCAATTAAAAAAATCGTCAAAATAAACGCGACCGAACTGACTAATCGCGCTCAGGTGCAACAGAGCCAGCACTCGACGTTCCCACGGCAACAACCACGGCGACAACAAAGAAATGACATCCGACCAATCCCAGATTGCATTGGAAACTGATGATGATGATGTGCAAATGAAAGCGGCATTAGTAATTGCGTGGAGCGTAGCCGCTTCACTGGAATATGTGTCGGAGCACATTTTTAAATGTAATGAGCATAAAGAAGCAATGATCGATTCATATGCAGTTGTGATTTCTTTAAATCTGTTATACAAAAGGCCTTGGGCCTTAAGCGCATCAACATCGGAATCAACAATATGGCCGTGGCCAGGGAGTTGTTTTCTGGTTTTCTGCTGTGGCCTTCGCTTCGTGTTGCCGCGTCCTCTACGGCGTGCTTATGAATGCTGTGCAAATATTAAGGCGAAAGCCTTTAATGTCTCATCGTTGTAAGCAGCAGTTGTCGACAGAAATGTCACGCTTTTCAGTTGGTCGAAACGGTCGTGACGTCACAGTGCGCGAATTTCAAACGGGGCCAATTGTACTTTGGCTACTAACCATGCAACCAATTGAAGGTGATGCTCCAAGTGGGACTGAGCTTAGTTAATAGCTTAATTACCCAATTAGCCTAATTAAGTTTTCTAGTGAGGCATATAAATAAATAAAACCGAGTAGGAAATTGGTCGAGCTCGGGAATCGAACCCCGGTCTTCGGCGTGTGAGACGAGCGTGCTATTCACTCCGCCATGACAGCGCGATGGTTTGGAATGAACAAAGGCGCGGCTAGTGAATACGGTGTCTTCGCTGTCTCCCATCCTCCTCCCTTTCTGCTGGCGAGATTCAGGTGTCCACCGAGGTATGAGAGACAGATACATTTCCTTTCCTCAAAAACCAGTTTACCGACGAGCGAGGCGTAGAACCGAATGGGCGACGGCGTTCTATGGGCTCCCTGGCAGCGTTGCAAGACGCTGTCGCGTTCCACACTCGGAGGCGAAGCTTAACATCTTAACCACACATCAGTGACCACACTTTGGGTCAAAAAAGTGCTCCCCTGAATTTTGACGGCTGTCCATCGAGATACGCGAGACGGTTACTGCGTAATTTCCTTTCCTCAAATACAATTTTCATTTTCTTCATTACGGGCCCTCTTTGTCTTCTTTCACTCCCACTTCCTCACTACCTCTACGGTGCGATTCAGGTGTCCACCGAGATGAGAGAGAATTATTGCGCCATTTCCTTTCCTCAAAAAGCGTTGCTTTCAAAGGGCAAGGCATCGCGCCGAACGGGTGGTGGCGTTCCGTGGACTCCCTGGCAGCGCTACAACCTGCTGTCGCGTTCCACTCCTAAAGGCGAAGCTTAAGTGTCATTAATTAGCACTTAATTAGTATTCAGACATTAATAAATAATTAACCATTAATTAGTGATTTGTCATCACTTAGTAATTAGTACTCAATTATATGTGACGCCACCAGTGCCACAGAAGCAGCGAAAGTGGTGCGGAAAACGCTTTCGCCTCTACGCACTTTAGACAGTCAAAGTGCCCCCTGAATTTTTTGAGCTGGTTTACGAGCTTCTGCGATTTCGCAATGGCCGCAACTGGAAATAGATTCATTGATCACGTGAAGCTCTGCAACACTTTTCTCGACGTTTGCCAGCTTTCTTCTTTCCTGCAGTAATTGAAGGGACTTCCTGGCACTTCTTTGTTTATATGGGAGCCTAGGCTTCTTTTTAAGCCGAAGTATTCTGTGTAGTGCTGGCTTCTTGATGTACTTGCATCGCAAACAGTTTTCCGTCAGTCGACCTCCACAGGCAATTTTTTGCAAAGTTTTTGCCTCCGAACTAAACGCACCGCTCGTAGTGGATTGGCTGGTTTAGAAAGCCTGGTCAATGTATCAGGCCTTTGTCAGTGCCACCGTAGTGTCGTCAGGTGTCTTACCACAACCTTTGACTTTTATGCTGCGGCAGAACACGCAGCAACTGTGTGCACTCGTCTTAGCACATGCAACCTCTGTACATGGCGTAAACATAACATTCTTAGCGACGCACACGTTGTCTAGCCCTGAGGAGCAGGGCCACCCAAAGCATATAAGCATTGACACTGTACTGCTGCCAAGTGCATGGGGGCCTGCGGCTCTGTCAAGCTGTCGTTTGTGACAGCTTTTACTGCCGGCCTCCAGTGTCGACCGTGTACCCTACGACACAAATAAAGAGTATTATTATTATAGCGTTGCAGGGTCATTTGAGAGCACAATTGTGCTGCAGAGGACTGAAGGCAGTGGAATGTTGCTGAATACCATATTTACTCATGCAATGAACCCACCTTGTTTCCATATAAATTGACATAAATTTGGGGGGGTGGGTTCATTACACGGGAAATAAATTTTTGATAAAGTCGAAATTTCATATCACAGTGATGAAAATCGCGGCTACAACCTTGCCTTTATAGCGCAAACGCGTACGCGATGAATGTGAATAAAAATAAATTTTTATTCACATGCCTCTGGGTACTTATGGTCTCATTTGGTTTCGCTATCCGAGTCACTTTATAATGCTTGCCACTTCGTCTGCATCGGCGTTGGACCACAGCATGTTGTCTTCAGTGCCGTCAAGGCTGTTGGAGATGCCAGTCTTTTTGAAGCTGTGGATGATCACCTCACTGGATATCATGCTCCCTGCTTCTAGGACCTATTGGCACAGCATGTCGATGGCGGGCCTCCTAATCTTGCCTGTGGGAGTCGGGTCGTGGTTCCCCGCGGCCATCCACTCATCATAGAGCCGCTGCACGTTGTCCTCTAAGGGTTTATTAACCGAGACATCAAGGGGCTGCAGCAGTGATGCAAGGCCACCTGGGATGACAGCGAGGTTCGTGCGCAAATCGGTCATTCGGCGCGGACATTTTTTTCCAGATGGCCGCGGAAGCTGTCAAGAACAAGCAGCGATGGCAGAAGAAGAGCTCCGGGCCGCCGTCCCCAGACTGTTTTTGGCCAGTCGGACATCAGATCAGCCGACATCCACCCCTTCTCACGTGCGCGAACCGGCAGGAAGAGCTCCCTTTGGCAGAGTCTCTCTTTTGAAGATAATGAATGGAGGCAGCTTCCTGCCGTCTGCTGTTACAGCCAACATCACGGTACACTGCTGCTTCTCAGCGCCCGCTTTCTTCACCTGCACACCTTTAGCACCTTTTGTATCGACAGTGCTGTTTCTTGGCTTGTCGAAGCTTATAGGCGTCTGGTCTGCATTCCCGATTTGCGAGAGCAGAAACACTTTCTCTTCACGAATACGAATTACAAAGCTGTGGAACTCACGCAATTTGTCTTCGCAATCCACCGGCAGCCGTTGGCATAACGTTGTACGCCTTCTGACACACAGCCCATTCCATCGCATGAAATGCGTCGTCCAACCAAAACTTGCTTTAAATTCACTTGCGGGACTGCCATGACGTCTTGCAGTGGCCCGCGCATGGTTCTGTATTAGCTCATGGGACACAGGACATCCTTCATTGCTGAGCCTCTTGACATACCTCGAAACTTCTTCCACACGAGGAAACTTGCCCTGCTTTGGCCCTTGAAAGGCGCGGCGGTCATTCTTCGTCGTTCTGAGTTCGTCCTGTTGATTCCTCCAGTAGCGCACACGCACGGGGTCTACACTGAAATGCTGTCCAACCGCGCTGTTCCCATGCTCTAAGGCATGCTCCACAACCTTGAGTTTGAAAGCTGCCGTGTAGCTAGCCTACAAGATCGTACAAGGTGTAGCTAGCGTTAAAGATCCCCAGGCGGTCGAATTTATTCCAGAGCCCTCCTCTATGGCATCTTTCTTTCTGTATGGCTTTTTTTTTTTGTGAGTGTACAGAGTGAATGACTGTTCTCGTGAACTGTGCAGTATCGCCACGCAACCTTGAGTCATTACATGGATTGTGTGTCTATGTATTTTTCGGCCTGTTTTGGGGCCTCTGTGCACTATGCAACACTAAAGGGACTTTACGTGACACTCAGGTGCATTGGCCCAGTCATTACTGCACTTTATTTTGCTGGCAGTTAGTGTATTGCTTCTGACGTTGTTCTTATGCTAGTTTGCAGTTCTCAGTTTATCATCAGTAAAATGGCATCACTACTCACTGAAACATTTCGTTTAATTTCAGAGTGTGCGAGAAACTTGGGAGCAACGAGTGAATGGTTAGTAGCAGTGGCTGTCCAATAAAAGCGAAGTAACAGAGGCACTTGTGAAAGTGTTCATCGCATATGCAGTGCGCAAAATACATTTGGGAGATACAGTCGAACCTCGATATATCGAACAGCGTGGTGATCGCAAAATAATTCGATGTATAAAATCACATTGAAAACTCTTCAAAAACTAGTGCAAATCAATCAATGAACCAATCGTGGCGCAGTAGATATTCACCTGAAGCTTCAAACAAAGTGTTTATTTCTTTGGCTGAAAGTGCTGTAGCTGCGTTAGCCTGCTTCATATTGGCAACTGCGTGCTTAACCACGGCGTCCTCCGCATAGTCTAAACGATCCACAAGCGATAGTCCGGTGCCTTTTGTTGCGCCGCAGTAGTGGTGTAAAAGGGCCAGAACAGCTGCAGCCTCAGTTGCAGGCGGGAGCGGGGCAACGCCAGCGCTTGCGGGATGAGCCCCGGCAGCCTCTTCGTTTGGCCGCTCAGCAGTAACGTCCGCTGCGGTGTCCACGTCTATCAACTTCGCCACTGTTCTGGTGCTGTCGTCACCACCAACGAAGTTAATGCACATGCTGTGTGGCTCAGCTCCAACTGGCTCCAGGTTTCTTCGAGCTGGCATTCTTCCTCTATGCCGTCCAACGCGTAGAGGAGCTGGCATTCTTCCTCTATGCCGTCCAACGCGTAGAGGAGCTAGCATTCTTCCTCTATGCCGTCCAACGCGTAGAGGAGCTGGCATTCTTCCTCTACGCGTTGGACGGCATAGAGGAAGAATGCCAGCTCGAAGAAACCTGGAGCCAGTTGGAGTGCTCTGAACCCAGAAAGTAGTTTTGATCCCGGGCTTTCATGGCTAAATACGAAAATGTCCGTGTGTCGAGCGATGTCAGTGCTGTTAAAGAACTCCACGTAGTCTAAATACATCAGGTGCCCTTCACTGTGCATCCTTCATAGACTGAGTTGCTTAGGGCGCTGAAGCCCCACAATCGAAACCAGATAAAGCAGTAGTGGTGAATGACCTACGATGTTCAGCAGTACTGCTGCCCTCATCCCAATTCCTCAACGCAACTTCTTTTGTCACTGGATGAGCTGGAATCTGAGTGGAGAGTAATTATTATGCTGTCCAGCTATCCAGCTGTGCTGTCCTCTTCCAGCCTAATCAGATGCGCACACGCCCGTGACCAATTTTCTCGGGATACACAGGACCCACCTTCGCGTGCCAGTTCCTCCACAGTGGTGAAGGTGAACGCGGTATTATTTGAAGCGACGTAGCCTTTCACCTGGCTCCACACCAGTTCGATTGGATTCTAGGTCCATTCGATTCGCTTGCACTACGTGAACTGGTTCATGCGGTGCTGCACTTCGCCATTCGTTTCGGTGGTGCAAGATGGTGCCGTCTGCATGGCGCCATTCATTTAAAAAATTGCAGTTGTTGTGCAGCTTTAGTTCAGGAAAACTGTGCACCTCTTCAGTGGTCGATGCCGAAATCGTGCAGGTGCAGACGATGGCTTGTGCGTTGCTATAAATGCAGCGAAGGGACTCAAGTTTATCCGCTCGTCGACGAGAATGGTGCCCCAGTAGGGTCCGACTCGTACGGAGCATCACTGGGGACCCGGTGACTAGCCTCTTCTAGCCTGAATTTAGCGTACTGCATAAAAGAAATATTTTTGCTGTGGCTTTTTATAGTCTGCTTATGAGGAAGTTACACACCGACTTTTATGCATGTCGGGGGTTTTAGGAACAAAGTTACGGCTGTGTCGCAAAAACGCGACAACAGGTCATAATGGATCAGATAATGTTTATTTTCAAGCACACTTCAGAACTCATTTCTTTGAGCTCGGCACATTTGTATGTCAGTTCTTGTGAAAAGAAATGAAACAATGTGACCTTTTTTTTTTTATAGACAGATGAATTTTGCACTTTGTGCAGAAAGAAACAGGTTGGCCATTGCAGCCAGGCATTTTGCACCGTTGTTGTTGTTGCTGCGACACTTCAGGTGTTAGCAAGAAGTGGCCGGATTCTTTTCGAATAAAGAAAACAGGTTTATTTTAAGACTTAAGGATACAAGAATGAGATAACTGGATTATTGATACGTAGGAGGTTCGGCGGATCTGCAGAGTTGGGAGGGCCTCGCCGACGCGTCTTGTATCGTCGGCGCCTCTCGGTCATCTCTCTCCCCAAGCTGCAGCGGTGGGGCTTATATAGCCTGGGGAACGGTGGCCCCTCAGAACTGGCCAATCCAAACGCAGCACTCGACGGCAGTCCGAAAGGACCAACCAGCGACCGTGCGGGCCAACCGCTTCAAATCTTGCCGCGCGCGGTGGCGTCCGGGGGAGAAGGAATCAGCGCCTCGCTGTCTGGTCTCTTGCGACAAGTCCAGGCGTGTTGCTTGAAGATGCTTCTCCTTAGGACTCGCTTTGTCAAGGGATGCTAGTAGGAGAAAGTTAGCGGCATGCAGAATTGGAATTGGGGGGGTTTCCAGGCATGACAGCGTGTAAGTTATGGGAGTGCTAACACAGGCGAGTGGCCAACATTGTCTTGACGGACTTGAGCATTAGGTGTTGGAGCTGCTGGTCCTCTTCTTTTGTTCTTCTCAAGCTCTGCTTCTGCGGGAAGAGACGGCCGGCCCCTCTTCTTCACCATGTCCTTGTTCTGATTGCAGGGGCAGCTGGCTAGAGAAAACACTAAAAGATCTACTTGCTGTTTCTTTGGGGTTGCTAGGGCATCACAATCCCTGCGGTAGAGCAACCAGCTGCTCACAACAGCCATGTCAACAAAATGAAGAAAAAAAAATTGCAGGTATAATTTCTTCAACTTCGGAAATTTATTTATTTATTTAATTACAAAATACTGCAGCCCGAGAGCCAAGCAGAGTGGGCAATGTAACAACAGCCAAAGATCACCACAGCAAACTTCAAACGAAAAAAAAGAGAAGAAAACAGACAAACACTACAAAACACCTGTATGATGAATATAAAGGCAGTCAGAAGTAAAAGGTTGCTGTATGGACAACATTGTCAAAAAGAAAAAACAGGAAGAAATATTATAAAACACCAGACGTAGGAATCCAAACAGAACTCAGATGAGAGGGAACAAGCGTTTTTCAAAATCATCAACATCACGCGCGGAAGAGATGAGGGCTGGCAAGCTGTTCCACTGAGCGATAGCGCGAACAAAAAAAGACTTTTTAAAGAGGTTTGTACGGGCAAAGTACGGCCATACGGCCATATAGTACGCCATGAGCCCATCTAGAAGGTCGACAAAAGTGTTGTAAGTCTTCACAATGGCTGGCTGCTGAACTTCGCATCTTTCTTTCTTCTTGCGGGCATATCGCTGGCAGCTTTCTAGGGGCTCGGCAGTCCCGAATGTGCTGGCAATATTCGCTCCCTGGCTGTCATACCACTTCATTACTCGGACTGACTTTGACCCCTTCAATGGTAGCCTCCACGTGGCTTCCTCTTCCGTTCTCCTTCATTTCTGCATCGCTGGGCTGTCGGCATCCAGAAATCCTGTTTGCGCGCGCAGTTCCCATGGCTGGAATACCGTGCTGATGCAGATTTACCAGCAGTTTTATGGATGTGAACCAGTTGTCAAAAAAAAGCAAGTAGCTCTTGTTCTCCGGGGTGGAGCACGAAAGCTTGAGCGCATTAGAGCTTGCTCCAAGGTCAGGTAATCCAGGAACAGGCCAGATGTCCCCTATGTAAACAGAGAAGTCATAGACAAGTCCGTGGATGTCGCAAAGTACAAAAATATTGTAGCCCCACTTGTGAGGCTTGCTAGGGTATTTTGGCGTTAGTGACGGGCGGCCTTTGAACGGCGCAATTTGCTCGTCGACCACCGGCATCTGTGACTTTGGAAGGATTTGAAATTTGGGCAGCAGATTGTCAATGAGTGGTCGAATTTTGAACAGCCTGTCTTTGCCAGCATTCGCTCGAAGGAGATTGTTGTTGCTGAAATGAAGGCCATTCTTTATGGCTTGCCACCTATCCCGTGACATAACTTCTGCCACTTTTTCTACTAGCATCTCGCGGTTCCAGTACATGCGCGGTCGCGGAAGCCTGTATATGGACATATACATTGTGGCGCCAAGAAACTGCTCCAGTTCAGCGCGTGTTGGCATAATGCTTTATTGGCATTCTTCTGTACTGCGTACAGATTGGACTGGTCTGTAATCTCGGCAAGAAGCTTGTCGTCAAAAAAATACTGGAAGTACTCAATGGCAGCTTTGATATACTGTACTGTTTTGCAAACTACACCGATGGACCTGGTTTAAAAAGTGCACACGGTGAGAACAAGTCTGCCTTGTTCATTGGTATAGGTACGAGGCTTTTCCCTTGGAAAGGCATGTCAACTCCGAAACATCACTAGACTCTCTCACAAAATAACTATTGTATCCGAAAATATTTCTTCTCACTGCAGTGTGACAAATGGCTGGCTAACCAACTTCTGTTCGCATATGGAACCGTGAACAGTTGCTCCCGTGTAGTCTACTCTGTGTGGCTAAATGTGTCTTCGATGTTCCTGGGCTGGTGTTCATGGTTGAAGAGCCAGTTAGCAACACTTCGCATTCGCGTGAAATCTGACACTAGGAGAAAAATTATTTTCCTTTCCATAGCTCGCTGTGCTGAGCTCAAGTCAGGTTTAGCCCGTTTCATTAACCTCTGTAATTCTGACTCAAACACAAGTACTGGTAAGGTACAGCTATTGTACACTTTCCTCTGGGGGGGGGGGGGTAGGGGCTACTGGTAACCTGGCGTTCATGATCTGCGAGTACCTGCTAAATGCACTGCACTCCAATCTTAATCTCCTAGTCATTTCACTTTAGTGGTCCGAAACTGCGGTCACTACCTGCCTAAGTTATATTCTCTTTGAACTTACCTATCATAAACTGTTGTTTCCTTTGAAACATGCTGAATATGACATCACATTTCTTCATATTAATCTTTCAACGACTGTTTTGCTTTGCCTGTCTAGGTCCTCAGTCGTACTCTAAAAGTCATACCCTGAGTCAATGTCAGTGGCATTGTTATCAACGAATTGCAGATTACTAAGATATTTTCGATTAACTGTTATCCTCAACTCTTCCTAGTCGAGATCTCTGAACACCTTCTGTAAACACATGACAAACAATACACAAGGCCTAACGAAGAAGTATGTTAGCAGTCTCCAAAGCCCATGGTTACAATTGGTTGCCAGCAGTGCTTACAACTTGTTAGGCCTGCTTTAGTCTCTTTGAGCCTTCTTTGGCAGGTCACAGATGGATGTTCTGTCAATATCCGGAAGCTGTACAAACAAGCAACTGTCATCCACTTCTCCTGGAAGCAGAATATCCCACGCTGTGTCACAAGAAAGGAAGCATTCCTTTATGTGTGGAGGTGAATTAATCACGTCGGCAATAATTACAGATTAGAATGCAGGCTGCACTTTCCCGCAGAAACAATCTTTTCCAGACGTTTATAATCGCCACTGTTTGTCCTCACAAAAGTGGGGCCGGATTTTGATGGCCTTTTTTAAGCAGTGCTGTGTATAATCTGTTTTGAGTGTACAAAGTTTTGAATAACCCTTTGCGGTCCCTTACTATTTCCCGCTTCGCGGCCATTCCAGTCCCGAAACTATTTTGCCCGTTTTCCGTGATGTGGAAGAAAACAAGCAGGTGTGCGAGAAAGCTTGCTCAAATGTTTATTTTTTAGGCTTCTCTTCTTGCCTAAGACACCCAGTGGTATTTTGGCAGTGTGTGGTGCCGCTGGAAGCATTCCCCTGGGTGCAGGCCTGGATAGGGCTCAATTGCAGAAATGTACCCTGTTTGGCAGTCAGCTAGCGCATAAACCCGCATGCCCCATTTTGTTGGCTTCTGTGGGTTATAGCACTTGAAAGAAATTCGCCCTTTGAAGCCTACGGTCCCCTAGTCGACACAAATTTTGGGCCTGGCACTGAAATGCATTTTGCATCAGTGCAGTGCACAATGTCCCTCACCTTGCTGCCGCGAGTTGGTCGGTCGGACGAGGCATCTGCGCTTGGCGAAACATGGAGCATGCAAAAATTCTGAAGAAATCACTTGCGTTTGAAAACATGCGGGGAAAAAGGAATCTTCTTGAGCAGGTCCTGGCTGAAGTACTCCTTGATTTCGAGCTTCGGATTCAGTGCCATGTTGATTATTACGCCTAAAAAGGCCCTGAATTCCTGTACGGACACATCTTCCCAATCCTTCCAAATTGAGTGCTGTGGAAGAACTCCGGCATTCGAGATTTTCTCACGCGCACAATGTCCTCGATCAGTTTGTCCGTAAAGAACAACTGAAAGTGGTCCAACTCGAAGGTTAGGTTGGAGGCACTTACTTGAGGTCCCGGGTTCGGGACGGTGGACGGAATGGGTTTGAAGTCTGGACAATTTTTTGTGTAGGCCCGCCAGACTGCTGCGAGTGGTCTCGTGTCACCAGAGCCACCGGCTCCAGAGCATTCATCGTCGTCATCGCTGCCGCCACTTGATTCCGTGGATTCGCTGTCTTCGCCATCTGATGGGGGCACACAGTTCTCTTCTTCACTAAAATCATCCTCACAAGGCAGCACTGAAAGCTTGGCAGTTTTTGCCGTACAAAGCACTCGGTGAGAATGCGGCCATGCTGTGCTGCGAGCGGCATGTAAAGAGAACCACAGGACGCTCGAACGCTTGCTTCTGCCAAAGGTCGAAAACGTCTATGTGCTGCCATCTAGTTTAAAATTTGAAATTAAAAAAAAATAGTTTAGTATTTGTCTAAGAGTTCACTTGCCACATAGCGCTAAAAAGACACGGACACAAGGGAGACACACAGGACGGGCGCTAACTTACAACTGAGGTTTATTGAATGAAACCAGGCAATATAACAAAGAAGAAGAGATAAAAACATTTGAAATAAGGAAGCCCTCAAACGGCATTATCGTCAAACAGGATGTACAGATTAGCAGACATGAAAAGCATTTCTTTGTCAGATAGAAACACTGAGGCAGCACTGACGCATATATCTTCCTTTTGTGAATATATATTGAATGCCTCTATAATTTCCCTGGTAAGCTGATCTTTGTGGCAATCAATGACAACAGAGCTATTGAAATCCGGACAACAGCCAAGACACTTGTTTGTTTTTCCATCCTTTTCTTTAGCGTTGATGTGGCCAGCAAGATGCTCCTTGACACCATTCCTGACATCATTGTTGTGTTCTCGCAGCCTATCGTTGAGGCATCTGCCTGTCTGGCCTATCTACTTCCGGCCGCATTTCAACGGAATAGAGTAGACTGCATTCTTTCACATGTGACATCACCAGCTCGCCCAAGCTTCTACTCTGGCACTTTGTCTAAGAGATGGCGCAACATGCATAATAAGTTGAAACGCGCGCAGTTCAACAATAGAAGAGCTTGTCGGGCCGTTCCTGACAGCGGACCGCTACGGCTGAGCAGCATTGTCGGGCGGGGCCCGACTGAGGACCGTAAAGAATAATAGTGATTATTTTTTGTGATGGAGTAGCGCTGGGGTGTGGGGGGAGGAAGGGGGGGAGAGCTCAGCCCAGTAATTGCCTCCGCTGAGGGGGTCACCACAACTGGGCTTTGCTGGGAAGGGAAATGTAAGGATAGGGGAGTGGAGGCTGGTTGGGCTCGCGGGGGGCCACTGGGCAGGAAAGTCCGGCAGGAAGGCAGTCGCAGGCGATGTTTAACAAGGCCAGAGCAAGGCGGCACCTGCGCACGTCGGCGAGAAACATCCCCGTGGTAGA